>NC_081380.1:17669452-18000841 GCF_030684315.1 Stegostoma tigrinum
CCTTTTTGTATCTCTCCCCTCTCTCTTTAAACCTATTCCCTCTAGTTTTAGACTCCCCTACCAAGGGAAAAAGCTTTTGGCTATCCCCCTTATCTGTGTCTCTTGCAATTTTATAGATTTCTATAAGGTCACCCCTTAATCTCTTATGCTCCAGGGAAAATATCCCAGCCTATCCAACTTTTCCTGATCCTGCAAACCTCCCAGTCCATGTATGTAATCCCTATAGTGTGGAAGCAGGCCTTTCAGCCTGTTGAGTCCACACCAACCCTCTGAAGAGCAGCCCACTCAGCCTATCCCTGTAAACCTGCATTTACCATTGCCAATCCGCCTGATCTGCAGATTTTGGATTGTGGGAGGAAACTGGACTACCCTGGGGAAACCTACACAAACACAAGGAGAACATGCAAACTCCACATGGACAGTTGCCCAAGGTTAGAATTGAACCCATGTCCCTGGTGCTGTGAGGCAGCAGTACTAACCACTGTGTGACATCCTGGTAAATCTTTTCTGCACTCTTTCTAGTTTAATATCCTTTCTATATTAAGGTGATCAGAATTGCATGCAGTAGTCCAAGTGTGACCTCACCAACATCTTTTACAGCTGCGACAGGAGGTCCCAACTCCTCTACGTAGTACTCTGACTGATGAAAACAAGCATGCCAAAAGCTTTTTTCACTAGCATATCTACCTGTCACTCCAATTTCAAGGAGATATGAATGTTTACTCCTAGATCTCTTTGTTTCAAAACATTCCCCTGGGCCCTGACATTGACTGTGTAACTCCAACCCTGGTTTGCCCCTCCAAAAAACATCTTACGTTTATCTGAATTAAGCTCTATCTGCCATTCCTCAGCCCAGTTGGCACAGTTGATGAAGATCTTGCTACATTCTCAGATAACTTACCTTGCTGTCCACTATACCACCAAGGTTGGTGTCATCCATTAAGTCACTAACCATACCTCCTACATTCTCAGAACAAAATAATTCAGAATGAAAAATATGTTTAACAACAAGAACAAATACAAATACACAGTAGGAGTATGTGCAGGAAAAGTGCAACACATGTGGATCCAGATACACATGACTATGCAAACATGGTTACATAGGTAGAATTTATGGAACATAAAGCTGTTCTGTTAACTGCACCTGCATTTAAAAGGAAGTTCCCCTGACCTTTTGCAATGATTTTTTAAAGTTATGAGCCCATGTTATAAGTCTAACAACCAGTGAGTTTACATATTCCTTACTTGCCAAATCAAGCCTCCATTAGACTCCCCGTAATTTTCAAGGCAGTAACTAAAAATTGCTCACTTTCTTCAGTTTCTCCTCAAAACTGAAATATCTTGTTGCTCGAATAATCCGTTTTGCCTTTGAAATGTTCCTAAAATACAACAGCAGAAAGCATTTTTTGGTTAGCACAATAGGATGGCACTCACTCATGACTTTGAAGAAAGTTGCCCAGAATAATTTAGTGTGTTCTGCAGTGTCAATTTCCCCTAATCTGATGCAGCTTTCAACTTGACATCAATAGAGAATTTGTTGTTTCCTCGGTCCTTGAAGTCAGCAAAGAGGCTGAAAAGCCATTTAGGTTGAGAATTCTGACTGACAACAAGATGAGGAAATTAAAAGTCACAAATTATATTTCAGCTTTCATTGACAGCAAAATAAAGATGGGAACATTCACATACAATTAAAGTTAAACCTGGAATATCAACTTTAATAAAAAGAAAATAAATTATTTTAAAAATCTATTGGTTTTCTTTTAAATAAAGGAAATGGAACTTGTGAAATTAGCTTTTCACTACCAGAGAGCTTATTCAGGAGTAGATATGCTTAAAAGTGCCAATTAAAATCTTGGTTTACACCTCATTTGACATTGTCAGTTTCAATGAATTTACAATTGAAACAGTTCATTGGTAGTTGAAGTTTACACCAACACACTCATTTTGTGGTGAATGCATTTGTGATGACTGCAGCAGCACGCCCTGTGTAGCTTTTAATCTTTAACTGTGTGTCTGTAGCTCACCAAAAATTGCTGTCAGTTTTAAACATTGACTACCACTGCTGGTAGTTTTGTCATCATTGCAACCTTAAACACTTCCTTGGTACTACTCAATTTCCATCATTAAAACTCTGGGCTTGGCTATAGGGTGCAATATCAAAATTACCAAGGCAACTGAGTGATTTCAATTGGATGTAGACAGGATAATAGATTGGGAAGATAGATATCAGCTAAAGTTAATGTGGATAAATGTTAAGTGATTCAGTTTTTGAAGTAAGAATAGAGGACAAAAGGACTCTATGTTGAGTAGAGCAATGGATGGAATTCACATGTAGAAATCTTTAAAATTGAAAGGAACAATTGACAAGACTGTAAAAGAAAATCTTTCTAAATTTGGTGCAAGAATAAAAGAGGTAATGCTAAATTGATGCAATTCATTAGCCAGGTAGGAGATGGAATAATGGGTGTAGTGAAGTCTAGGAGATACAGATTCTCTCACCAATTCCACCTTATCTAAAGACGTTGAGTTGCATGAGTACTTCACAAGAAAATAGAAGCAGGGGGAGAAGGCCATTCAGTCTTTCAAGCCTGCCCCACTATTCAACACGATGATGCCTAATCTGCACCAGGCTTCAACTCCTCTTTCATGCCACCTCCTCATTGCTGTCAACTCTTTGATATTTCAGAAATGCACCTACATCCTCTTTAAACGCTTGCGGTGATCTAGCCTCCATGACTCTGGGTTAGACAGTTTCAGATATTCAGTACCCTCTTAAAGAAGAGGGTTTCGTTGTGATCATCTTTTCTAACTGCGTTACTGTTTGTTCCTTAATAATGGACTCCAACAAGTTTTCCAATGACAGGTATGAAAATCTTGGTAGATATTTTCAACCCCTCCAAATACAGCACCCTGAGGAGAATTATAGAGCCCCCTACCATAATGCTGACCTTTATGACCTAACACTAACCCAGGCAATGCATTTACTGACCCATAACCAACCAAATGAAGAGTTACTTTTACACAGCAAAATATGGCTATAATGGGTAAGGCCTGTAATTTTATTCATTGTGTGCCATAACAGCGGGGATTGGAATAATTGTTCTGTTTTGCAATTGGATATATACCGCATTGTTACAGAATTAGCATGCATTGAATTAGTTTAATGAGGCTATTAACATAGTATTGTACTTAAGCGGTAAGAGTAAACTCATTTTAGAAACAAAAACAATACTATTACTCTTTAAATCATTGCTACACGAACAAGGAACCCTTTAAGTGTTGGAACCCCTTTTCCCATCTCCACCAGTAACAGAGATGTCACTGACCACATTGAACCACTGGGATGAATTTCTATTCCAAAATGGACAGAATGGCCCTGGTCACATTGCCTCTCCCCATACAGCTTTCTGCCACTGAAGAATACCACCCACATTCTGTTCCCAATCCCAGACAAAAAAAAAAGTGGGCAGCAGTCCCTCTCCATGGTAAACCCAGTGAGATGCGGGATTTGGGAGAAGTCTTTGGTCAGGTCAGAAGGTAAACGAGGTGAATTAATATATACATATACAGGGTAGTTGGGCAGGTGCTGTGATGTCAGGCAAAGAGGGTGTGATGGGGTCTTTTCAGGTGATCGAGAGGGAACTGGTCAGGTGATCTGGGGTAGTCCTTGATCAGACCGAGGACCAGTAGAATTGCATTGGGGGGTTTAATTGGGTCTGGTCGGGTGAGATGTTGGGTGTTTGGGTAGGGATGATGCTGCTTGGAGCTAGTTGATGGTCAGTGCGAGGCAGTTAGGTGAGGTCATTGGGAGGGGCTAATCAGGAGGTATAGGGTGGTCTGAAGGTAGCTAGTGGGTTGTCATGGTGAGTAATTGAGCACAGCTGGGGAAGTAATCGAGTGGTGGGACTGTAGTCAGATATGCGATAAGTTGGAAGAATATTTTGGTGTTGAGGGGTAGTTAATTGGCCCAGGTGTACATCAGATTAAGGCTAGTTGGGTCAGGTCAGGATATTGCAAGTGGTCCAGGGATAATCAGGATGTGATTTAAGAGATCAAATGTGGGGCTAATTTGAGCTATTTTGGCTAGCTATTGAATTAGGTAAGGCATTAAACTGACTAACATTTCTTATTGAACTCAGAGTTGGAGACGTTTGTGGGTATCCCAAGCAGCAGATGTCGGTCCATTGGAAGTTTAAACTTGCTGGGCATTTTCCCCACGTCTGTGTGTCAGGACATCCACAAGGTCGTACAACTCCCTCTGTACATCCCATCTCCAATTATCTCGAGACTGGACAATTTATGTCATTGAGTTCCATTGCTATTGAATGTGTAGAATAGTCTGCCAATGCAATACCAGTCATTGTGCACCTGTGCCCAAGATGAATCTCTGGATCAGTGTTCCATTTGACTGAAAATCCACACCTCTGCCCATTACGTGTGGATAATGTGATCATTCTGCAGATGAATTCTCCCTTCTTTATCTTATTCTGTTTTTTTTTGCATCTTCATTACAACTGTCACTTTATCTCCATCCACTTATGAAGAACTCGCTCACTGTTTTTCCTTGATTGTATATTTTATCGCTGCTTTGCTATTGTTTGACTGAATGTAATATTTCGAAAACATTTTTCATGCAACTCATTACAGCACATGCAGGTGGTGAACAGTCACACACTCTTGAGGGAAACAGTTGAATATTTCTTATAGACCAGTACTAAACTCCACAGCAACAACTCTGTAGGCATCAAGGATAAAGGGAGATCAGGTTTGAAAGGTGGGCCACAATTTTAGGGGTAAAGTGGGCAAAATGAATATTGTTTTTCACGATACCATGTAGTGCCTGATGATAAGGGTCATATTGAAGAAGAGCAACACACAATCACACCCAACACACTCATACCACACAATGCACACACAGCAAATAAAACATGCACAATACATACCTCTTGAGTAGTAGTATGATAAGATACTAATGATGCAAAATTGAGCTCAGCTAGGCCATGAATGCCAGCATCCAAATTTTCAAACTAACTTTGTTTCTCAAATCTATAAAATATTCAGGCCTAGCCAGTATATCAGTCAGCAACCAGTTAATAAAATCAAAGCTTTACAAAAACAATGCATTGAGTTCTAAACTGTAAAGGTACAAACTGGACAAACTCTTTGCTTTGCCCTTTATTTCATGTAAGTGTTAATATGAAGAGTTTGTAAAGAGTGGGATTTTCATGTCAGATGTTCATTAAGGCGAGACATTCTAGCATAGGGTGCAGAAGGGGGAAGGGTCTTTGAAGTGAGTCAGTTTCTACTGGAAGCGGTTGGGTAATGGGCAGAGGGTTCTACAATGTATATGGCATTTGGAATATGATAGTTTGACATTTGTGGTGGGTTGGTAACATGATGCTTTTAATGAGAGGCTGTGCAGTAGGGGTGATTTGTAACAGAGGGGTATTTATGTTGTGAGATGAATTTGTAACATTGGGAGGTTGTTAATGTTGGAGGTGTTTGTAATGTGTTTGAAAGTGTTGGTACATTTCATAAAGCCAGTTTATTAATGTAAAGGGAAGATTTTAATCTTTGTTCATCTTCCATTCTGTAAAGATCCTGTTCATTAATTGTAAAATAAAATCACCAGAACTAACTATTTCTCCTCTTCTTCCTGTCATGCTGCTTGGATGTGGGGCCTGCAGAAGAAGATTATGATCATTATATGCTGTGTGGTGCTGGGGGTCGTCATCGCCTCCACAGTTGGGGGAATATTCGGATTTTGAAAAACACAAAATAGGAGAGAATCTACCAATGTGATGTGGGCAGTTCAGCCACTTTGTGAGAATGAAGTGACTTTCACTCAGTAACACTGAGAAAGGTTTCTCTGCATGACTATCTAGCATTACTTCCTTTACTGGTCCTGCTCTTTCTGGCTGTTAAGGTATGGTAACATTTATTTTTTTTCTTTAATTTCTTTTTCAATGATGCGCTGTTTGCCATAAACACATGAAAATTTGGCCCTGGAAAAAAAACTCTTCACATTTAAAGGGATTGATCTTAACCCATTGATTGCCAAAGCCAAAGAAAGCCCAGTTAACACCAACAAACACAGCGGCTGGAGTCAACATTTTATAAGACACTGATCACAAAAAGGCAATATCTTTTTTAGAAACTCAAATTAGTGTGCACAAGTTTTCAAATCTTGCCAAGGTTGGAAGAATGCAGTGATCCGACATCTCATCAACATAATGGTAACCCACCGGACCAGGCTGAAGACCATGATCCCAACAACCTGTATTGTGGAAATTCTTATCTTTATAACATTTGCATAGATGGAGGCATGATCTGGTCTGAAAATGTTCTGCTTTAAGTGTAAAACTTGATGTTTGTTACTGTGGGCGAGGACTTGCCAGACTGTCTTTGAAGCCTCTCTTCTGATCTCAGCCTTATTCCTTAGCTAATTACAGTAATTTTTCATTCACTGTCATTTCTTCATGTGACGAAGAATCACTGATGAAGATTCTCTCAAGTGGTGCTATCGCTGCCTGTGATGTTAGAGAAAAGGCTGACAAGATCTGAAGAGTATCTTTAAAGGATTCGCTTTTTAAACAAAAAAAAGTGAAATGAGAATGGAACAATTCAACTAAGTTGTCATCGGTATATTTTATGTATTCTGCTCTGGTAAAAACAAAATCAGGAACTGGGCCGGTGAACCAATTACAGTTCTACCAGTCAAAAAATAAATTCTTTCGGCTTACTCCAAGTGGAAGCGGAACCTTTGGAAAATATACATTTCACATCCATCTCTAACTTTATATAAGGTACCCTCAGTAAGGAGCAGTTTCCATCTCCTATTTAACCTATGACCTAAACAGAGAAGAAGCTCTCATTTAACATCCATAAAGGGCTTGTATTAGGAGATTTGCACCTTGGTCTTTAGTTTTACAATCAGAATTCTACTTTATTTTAACCCCATGTGACATGAATCTTGTATTCTGGCTGTTTTACAAGTATTTCCCACTTGTGCAGTTTTACCAAGAATACACTGGTCCTTACCAGACGCCAGCATTGCCATTGTGCAGTCCTGGGCAGCTAGGTATCCAAGGGCTTTAAAGAGCAGTTAGTCAAGGCTTGCCTCTGTGCACTTGGGTATGACAGCTCCTTTGGGTTGTTGAGGTGATGTCAGTCTGTATGTGATGCAGCAAGCTCTGTTGCCAAATTTCTTCCAGTCTTAGTAAAAGTACATTTTATTTATGCAATTTATGTATGGAAAAAAAGTAACCAGATTTTTAAAATTCCAGCTTTTTGTTGTCTATTCCAGCAGTGGTGATGCAAGAAGGCTTCCTACGCAGGGCGCTGACATGGTGCCATGAACCAATTCACTAGAAGCCCCTGATCACTTATGTGTACTTCACAGTTTTTATGTTTTAAAGTTCCATTTATAGCTACCCAGTTCAATCAATTTAGTTACATGACCTCAAATCTCAGTATTTTGCACATTTGAGTTATTTCAAAATCTGCACTTTTTTCTATGTTTTTACCATAATTATAAATTTACTGAATTTCTCCTTCTCTGTTTAATTGTTACATTCCCCTCTTTCATGCCTTATTACATTTAGTTATAAACACTTTCCTTTAGAGTTCATTATCAACTGATAAAGAATATTGAGGCACAGATCTGTATTAACGGTGCTGTTGCCTTCACCTTACATCATGTAGCTTGAAAGCAGTAAAGTGGTACTCAGAGTGGCTATTGGAGCAGGAAACCTGGCAGATTTTCCATTCTTAGTACAGTGATGCAGAATGCTTCTTTCACTGGCTGGCTAAAATCTGTTAACTCGGCTTAAACCAGCATTTGTACCTGGGGACCTTCCAAGTGTGAATGGCATGTTTATCCATTACGCTAGCCAACTGATCCATTGGGCAGCTTCAAGTAAGTAGAAAGAAGCTAGTAAAAACTTTAAAGGAAATAAGATACAGGATGAAACTGGAACATGCTAATAAGACTGGAGTGTGTGAAGAAGAGAAAGATTAAACAAAAAATTCCCCAGTTTCCTACTGGGGATAAATTGAAAGGTCACATACTAAAACCGTCATTGTTAAGTTGCCTTGTGTTCGATTTCAGAAGCTATAAATACCAGGAACGGTCTGACTGATGCATGTAGTACTGTGTACTTCTTCAAGCAAAATCAGTGTTATCTGCAACAGCACAGTTTGCATTATTCACAGAGATTAATGTGAGACTTTACACATAATAACTGAGAAACCTCAACTGCACATACAATCTTTTTCTCGTTCCCATTTAGGAGTCTATGCCAGAAATATAATTACACCTGCCTACCGATGAGTAGGTCTTGCAGAGAGACTGCACTGGATGTAATATTTAGTAAACTTATTATTTGGTACAAATATTTTGAGTATCTCCTGATCTTTCAGAAGTTCAGCCTCTGGTAAACGTGCTGAGTCTGTTCCGTGCTTCAGTGTGCAAAACAGTGTTAGTGCATGAGCAACAAAAACAAAGTTGCTGGAAAAACTCAGCAGGTCTGGCAGCATCTGTGAAGGAGAAAATAGTTAACGTTTCGGGTCCGGTGACCCTTCCTCAGAACTGTTCTGCGGAAGGGTCACTGGACCCGAAATATTAACTCTGTTTCTTTCCTTCACAGATGCTGCTAGACCTCCTGAGCTTTTCCAGCAACTTTGTTTTTGTTCCTGATTTACAGCATCTGCAGTTTTTTCAGTTTTTATTTAGTGCCATGAGCTTATTGCAACATTCTTCCAAATAAGTGGAAAGATATATACTTGAGAAGTAAATGCAGGCCCTTAACTAAAGGTAGCAAGTTCCATGTCACATCAGTTGAGAGATGGATGGCTGTTGTGTGGGTCGGTAGAAACTAAACAGAGCGCTGGTCTCTTCCTCCAAACGCCTGGGCGGGGGTGGGGAGAAGATGACACCTGACTCATATGTCAGGAGAGATATATAAACAGAAAATTATAGGAATACTCATTACTCCAAACCCTTAGAGTCATTAACCACAAATATTAACTCAGTGAGTCCCTAGATGTAGGTGTTTGCAGACCTGCTGACTGTTCCCAGCATTTTTCTGTTTTAAGATTGATAGCATCTGCAGTATTTTGCCGTTGTTTATTCAAAGCAGGAGGTGACATAGAAACAGAAATTGCTGGAAGGACTCAGCAGGTCTGGCAGCTTCTGTGGAGAAAAAGCACAGTTAATGTTAATGAACATTCTCCATTCCAAAGAAGGATCACTGAATTTGAAACATTAATTCTGCTTTCTTCCACAAGTGCTGCCAGACCCACTGAGTTTCTCCAGCAATTTCTGGTTTTGTTTCAGATTTCCAGCATCACAGTTCTTTGTTTAAATATGTGTTGTAGTGTTGAAGAGTCAAAAACAGTTAAACTGTGGCATTGAGTGTGATTCTAAATGTCAGACAGAGTAAACAGAAAGAACAGGCACTGCAATATAATCTGAGTTTGGAGTGGAATGGGGATTGAAATAGTGGAAAATTTTACGAATAAGGATGTGTAATGTGTGTAAGAAGGTTAGAACATTAATTGACTTTCAGTTACTCAACAATAACCTTAAAATCAATGAAGGAAGAAAATAAGCACTTGGTTCTAGAAATGGTACAAATTTGTCTCTCTCTCTCTCCCTCTGTATCTGTTCGACTAATAGGTCTTACCCTTTATAAAAACTTTAGCAATTATCCAGGAATGATATCAAACAGTGCAATGGCTTTATCCGAAAGAAAATAAAGGAACTCAAGGAAGTATTTAAAGACAATAATGAACAACAAAGTACAAGCAGGTCTCCAAAATTAATGCTGTCAATTGCAGGTCAGCAAATAACAAGATCTATTCAGGGGTGAATTAGGGCAGACTAGCACAATTGGTTAGAATAAGGCAGAGACATTGAATGCATTATTCATGTTGCAAAAGGAAGACAAATTCCAGTAAAGGATAACAGTTAATGATAACAAACATAGGAATCATAAATAACGGTGTTTCATCTCCAGATCATCGGAGACTGGGCATATGACTAAAGATGCACATCAGACCCTGCCGGGATTTTAATGCATTGACCTATGTGGGAATTGTCCCAGATGTTTGAACTTTGAGTGGGTAACTCTTCTACTCTCTAGGACCCTCTAACTCTAATATGTTTAACTGAGTCAGAGTTAGAGACTTTAGACAATTTTGCATTCTTATTGAATAGTTACACAGCAAATCTTAGAAAGTATTTAGTCTAACTCCTAGACAATTCCAGAACTGACATCCAAATCACTCACGCTAACATCCTGAATATACAACTCCACACTCTCCCTGAATCCATGACCGCTCCTAACTGCTAGACTACATTTCCATGACGCCATGAAAACAACCTCTGCTTACCTCCACTCCATCCAACCAGCCCACCAATCCTCAACTCTGTCCATTATCCTGCCTAACTCTGCCTCGATCTGATTTTCCCCATACCCCGACTCAACCTGACCATGACTATCTACTCCAGGTCACCCGATGACAACACCCAGCAAACCCAAGTATTCTATGGTGCCCCCAATCACCTGTACCTCCCGACTACGCATGTGCCTCCCCCCCCAACATCTCAACTAACCCACAACTGGACCTGACCACCACCTCCAGACCCTGATAACCCTACGTTGTCTCAACCACCTACCCACCTTATTTTCCTCACCCACCTACATCACTAATCAGTACATGACTAACTGACTGATTAATGGCTGACTTTGACATCTACATTTACTGATATTGGTTTTGGTTTCTTTTAATGCTGTATCTCTCCTAGCCTTGCACTTTTCGCCAACTTCACTCCTAACTCTTGCGTCCTCCCTCCCTTTCTCTTTTCCTTTTTTTGTCTTCCTCTTTATAATCTGGCAAGTGTACTGCTCACACTGGAACACCAAGAAAAGAAAAACCTTCTACCCACCTACTCACCCAGTCTTATTTTCCTCCAACTCTGCCTTGTTGGAGTTCTCCAAGTAATGCTGCACTTGAATTGCTGGGAAAGTGAAACTCAAAATTCCCAGAAGAAGTGAGGAACTGTTTCAGGTGAGGTGGATTCTCAATTGGAGATCTGACAACGATTCCCATTTCCTAGTATATCCAGATGCACATGATATAGAGGAAATGTAAGAAATAAACAGTTTCAAAACTTCCGGGCTAGATAGAAAGCATTAGTGAGAACTTGGAATTAAAATGAGGCAATTGTTAACATTTCAGATGACATTTTTCAGGGTTCCAAAATACCAGGAAGTCTCCATAATTGTAAATGTAGTTCAGTATTCAAGAAAGGAGTAAGATTCAATCACAAGCCAGTTATTCTAACATCCATTATGGAGAAATTGTTTTGAGAGCACCCTAAAGATACAATAAATGAACACTTTACGAATATAGATTACACAAAGTACAGTACTAATTCAGAAGTAATGGCTTTAAAATCCATCTGGATTTCTGCAGGGGCAAATAAACAGGAGAACAAAGATTTTGAAAAGGTAATTGATAAGTCCTTCACTGGGTCTTGATAGAAAATTGAAGGTTAATTAAATAGAGGATGATTTAAGTGGTTTGAAAATTGGATTTTTAATAATAGTGTCAATAAATGATGAACATTCTGTTCAGAGAGTAACCAGTATACCTCTTTGATATATACTCTTCAGTATATACTCATTTCTGAAGAAGGGTCAAGGCCCGAAATGTCAGCTTTCCTACTCCCCTGATGCTGCTTGGCCTGCTCTGTTCATCCAGCTCTACATCTTGTTATCTCTTTGAGAATCTGTTCTTGGACTTCTGGTATTTGTGAATGGTGCCCAATTCTATGGTTCGAAAGGAGAGAGATTATTTTCAAGAAGGTTTAATCAAGTTTACAGCTGGTCTGAGATTTGACAAGATGATTTTGTATCAAGTACTGAAACCAGCAAGAGATAAAGTAAACATATTTAAAACAAGACAGGGTTTCGGCCATAGCATATCAAGCTCCAAACATTAATAGAGGGTGGAGAATTTCAAGAAGGATAACATGAATGGAAAATTCTTCCATGGCAGAAGATGAAAGTATCTGAGGATGATCATTGAATGTACTGCGAAAGCATTTAGTCATTGAGGTAGCAGTTAATATTGGCTGTTAGCTGAAAACTCTTCAATTTCAAGTCAGAAAGTTTGGCAGATGAATGGTAGTGCATATCCTTGAGCATGGATTTAATTTTGATAACCCTACATGACAAAGGATATATATGTCTCATTGTTCAGAGCACAGTGGCCAGAGTGATTTGATGCCTTACATGAGGCTACGAAGCAATGTTCAAGCAATATAGTGGATAATACTGAGGAAATTCAAGGTTCCAGTCTTGTAATGAAAGGCATAGTTAAAGTTGATATCAACAATATATTCAGCACAGACAAACAGCACAGAAACGAAGGGCAGAGAAAGGAAAGTTGCACAATCCATTTATATTCCTTTCAGCCATAGGATTTTCTTTTGTTTATTTTCATATTGAACTATGAAACCGATTTCAACGTAAAAAGGTCTTTCTAAATCTGATTGTGTTATTCTTTGTTATTTATTCTGCATCCCACTTTGGTATTATCTGCAAACCTATAGATTGGTTTAAATATACAGTAAGCTGAACTAATAATTTACAATTCTTATTGGAATTGGAATTGGTATTGGTGCTATTTTGTAGCTATGTGACTTCTTTATGTCTGGATTTTAGTTTCTCACTGTCACTTTGAAGTGCATGTGTACTTAGCCACTGTTCTAATTTTATTTTCATATAAATCTTAATTATTCTTTGAAATGCTGTCAAAAAAATTGTGTCCACTATTTTGCTTTGCTTCTCCTATCACTAACTAAAGTCATTATTATATCTCAAGTATTAACTTCCATCCCTACTTAACTCCTTCATTTTGCATTAATACACGTTGACTGTAATTAAGTTCAGCACTAGATGCATTAACATAATGTAATGGCCCAAGGTGCTTCACTGGATCATTTTAAATATTTGAACTAATGACTAAAAGCTTGGTTAAAAAAAAGTAGGTCTTATCAAATGTTTTAGAGGAAGAAAATTTGATAGAAAGCCGGAGATGTGGAGGGAGGAAATTTCAGTGCTTGAAGCTTAGGCAACTGAAGCTATAACATCCAAGGTGGATCAGTTATAATAATAAACGTACAAATCACCAGAATTCAAGGAAGATAAACACCTCAGAGAGTTGTGGGGTTGATGAAGATTACAGAGTCAGGGGGCAGGCAAAAATATGAAGGAATTTGAAAACAAGGATGAAAATTTTAAAGTCAAGGTGTTGCCTACCTGAGAGCCAGTGTAGGTCAGAGAGCATTGTGTTGACAAGGGCCTTGTTGTGAGTTAAGACACAGGCAACCAAATTTTGGCTGACCTCAAGTTTATGCTTTCAATTTGTTCTTTACAGATGTTTTCACTTTTCTGAGGTATATTTCAAATTGACAGTTATTTTTCCGTTTTTAAGACCCTGTGCATTTCCTTAGACTGCTCTGTGAGAGTCTGTTATTTCTTATAATTCATCATTCTTTCAGGATGTGTTAGATTTGCAGGTGCTTTAGTCCTTTAACGGGGAACCTGAGAAGATCTTGAGAGACACAACCATTCCCAGTTACAAGAATAAATCACTAGTTAGTTGTGAAGTATGATGAATTAAGCCCAGTAACAGAGTCCTGTTGCCTTAATTGCCCAAGCGAATTAGAGAGCAGTTTCTCAGAGATTTCCAGAATTGCCCACAGTTTGTTTAGTTTTTATTTATCTTTCCCAGGAAATAGCATGATATTACTGGGAGCGAAAGGAGAGGGAAGAGGGATTAAACAGTTTGCAAGATTATGCCATTGGCAGATTGGGTTGACATCATTAGGTTGAATGTCTTTTCCTGTCCTTCCGTGCATAACTTCTCATATCCTCATAAATATTTTAGCATGATTATTTTATAACAAACAGCTTCCCAATGTATAATTGATGTGCCACATCTGTGTCATTATTGAAGATCAGACCTGAATACTGTCTGCTTAATTTTGGCTTATTACAAACTCTTAAGAGACGATCTTGCACAACATTTAGGAACATATGCTTCTCTTTTTCAGTCAATATCTTGATAATTTAAATGTTTGTTAACATTCTGACTTTTTCACTTGCCTCACTTACTTGCTTTGGCACCAAAGCTCCTGTTTAGTTGCAAGGCCTGTCCTTTCTCTACATTGTTTTGCACTGACATCTCATTTCACCAGATTACACTGCTCTTCTCATCAAATCATATTTTTTCTAGTCTGCAAACCTATTCCTTGGACTCGTAATATTGGTATAAATCTACACAGCTTTCCCTGTCATTTTTCTTCTTTTTGTCATTTTTTTCTTTCCTTTTGATTTTTGCCAGTAAATACTTGTACAGTATGCGTATATAAACTAAGCAAACAGCTTTAAATGCTGTTTCTTTGGTGTGAACTAGTATTAAAATGGAATGAGTCATTTTCTATTCAGGCTAACAAACAAAATGCAATGCAAATGCAAGATGCAAAACTAAATCTGAATTCAAGATAACAAAGTGTGAAGCTGGATGAACACAGCAGGCCTAGCAACATTGTTTCTCTCAGCGTTTTTATTAGATTAAAAAGTACATCCTCTGTCTCTGTCTGCCCCTATTGCCCCCACTACTGTTCTCTCTACTCACTCTAGACAGGAAACATTGTCACATGTTCTCAATCATTAATCTGCACCTGGTCATCTCAGTTTGTCATCTTATTTTCACTTTGTTTCATTGATTCATTTATGTTTTCCCTTTGAATTCTCAGCTGTACTTTCAACAGGATGTCATTAGTTGTGTAGCAGTGAGCCCACAGTTAACTATCAGGAGAGAAAACTGCACATCAAATAAGGATCGTTGCTGTCTCGGTCTCTCAAATGGAAGCTATCCTCAACTCCTACTTGAGTCCGTCATTGTCTATCAGTGAAGCCTATAGTTATCAGAAAGAAGACCCAACTTTTAATAGCTAAAATTTATTCAACAAGTGACACAATCTTAGCCAGGTGCATTTGAACCTTGCTGATGCCAAGCAAGTAGTCAGCACTGACCATTATGCTGGTAACTCCAAAGCTTGCAATTTTAAGTATATATTGAAAGAGATATCTAAGGATAGAAAAAGAGCATATCTTGCCAATTAGGTTTTCCTGTGACTTCATCTGACGTTTAAGAAATTGGTCCAGTCACGTGCATCTATGAAGTGTTTCCTCTTGTATTAGCACAGCATCTTAAACCAGTCAGCTTTAAACAGGCACTAAAGAATGTTGCTGGTAGGAATTAGCTGTATCTGAATAATTGTCTGAATAAATCAAATGAAAAGAAACTGCACATCAAATTTTTAAAAAGCATTAGGAAATATGCAACATGTCATAGTGTTATTGAGCTCTCGAGCACAAAAACAGACCCTTCGGTCCAAATCGTTCACATTCGACCAGATATCTTAAGTAATTCTGGCCCAATTTGGCAGCATTTGGCCCATATCCTTCTAAACCCTTCATATTCATGTACCCATCCAGAGTCAATTTAGTAGACCCTTCAGAACCAGGACTACAAGATGAGTGAACCTTTAAGGGAACTGGACAAAGTAAAGGCTTGAAGGAAGAGAGAAAACTGAGAAAATAATAAAAACAATTGCTGTGATAGCCACACAGAGAGCAGACCCTCACAGGCAGTGGCATTCAGTTAACTTCACTTCGGCCTGAGCACTGTTCTTACTCACACTCTGTGGCGTTTGATAATATGTGTGGTCATCACTATTGCTTAACATTGATGGGGATGGATTCCACGACAAACTTCCTGTATCTTCTCACTTCTACCATCTTTGAATCACTGTTCCCTGGGTGGGCAGTGGACCACATCAGGGTATGGAAATTGTACGGGGAAGACTGACCATATATAATTAGGAAATTGACAATTATAATATAAATAAAGCATAAAACCTTTATAATAGTAGTTGTTCTCCATCATAACAATCCTAATTATTACACAGAATGATTAAATGTGATCTCTTTCTCATAGCCTCTTGGCTTAATGTGAACACTGCAGTTGTCATACCTCTTTACAATGGCTTCAATGCCCAACATAACTCCTCTTCTCCATTCACAGATAGTGTCTGACCTGCTCAGTCCACTGATTTCTGTTTTTGTTTAAGATTTCAGGTAGCTGCAGTGTTTTACTTTAGTCTTGCCAATACAAATGCTGCTTCACTATGATGTACAATATTAGTGTTGCAAGAATCACCAGGATAAACACAATAAAGACAAATAAAAGTGGACAGTTCAGTACACATCCCAGGGGCAGTCACCACATCTTGTGGGAAGTAACTTAGTGACACATTTTAAAAGGTGCTACCTAGTCCATCTCAAATCTGTTCCACATCTTTTAGGGAACATGATCCTGATTTTCAGTTTACTCAAAATACAAACCCGTAACCACACACTGTTCACTTCCCATCGTATTCATCATCTCTTATAAAATAACGTAAACCTTAAGGGCTTTTCCAATTTTATTATTTCAGAAGGACATAAACAGTGAATCACAAAGATGCCTATTTCAGCATCAAGATTCCTTGTGGGAGGCCTTTAGTAATTATGTCTTGTGATTGCTGCAGATAGCAGTATTTATGTTTCAATATTTCAAATCCTTGCCCAGCAGCAGACGTTTACAGCGAGTTTTTGTTGGGTCTATGAATCTGCTACTGTCCAGTTCCTTTGGCAATTAACTGAAATCTGTAACCTTTGGCTGCTGACTCTTTTGTCACCAGATCCAGTTTCCTCTTACTTGTCTAATCAATGGGGTGGCACGGTGGCTCAGTGGTTAGCACTGCAGCCTCACAGCACCAGGGACCCGGCTTCGATTCCAGCCTTGGGTAACTGTCTGTGCGGAGTTTGCACATTCTCCCCGTCTCTGTGTGGGTTTCCTCCGGGTGCTCCAGTTTCCTCCCACAGTCCAAAGATGTGCAGGCTCGGTGGATTGGCCATGCTAAATTGCCTGTAGTGTTCAGGGGTGTGTGGGTTATAGGGGATGGGTCTGGGTGGGATCCCCCAAGGGGCAGTGTGGACTTGTTGGGCCAAAGGGCCTGTTTCCACACTGTAGGGAATCTAATCTAGTATCCTTCATGATTTTAAACACTTCCATAAAATCCACTCTTAACTCCCTCTGCTGTAAGGAGAATAACCACAGTTTTTATTCATGTCTCCACTTAACTGAGTTTCACATTCCTGGTACCAGTATAAGTACAGCAAAAAAAAATTTATGATGTAAAATGTTGACTTAAAATATGTCCTTTAATTGATTAGGGACACATAACTATTCTAGTGGGTAAAGGTACTCTTCAGTTTATTATTTTTCCAATGCAAAAGTAGAGGTTTCAGGATCAAATCCTGGAATGCCAATGTCCATGTGGCAAACATCTGGAAAAATAAGTACATTTGAGTGAAGAAATAAGAAAAATGGGAAATACAGCTGTATAAGAGCTGACATAATGTTCATAGACAGCATTGAAAACCTAAGAGAAAAATAAGCCAAAGTTTTTTAAGAAGGAATTTCCAGGACTTTGAACCAGCAACAATGAAAGAATAGCAATAAAGTTCCCAATCAGCAGCTGGTGTAGTTCCCATGTCTCTGTTATCCTTGTCCATATAGACAGTAGATGTGTGAGGCTTATAAGCTGCTGTTGAAGAGACTCTGGTGATTTACTGCAATGCATCTTGTAGATGGGTAAGGTACTGAATGTTCAAGTTGATGGATAGGATGTCAGTAAAGTGGATTACTTTGTCCTGGATGGTTAAGTTGCTTGAATGGTGTTGGAGCAGCATGAATTCAGGTATGTGCGGAGTATTCCATCACATTCCTTATTAGTGCCTTGTAGGTAGTGAACAGCATTGGAGAAAACAGAATTCCTAGCCTCTGACTTAGTCACAGTATTTATATGGCTGTTTCAGTTCAGTTTTTGATCAATGGAAACTCCCAGAAGGTTGACAGTGGAGGATTCAGTGCAGGTTGAATGCCAGAGGAAAGCGGTAGATATCTGATGCACTTCAAATGAAAAATTATGCAATCATCAGTAAACATCCTAAAATCTGACAGGAAGTTCAGTGATGAAACAACTGAAGATGGTTAGGCCAAGGTCACTGCCAAGAGAAACTTCTTCAGAAATGCCCTGGAACTGAGATGATTGAAATCTAACAACCAGGATCATCTTCCTTTGTATGACCAATACAGATTTCTCCCCCTGAATCACATTGACTCCAGTTTTGCTGTAGCTCCTGGATGCTGTAGTCAGTCATATGCTGCCTTAATGTCAATGACAGTTACTCTCACTTCACCTCAGAAATTGCAACTATATATAACTGCAAAAGCAAAATGTATTTAAAACAACGATAACCTAAAATGTATTCTTGAATGCACAGTTACCTTGTACAACCCTCATCATTTCTCCATGTCCACATGCCACTTTAACATGGCAGCTGCATGCTTTTCCCAAGTAAAACCTGAGCCCAATCAGCAACTAGCTTTAACTTACCATTTCCATTAGCCCTGAAGCTCTCCACCAAGTCTGAACTTTATTTTATTGTCACTCCTGATGCCAGTCAGTCAGATGCTAAGAACACTTTGTGTGTAGAGATCCACTCAGGTTCATTGGTGGCAGCATTTCATTTAACCAGTCATGTTGCCACAATACTAACAGAAGTTTAGGAAACAAAATTAAAGTGCTTGGCTTTTGAAGCAATGTATTAGTATGGGTTGAGAATTGCTTAAAAGATGGAAAGCGGATATTAGGAATATTAGACCTGGATGAGGGCATAGAAGGATTTGTTAGTAAATTTGCAGACGACACTAAGGTCGGTGGAGTTGTGGATAGTGACGACGGATGCTGTACGTTGCAGAGAGACATAGATAAGCTGCAGAGCTGGGCTGAGAGGTGGCAAATGGAGTTTAATGCAGACAAGTGTGAGGTGATGCACTTTGGTAGGAGTAACCAGAAGGCAAAGTACAGGGCTAATGGTAAGATTCTTAGCAGTGTAGATGAGCACAGAGATCTCGGTGCCCATGTATACAGATCCTTGAAAGTTGCCGCCCAGGTTGACAGGGCTGTTAAGAAGGCATACAGTGTTTTAGCTTTTATTAATAGAGGGATCGAGTTCCAGAACCAAGAGGTTATGCTGCAGCTGTACAAAACTCTGGTGCGGCCGCACTTGGAGTATTGTGTACAGTTCTGGTCACTGCATTATGAGAAGGATGTGGAAGCTTTGGAAAGGGTGCAGAGGAGATTTACTAGGATGTTGCCTGGTATGGAGGAAAGGCTGAGGGACTTGAGGCTGTTTTCATTAGAGAGAAGAAGGTTGAGAGGTGACTTAATTGAAACATATAAAATAATCAGAGGGTTAGATAGGGTGGATAGGGAGAGCCTTTTTCCTAGGATGGCGATGGCGAGCACGAGGGGGCATAGCTTTAAATTGAGGGGTGAAAGATATAGGACAGATATCAGAGGTAGTTTCTTTACTCAGAGAGTAGTAAGGGAATGGAACGCTTTGCCTGCAATGGTAGTAGATTCGCCAACTTTAGGTACATTTATGTCGTCATTGGACAAGCATATGGACGTACATGGAATAGTGTAGGTTAGATGGGCTTGAGATCGGTATGACAGGTAGGCACAACATCGAGGGCCGAAGGGCCTGTACTGTGCTGTAATGTTCTATGTTCTATGTTAATAAATGGTTCATTGTTAGGAAATAGGCTCTTGCTAGGATCTGTGCCAGGACCACAGCACTTCACCATTTATATCAGTAATTAGAATGCAACGATGAACTGTTTTACCTCCAAATTTGCCAATGACTCTAAGTGGCAATGTAAGTTATGAGGAGGATGCAAGGAGGTTTCAAGCAGATTCGGTCAGGTTAAGTGAAGGGGCAACAACATCCCAGATGGGATATCGTGCAAATTAGTGTGAAGTTATCCACATTGGTTGGAAGAACAGAATATTTCTTATTGAGGTTGGGAAATTTTAGTATAGCAATGGAGCTGGGTGGTCATGTCCACGAGTATTGAAATGCAATAATCAATAGATGAGCTACAAAGCACAAGGAAGGTTTAAGTATACAGCAGGCTTGAAGGATAATGTACTGTAATTTTGGAATTCCCAGCCCAAGGCAGCAAGATTCTCTTCGCCCAGTTGTCCTCCCCCTATACTGCTCACCAAGGGATCACAACAATTTTCAAGATTTGAAATGGAATAACATTAGGAAAAAGTTCAGGACGCACTAGTATATAAGGATGAGGAGATCACAGAGGGATTTGAACATGCTGAATGAATTTTTTCATACCTTCCTTTCAAACTATCACCTGCGTCAATTGTATTATACTGTAAAGACATCAGACCATTAATATAAGTTGCAGAAAACTTTCCGGCTCAAACATTATTGACCATTTTCCAGTGGAAAGGAAACAATAGCACAAGAGGGTGAAACAGTTTATAAAGATATAAGATGTAAATCGTAGGAGCAGAGGTAGAACATTTGGCCCAGCAAGTCTATTCTGCCATTCAATGATATCATGTCTGATCCGATAACCCTCAACTCCATGTTTCTGTCTTTCCCTATAATCTTGGATTCCCTTAGACTGATTTTCACTTAATATCTCAGTCTTTAAATGGCACATCCTCAACAGCTGCCTGTGACAAAGAATTCAAAAGATTTTCTACGTCTGACAGAAAAAATTCCTCCTCATCTCTGTCATAAGTGGGTGGCCTGTTACTCTGATAGAATTCCCTAAAGCTTAAGATCTTAACTGATGTTATACTTACAATCACCAAGGGGTATGACACAACTTTCAGCTTATGACAGGGAATGCGCAGCAAAGCAGTTGTCAATGTGATTTACCATTGTTGCAGTTCACTTAATATTATTTCAATCTGTGGATAGACAGAGAAAATGGATGCAAGAGGTCGAGAATTGCTCACTAAAGCACTGGCTATTAACACCACTGAGAAGCTCAGGGCAGTTGAAAACATAATGACATTGAATAATGATAAGGTATGCTGTCAGTATGTTGAAGTGCATTGGGATGCTTTGTATGTTAAAGATAAAACATAAATCAGATGAGATTTTGCTTTAAAGTTGGAGGAGGCCATGAAAACTATAATTCCCATGCTCTGTATAATTCATCCAACACAGTATCTGCAAGGTCAAGCCTGAGTTCTTGGCAGAGGAAAGGGAAGAGAACGATTGTGAGATGATTAAGCCCAATGTATAACAGGAACACTGCTGCATCAATCATTGATTTACAGAGCTTTCCAGTAATAGCTGCACCAGTGGCCCTATAATTAGTCCTAACAGTGCTCTCTATAGGAGCCCTATTAACGACTTGTCATACAGAATCATTTTGACTTCTATCCCTGTCTGCTTCACCCCACCTGTAAAATTTAAATGATTCCTTCTGAATAATATGCCAAGTATGATGCAAATAAAGTGCAATCTGTACACTTCTCTACTCAAGTTTTGTGTTCTGCTTGAATGTATATTTATCTGATTCCTAGGTGAGAATGTAGGCTGCACATTGAATTCAGTCTAATTATATATTCTTTTTAATTGCCACATTAGTGAGAGGGGTAAGTATGCTTCCAAGGGAGTTTGGGTCATAGCCAGTTTTCTGTTAAATCACTAAATCATCCGAAATTATTGCTAGCATTTTGGTGATTCTAATGTCCAAGTCCTTCCATTTGGGACTTAAAATCTTCTGCAAACCTCTGAGGAGAACCAGCTAGGTTAAAGAAGTCAACCAGAAAGGCAAATGACCAAGGAGCCGTGTGGGGACGGATTGTTTTAGTGGTGGCCACCTATGTCAAGGTCACCAGGAAGATCATCTCTAACGAATTCCCTAGATTCAGAGGCTCCAGCAAATTACAGCTAAACACCTCACCAATACAGGGCATAGTGTGTGAAGTCACAACTGCATTAACAGTTAAGCCCCCTGTCTTCAGAGCTTTTTTGATATTAGAGCGATGTTTATAATTGTAATAATTATAATTGATACTTAGAATGATGATTGAGGGACTACTTGTATCTGTATATGTAGCACTACAGATTCACAACTATATCTATGCAGACGATATAAAGTATGTATGCTAAGATCAACATTGATGCAACTTCTGTAAAATACAAAATTTATAGATTCCACAGCAGATTCCACACTTAAGTTCAGTCTCCCTCTTGCTGCTGTTTATTTGTAGCCTTTAAGTATTTGCCTGAACAACTTTCACCTCATTATCAGATGGCCTAGGTTTAAAGCTCACGCTACCATTTCAGCATTTAATCTAGGCTGCCAGAAGAGAATTACTGAGCAAATTGTGTCCCCATTTTTTGAAAGAGGTACTAAATAGACAGATGTAAAAGATCTCATGGCGTTACTTGTCCCAGAATCATCAAAAACAGATTAATTAGCTATTTATCTTATTGCAGTTTGTTGCACTATGGCAAATTTACCCCAGTTGCCTACTTGACAATTATAGACTTCAAAGATAATTTATTGGCCATGAGTGCTTTGTGATGATCTGAGGACATGAGAATCATTACATACAAGAAGTTTGTTCATTGTTTGTCCAATTATTCATCCTAAGTGTTAGATGCTTCCCAAAATTTTCCCTCAGGATCCATCTGATTCATTTGAAGAGAATGTTTCTCTCATATTGCCTGTGTTTAAAACAGTGGTGACGGGCTGCAGACATGATAGTCCTGCTCCCTGGTATCATCTTCAGAAGTCACATGACACCAGATTATAGTCCAACAAGTTTATTTGAAATCACAAGCTTTAGGAGCGCTGCTCAGTTGTCAGCTGAAGTGCTCTTGGTCACCTGATAAAGGAGCAGTGCTCCAAAAGCTTGTTATTTCAAACAAACCTGTTGGAATACAACCTGGTGTCACATAACTTCTGACTTTGTCCATCCCAGTCCAACACCGGCACCTCCACATCATGGCTGCCTGGTATCATTTTAACATTGTCTTGAAAGCCATTTGCAGAAAGAAAAGGGGAATATATGTATTTGCCTAGGGTGTGTACACAAAAAGAATCTGTGCACCCATTTTGCTCAGCGGTAAGCTGCTTATCTGTGTGACTTGCTGAGCATGTTTGAAGAATTAATGAGAAAAATTGAAACCAGCTACCATGTAGTCACCAAGCTTTCTTTTATGGGCTCCTCTCCCAATAATTTGGAGGATCGGGATCTCCTGCATGAGTCTACAGCATCATGGGATAGTCAACTATTAGTCATAAGCAGACTTCTTTAAAATTAGACAGTTTCATCAAAAGGATATAACCTGAGGATTGTTTTAAAGAGCTATCTACAAACACCAGGCATGAAAGAGTAACTAGATAATATTTGAACTGTTTTGGGAGTCATACTGGCTTGATGGCAAAACACTCCACAGTTTATGAATCAAAGGAAACTTTTGGCAATTAGCAAATCAAATGCAGTTTTACAGATCTGTTAGGTAACGGTTATGAGGTGTGGTGGGTGGGAAAGTAAATGCGAATGCTTTTGTCACATTTGATTGATGAGTTGTATCATTGAAGTATTGCATTTCATCAGGTGACCAGTTCCTGCAGTTTTTGATCCAAATTTGACTATTATGCAGCTACACAACCGACCTCTCATTGTAAGATATGCCACTCCTCCTACTTATTCCTTCATCATCATTGCAAATTAATAAAATGAGTGGCTGTTTATATGCTTGTAGGACATTGAAAAATGTCCAAAGATGTACAAGTGAGGTAGATTGGCTATGTTAAAAATTCCCCTGTAGAGTCAAGAGATGTGCAAATTAGGTGGGTTGGCCGTAATGGAAACCCCATACAGTGTTATGGAGATGGATTTGGGGGGATGTGGATCTGGGAGGCATGCTATTCAGAGGGTTGGCGCAGACGCAATGACCCAAATGGCTTCTTTCTGCACTGTAGGAATTCTGGGATTCCATGAAAATTGACCAAAAGCAACTCCACATGAAACATTGTACACCTCACTCTGTGTTCACCCGTTGCTAGTGTCCTCCATGTGCATGAAGAAAAAATATAAAGAGCATATTTAAATTGGTGCCCTCAATAAATCCAACAAGACTACGGATCATGCAAACACATAGAAATTGCCAGAGGCACAGGGATCTTTTCTCTCCAAATGCAATGGGCCTGGCAGTAGAACCTGTTAGATAATGTTTGAAGATCAAAGATTAATGTCTTTGATCTGGTAGTCCATTCTCATTGAGTCCGGAGGCTTAAGATTTAAACCCTGCTCCAGACAGAAGTAGATGCTGGAGCTTGGGCTGTGAATTCTTAGTTGACATCTCAGTGGTGACCCCACTCAAAACACAAGTTTTGGGAGCCCCTAAAGCCCTCACATAAAATATAATGAAATACCTTATCAATTGGTAGAAAGATAGTTATCACTGAGGAAGGAGTTGTCACATTGGAACATGTCAAACTGCTAACCCGTTGCAAATCCTTGAACATCTTGCCATGGTTTGTTTGGGGAAATAGTGTAATGATATGAAAGCAACAACATCACAGTAAGCCAATGAAGTGATATTATTTGAGCAGTCGTAACTGTTGCTTCTGTAGTCAGTGCTGATGGACCGTCTGTCAGTTTCCAGCCTTTTCTGCATTTATTTTCATGTCTTTCCAGTTTTCAAAAACCTGCTTAGCAATTCAATTTTCTCCCGAATTCACCTTTTGTTCCATTCCACTAAATAGCTTTTCTTTCAGATTCTAATCCTAACAGATCCCAAATCAAATACAAATTGATAGAAGGACCTGCTGTCTAATTGCATTGTTTTCTGACTTTTTTTTCTGAATGAAGTTTTTGTGACTTTATAATCTCACACACAGTTGCTTCAGTGTCATAACATACACACTCCCATCCAACCAGATGCAGCTCCCATTAAACCAGAACAGAGTCTCCTGAGACAATTCCTTAACCTTTACAAAACAACTCCTTACAAAAACTTAATTCATGTTAGAATGAATTCTGCACACCTAGAACTTGAGGAGATGCTGGGTTGAAATTAGGACATTGATACTCCTGCCCTAACTCTGCAATTCTTGAGAGTGGCTATTGAAAGGAATTGCCCCTGGTTTAGGTGAAGTCAAGGCCGAGCTGATTGTTTCTGGGCTTTGGTTCTTCAGTTGCCTGCAGTATTTATTGGTAAGATGATTCATAGAGAGTGGCCTCCTCTCAATCTCCTTCCTGGCAACAAATGCATAAAACCTTAATGAAAATACATTACTGTACTGTTAATTTTACAAATCACTATAAACTGTCCCTGCAGTGTTGAGGTCAGCAGAAAACTCAAGGTTTATCAATCCCCTTCAGTGGGAAAGCAAATCAAATCTAGTCCAGTAACCCACAGTGATCAGTATCATAAATTACCAAGTGCTACACATGTACATCTGCCCATTACTTCCGACAAATAAACCAAGCCTAATCCTGCCCTCATTGCAACATGAAGGTGAGCTTCCTGCAGCAGATTCAGTGGACTAATTTTCCAGTTCTCTAGGAGCTACAATCTCTTCTTACCACTACTACCTCCTCACCATACTATGCACTGCAAATATTCTGTTGGCAAATGCATGCATTTATTTTGAGGATCAAGATTTTGATGATCCCCTGTGTGCTCTCTTTTTTCAGTGGTTCCACTGGGTAGGGACAGCACTAAGGTGAAAATATCCTGCCGCTGAGCATAAACCTAGTGATTTGACTGTACAAAGCAGGCAGAACAAATCTAACTGCGGCCAGCTAAGCAAGTGAGTGGTGTTTCACATCATAATGCTAGTTTCAGGTAAAGATGCACAAGATCTCAGTCAGGAGTAGGATCTGTGGGAAGCCTGGCAGGCGACTTCATTACACCCTCCCAAATCCTGTCTCAGTGAGCTTCTGAAAAATAGGCTGATTGGTCCCTTTCCTTCAAGATGTCTCCTAGCATAGGGTAGCTAGTGGTCGAGTGGATATAAAGGTTTGTTTCTTCTCTTGCAACAAGGGTTACAATGCATGAAGAAAACCACAGGGAGAGAGTGAGAATCCAAGATCACTGAGTTAAAAAATTCTTCATCAAGAAACTGCTGGGTTCTGTCATTTCACCCACATCAACCAAGCACATTGAGAAGATCTGACTCACTCTTTGGTTAAGCTCACAAATTAGAATCTCAAAATTCACCTGTTGCCCTGACTTAGCACCCTGCGTTGCTTGAAGACTTTATTGTATGTTTAAAGCCAGTGTTCTGTGCCAATTACCTGATGTTTGGTATTTTAGCTGCTTTTGAATGTTCATGAGAAAGTCTCCAGCCTGTGACCGAGCAGACATGAAGTCTCGCTCAGTTCAGCTCCAGTCTGCCCCACATGTATAGCACAACTGTAGACTGGGTTTGAGAACCTGCTACATTCACCAATTAACAAATTGTTTGCACGTTAGCCTAAGAAAAGCAGTGTTATGTCTTGTGTCTGTGATTAGTTTGGTTTTGGCTTAACTGTCTCAAAATAAATGTGATGTCCAAACTCTGTATTTTGAAAAGTAAAAGCCTGGTGAGAATATTGCTTCGAAATTGGGAGTTTCAACCTGCACCCATCACACTTTCTAAACACATCTCTGGTAATGACATTTGGTACAATGTACACTGGAGAAGCCCTTAAACATTCTGTTATTCAAATCTGTATCAGAGCTGGAGATGACAACAACTCTGCTACTGGAAGATTTGTAGTTTTTTTTAAATCAACAATTTAAATTGGCAGAAGCACAGGATGGGCTGGATGAGAGCCTGCCCCACATCACCTTCATCACCGTCCACTCGCCGGTCAGTGAAAAGCACAAGCTTGGAAAATGTCCCAGGGGCAATTTGTAGGAGCAAAATGTTCAAGATTGGATCAGTGAATAAAGTCAGCTGGCAGGGCAGGGCAGAGTTAGATTTGCTGCCCGGGACTCTCAGTGACACCAAATCTCTCGTAACTTTACTGTCCATTGTACTATCCTCTCTGATGTCCATTACCCACTGTTCTCTGCTGCCCTTCCCCTCAGATTCCTTTATTATTTTGTTCAGTTATTACCTTTCAGTATTTTTCTCTGGCCCCCGGAGACTTTTCTGTTACAGCTTACAGCTACGGTTTCCACTGTCATGTGAGAATCTGAAAATCATAGATATATGTTAACTCATATTCTCAGTGACTGTACAGCACTGAAATCACGTGGCTGTGAAGGCTGTGACTAACAAACTATTCCATTGAAAGCAATACTTTTTTACAACAATAACAGCTACGAATCATTCTCCAAGTCACTTTGGTGATGTGTATAGGTTTGGACAACAGCAGATGTGTCAGCATCCTCTCCCTGCTGTGCTTTACACTGTACAATATGCCAACTGGAAAGATACAACCCAGAGCTCTAAGTGGCTGCATCAGGAGTAATGACAAAGTGTCTGTGTTAAGTTCTTGTTGGGCAGCAAGGAATATGGTTAAGCAACCCTTTGGAGAGGGGGCCATGTGATTTAGGAGCCTACTGCAGGAGAAAACAATAGGATTTAGTCTTCACGGAAGACAGTGGTAGCATTAGGAGTTCAGCATAGAAGACAGAGAAAGTTGGGGGGGGGGGTTCGGATTTCACTGTCAGGAGAGTTAGTTAGCTGACTGCAGGAGGGAGAGTTAAGGGTTAAGAGCCCATTGCAAAAGGAAACGTTAGAGCTGATAATCAACTGCAGGATTGAGTAGTAGGTTTAGGAGCCACTTCTGGAACAGTTAGCTTTACGGTTCACTGCATGAGACAAAGGTAGGATTGGGAGCCAGAAAGAAAAAGGTAGAATTAGAATCCTGCGCTAGGCATGCTTGGGGTTGGGGAAAGGACAGTGTTCGGAAAACAACACTGGAGCAGTAAGCGTCAGACTTCACTGCTGAAAGGAGTGGGAGAGTTACCAATTTTTTTAAAAAGGTTGGGTTCACAGTCAGTTCTGTATCTGTCAGAGAGGGCAGGATAGGGTTAGCTATAAGCTACTTGGAGACAGAGACAGATACAGGGGCCAGCTGTAGGTGGAAGAGATAAGGTTGGGAGCTCACTTTAGGAGAGAATGGCCAAATTCAAAATTAATTTTGAAATAATTTGTTTTACCCTGTTTTTGGGCTCTAGAATATGAATGAGCAGATAGTAACTTGAGAGACCAATATCTTATCTGCAAGCATGGATCTGAACATCTACAGATGCTCAGTTATGAATGAGATCTTATTCATTTACACATAGAATTAAACAGAATGTGCACAGAAACAGACCATTCAATCCAACTGGTTCAAGTTGATGTTTTTGTCCCACATGAGCCTCCTTCCGCAATACTTTGCTTCCCCCTATCAACCTGTTCTTCTAAAACATTTAAGTCTCTAAATTTTTTTTCAAAGAGCTGAACCTGACTGTAGTTACCCCTCTTTGGTACTGATGTGCGATGCTACAATTTCCATAAGGTATGGGCATCCTCATTGACTTCACACAAATGTCCAATCTTCATGTGTGAGTCTGAATTATAGGTGATTGTGAGAAATTAGATTGAGAAGGGCAACAGAGACCCATTCATCTCCTCAGCTCTTCTTCACAGATCAGTTAACTCAGCACAGTCCAATGGTAAAAGGTTGGATTTTTCTGGTCTACCTGGCTCAGTACTTTTTATTCACTGGTCCAAGATGGAAGCATTAATCACTTTTCAATGAGGGCTACCCAGAGCTAATATCCAAGTGTTCAATATTATTTAATATTGTGTATTAAATTAATGACTAGTTTTGATTAGTTGTCATTCTATTCTGTTGTTCTCAGAGTTGCACAACTATTGTCATTTAAATGTAAAAATAGAATGAAGATAATTATTGATCATTAAGGTGTTCACATTAGTCACTTGCTGTGTAATGGAGAATCCTGCATGTGATTCAATCTGTCCCTGCCACTTTCTCCTTCAATGGACAATGATCTGAAGTGCAGATTTCAAAACACTTATACCTACTTAAAACAAGTCTTCCTTCTCATTTAAATACAAACAACAACTGTTTTGTGCAAAAGTACAGTGTCCCTATTGTCTACTTGCAGGGCCATGTTAGGGAGCTGCACATTATGCGATCAATTAGCACGAAGAAAAATATGACCACACCATTACATTCTCCTAAATGGACAATGGCAAGCAGCCACAAACAATGACATAAAGATGGAAGGCCAGTGCTGCTGGATGAAACATACCTCATCATCTATAGGATATATCAAGGAATTGTAACTGTGCGCTGCTGATGAGTAATGTAACAGGAAAGGCAGGCACAGCTATCTGCACATTGCAACAGTCATCAATTTCTCCATGCAATTTACAAAGTACACAGCCCAGAGTGACCAACTATAAAGGCTATCTAAAAATGTAAAGCTATGGTCCTGCAACGCAGAGCCTGGGCACCTCAAGGTGTTTTAGGAGGAAAACCTCACTTTTTAAACAAAAGTTCTCAGAAATATAGTAAAATGTTCAGTGTCATTATTCAGAATAATAAAATGTGAGGCTGGATGAACACAGCAGGCCAAGCAGCATCGAGATGCTGCTTGGCCTGCTGTGTTCATCCAGCCTCACATTTTATTATCTTGGAATCTCCAGCATCTGCAGTTCCCATTATCTCATTATTCAGAATGTTGCCTCATGAATGTTAGGATGCATTCTTTCCTGTTTGGTAGAGGGTTTGATGTGAAGAAGAAACTCCTTTTGCTGAGGCACTCACTTGTTTCAGCAACAATCCAACCTGCTTTGATTCTTACTTTATATTAGAAAATCGCTAATGGCCAACTATTGTGTGGTTATTGATCTAGAATAGAATGGATGCATGAAGCACAGGGCTATTACTACAAACCTCACATACCATAAGGTGACATCAGAATGATCATACAACAAGACTGATATCATTTAATGTACACTGCAAAGCTCATATCCCCAAACTGATATCACAGGCCTTACATATCATGAGACTGATATCACAGGGTTCATGCCACACTGCTCATATCACACTCAATGACAAGCAACCATTGTTCGGGTCAATTGCTTAGAGAGGAGGGCGATTACTGACTCTTAATAGAGCCTGCATCTTCATTTTAAGGACGTGATCTTCTAATTGCCCTGAGATGAACTATCAGAGAAACAAATCCTGAGACAAAAAGGCCATGAGGGAGATTTTCTAAGCAGGAGGTGTGTACTCTGGTACTCTGATATCTGAAAGGTTCACCTAGCATGTGCTTCCACACTGTCATTTATATAAAGTAGGCTGTTCTCCTTTTATGTTTCCTATCAAGGCAAGCCCCACGTGAGACTTAAGTTTGCAATTTGTCAGCTGAGAAAAGGTAAGATAAAATGGCCTGAAATTATTAAGGGAATGTGTGGATGAGAGTGGAGGATGCGCACCTGAAAACAAGAAAATAGTTTATAATTGGTAGATGATCTCTCTTCAGGCTGCACCCTCCAGAGGACAGTGAATTGAGACCAAGCAGGCAGAATAAACGTGTCACTTCTAGGACAGACATCCAAACAAACCATTATTCATTGCAAGATGTGGTGAGCGTCTAATCAATGTGCAATTTTTACTCTATGAGGTATCACATTAATGTCGATTTGATTCAGAGGCCGAAGATGTAATCTTGCCTCAAATTAAAACATTATTGGCCTTAATGGATGACCATGGAGGACACATTCTACTAATTGAGAAAATAATCCCACTTCAGTTTAAGGTATCTTTGAAATAAAGGACACAAAAAATTGGTTTAAATCACTGCCAATTAACAAAATGTTGAACCATAATGAATACCAAATTGGATAGAGTGAAAATTCAAGTACCACATGAGAATTAACTGAGGAAGTCTGGACGTGAATACCTCTGCTGATCCATAGGTTGATGACTGCTACCCCAAAAAAAAACCCTGTGCAAATGGATTTCGTCTTGAGGTCTGTAAACAATCTCATGCACTCATGAAATAAAGTCACATCATGAGAAATTATTCCAGATCTCCATCAGATAACCATAAGAAATGTATCTTATGTGAACCCAGGAGTGCATCAGCCATAAAAAGATGAAAGCCTTACTCTAGTAACCCGTTCCTATCTCAAAAAAAATTGCCCGGTATCTTTAAAATCTCTGCTACCGGCAGTAAGATAAATTGAATGTCTTGCTGTCTTGAGACCACCTTCAAATGAATAAATAGTGAATAAAGAAGCAGAGCAAAAAAAAGGTAAACAGAAATAAAAGGCCCTGAATGTTATTTTCTGAGTTTATAAACTGGAATTGTTGATCTAAAGCTAGAAGAAAATCAACGGGGAGGAGTTTGCCTTTGATAGTGTTGAAGAAATGCTTGCCTTTTATTGGATGAGGAAATGATCACATGTCCACTTTGATATCCTATTACAAACCTTTTTGAAGTCAAAGCCTTGCTATTCTCTGCCTTTTCAGAAAGGTTCAAGTGGCAGTAATGTTGCTTGCCAGGGAGGTTAGACTACTTAGTCGGTGTTCCGCTGCCAACCAACCCACGTGGTCTGGTGCTTACTGAGAACTTGCCTACAACTACACTCCTCTCTCTGCGTTAAAATTCAAGATTCCACCTATACATCAACTATGTACAACTCTCAGGGAAGTTTTAGGGTTTGCTGTCTCCTAATAATGCAAAATCTACTGCTCCCAGAAATTTGAACCACCCAATTATTCGAATGAAGCAACACTGCAATATGAAAATTCAGCTTGAAATAGGTTAAGCATCAGATAATTTCAATCAACTGACTGGCATCAAGCAGAACATGGCTATCAAAACAAAATCATGTTCAAACGGGGTTCTAAGTATTGTTATTTGGTGAGGGTTGCATGTTAATGTAGGCCAAACTAGAAGCCATGTTAATCTAAAATCAGCAAGGATTGCTAAGAATGGGGTACCAAGCAATCTGGCAGCATCAACACTGATGATGGCCTTTGAAGTTTCACAGACAAGATATGGACAAATGACTCAACTTGTGTAAAAAGTAGGATCCAGCAGCATGGCCCACTGTTTAACCTTTCATCATGTCCCCGCTCCCAGTTTGGTTGAGAGCTCTAAAACGGAAGATTCACCCAGGGGAAATAAAATATACGTTTCTACTCAACACAGCTCATGTAGGTCAAACAAAAGGGACACTGTAACTGGCAACCTAAAAAAGATCAGAGGCTGCGCCCGAGATCAGTGTTGCCTCGTTTAAAGAACTGTCTGGGGCAAGCATTTCTATTACTGTGCAATAAAGTGGACAAAATACCCAGGTCCTTCTGATTCATTGAATTTATGCTGCATGTTACAGGACTTTTTAAAATGTGAAACATTTCCTTTCTGTGTCTGAAACTCTCATTGAACTTGTTGTTTAACGCACTGCTCCTGACCAGCAGTGCTTGATATTGTAAAGATGTGGATGGCTGTCAGTATTGTCAGTTATGCCCTCTCTGCGAGGATTGCCCTGACTTGTAACTGTGCTATAGAGCTGATTGTGCTGGTTTATGTGTCGCAGTTTGTTGCAGAAGTGAGGGACAATGCTGTCTCCTGTCTGCTCTCCCAGCCATTGCCTTCTTGTAAAGTATGTTCATGCTTTGGTTGCAAATGGCTTCCTGCGTTGTGAATTCTTATACAAAATAAACAATTCTGATCAATGTCACGGTGTGGTCTGCTTTACTGTACAGCGGGTGGAGTAATTAATTTGTCCTTATTTGAACCAGTATTTAGCTACTCTTTTAATTGTGGATCACATGGCATCAGGCCTATATAAAGAAATTTTGTGTGGCAGCCTTCAAGTAAATCTCATCTCTGTGGTAGGATTGAAAATGGCATATTTGACAGCAGGATTGCTATCAGGTGTTATTCTCCTTGGAATGTTTTACAATAGTTAATTGTTCTTTTATAGATAAGACATAATTAAGTTAATTAGCAGTGGTAGCACCCCTTACCATCAGTCAGACTGAGGTCTGAACCAATCGACTCATGCACAACACAGCTCAAAAGAAATGCAGTCTCTCAACCTGACCTTGTAACTTCAGGGATATAACCTGTTGGCTCAATACAACAGGAATGCAATGCAACAGGTCAGCACTACAGGATCGCCACCAGGTGAGTGCTGGAGTGATGATGGGTCATTTCAGAGTCAGTAGCAACTTGGAGGTTTACCAAGTTTATAATAACTTGGATTCTCTTTATATAAGGGAATATCCCTAAAAGAAATGGAGCAATAGGGAGAGAAGGATCAGTGGGGTGAACAAGATATGATTAAAGCAGTGGAGCTTCGAAGAGATTTTGAGACGGTAGAGGAGATAGCAGATGGAGAGGTTTAGGTTAAAATCAACATATACTAGCAGTGGCATAAAGGCCACAGTAGGGGCAAAATAAGACAATGAAGGGACTTATAGATGAGGATAAAATTTCCAAATTATGTGTTGAGGAAATAGGGAAGCCAAAGAGGATGGCACAGACAAAATTATCAGTGACCATTATACAATGTGGAATAGGGGCAAGCTACACAGTAGTTTGATGGGTAAATTTAAATACTTCTGTAGAGCTAGGATTAACAGAAGCAAATTTCCAAGGAGACATGAAAAACATTGAGAAGATGGACTGAAAATATCCACAGGGAACAAAGAATTTGCAGTTATACAAGATCTCAAAAAGTGTATGACATTGCCTCATAGTTAATTAGTTAGTAATCATTGTGTTGTTTCTATGTTTCATCACAATAATGAAAGGGAAAGAGAGATCCCAGCGATGCTCCAGAAGAGAGATAAATCTGGCCAGATAACCTGTTTTAGTGATGTTGACAGCAAAAATTGGTGAGGACAACAAATTTTTCCTGTTCGCCTTTCAATAATACTGTGGAACGTTTTATAGCTATACTTAAATAGACACACATGGTTTAACATCTGAACAGCAACTTAAATTATATGTTCATGCTCCTACAGTATTTCTAGCATTCCCAACTTCTGACTCAGAGACAAGAATGCTACCACTGAGAGAAATCTAACACCTAATCCCATCGATTCACTAACTCAGCACTAGTCTAGATTTAACTCAAAAATACAGCTATCAAGACTACTGCAGTATGACTAAAGTTGCCACATTCCTAGCAGACAATAGAGCTGCTCATCCCTTAGAGAGAGACACAACTGCTGATGGTCTCAGGCAAAGGAAGAGACTGAGAAGAACAGTTCTTCACATTGATCTCAGTCAGCATGGGAATTGAACCTATGTTGTTACAGACCAGCTGTCCAGTCAACTGAGCTAACCCATCTCCTTTATATGCTAAGAGTAGAGCTTATGACACAATTAATTTCAGGATTCTGGACAGTGGACCATCTTGCTTCTGATAATTACATATTGCTTGGGAATAGAGAGCTACCAGATTACAATAAGTCAAATATTGCACTTACATGTGTGAACTTTATGAGATTCTCTGCCACTGTAATAAATTTCTCTTTGGATATATAGCTGACCGGCACATCCAGTCCCCATCAGAGTAGCCACCATCACCCTCCTCCACCTAGTTAAACTTATTCTCACATTGATTTGCACTTGCTTAACCTCAAGTCACTTTCTCCAGATTAAAAGAAATGTTGCTACCGGAAACAATATGAGACCTGGTTAGAATCTGTAGGATGTCGTAGGTTGAATACTCTTTATTCTAATTTTAAATTGTTCTCCCTAGACTAATAATTCTTTTCTATCAGTGACTATATTTATACTGTTTCCTACCCTCATACTGACTTAGAGCCTTTCATTGTAGAATCTATCCCTTATCTTGATGAGGCTCATCTTCAAAATTTCCTTCCCTTCCTTGACTTCTCCTTATCTGAATTCAATTGAATTGAATGATTTATTGTCACTTGTATTTAACAAATAAGATGATCTATTATTTGTCTAACATCTGTCTCCAAGGGTAGTCTTCCACTGATCTCTATTAGAAACTTACTAATTCTCACAATTGCCTGAAATATATTTCTTCCTACCTCACATCCTGGAAAGATGACATTTAATTCTCACAGTTCCTTAGTCTTCATTGCTTCCCCTCAGCACACCATCTTCTACATTGCAGGCTTCCAAGACACCCTCCTCTCACTCAGCCTTCACCAAAGTAGACAAGGATCGTAAAAGATTCCCTCTCTTGTTTCCCATATTTCCACTCATAGTTCATTCATGAGCTTGTCTCCCTATCCCCAAAATTACCACCTTTGTCTTCATCTCCCAAACCATCGCCCTACCCAACCAACAGAGCAACATTTTCAATGTCCACCATCTCCAGTACGATCTCCCTTTTGTTTCCTTTCAGTATTCTGAACCAACTAACACTGCCATCTTACTCTGGTTCACTCTGGCAGCATTCTGCCTCCTCCTCTTCATTGCTGAGATATTCTGATCTAATAGCTGCCCATTCAAAAAAACAAAATCATCTCTTTGATACCATTGCACAGGGTCCCAATGCTTCTTCTAGATAACAAAAACATACAGGTACTTCTTTCAATCTAGTATGCAGTATTCATTATTTGTAGTGTAGTCTTCCCTACATTATAGAATCAAAGACAGGTAAATTCTTCACTGTGCATATCTTTTATGATTGTAGTCATGGCCACAAATGCTCAGTGACTTCAATTTTCTGTGCACTCCCTGATCTCTCTGTTTTTAATCTTCTGGGCTCACCCAACAAAGCCTGATGGGATTTCACATGGGCAGCAGTTTACCTTTCTGTCAGGGGCACTTTGCCTTTAACATCAACTGACACTTCAATGTTTAAGTGTGGCTCCTATTTGCTCCCTGGTAAGAAAGGGTAAGTATGGAATGGGTAAATCAGCATATCAGTTCCTTGAAGGTTATACTGGAGAAGAACCATGTTAGCTCACGAGAATGGGAACCCGCTGGAATGGTGACCTGGAATGTGCACTTCATGCCAACCTGCTTAGTTCCTTCTACTAGGCACTTTCATGAGCTCATAACTGAATTATCTGCTCACCAAGTTTTGTTTTTATATTTTACTTGACAAATCTTACATTCCTCGTACTCACCACCCCACCCCTAACCCCTCCTCCTTATTTAATAATCCACGTACCATTCTTTAATTTCCCTTCTATTATATCTGCTGGTATCACATCAATTTAACAACCTAAAGCCTTTAAGAGGGCATTCCGTTTCTTTATGTAATCCACATGTAATCCACTCCTCTCAATCTGTTTAGATGTGAATTCTGACAGATCCACACAAGAGTACCAATTGTGTCAGTTGACTCCACAGATTCTGCCTGGTTCATCGAAAGTTCCCTTCAATTTTTCTTTTTAACGTAAGGTTACTGTGTGTTTAATTGAATTGATTTTTTTCCAGATATTTACTACCCTTCCTTTTTATAGATGTTGACTCTCCAGGAGGCCATCAAGAATTAAACATTAATCTCCAGGCCAATGCTGAGGGGAGCTTGGGAGAATCATTGTTGAAAAATGATTAACTGGAGCACTAAAACGGTTTCTTATTTTCTTTTGAATATTTCCATTTACTGGTGATTAAAGAAATATAATGCCAATTGGAAAAATCGCATTTAAATTGAGTTGAATTGCTGAAGCATCCAGGAATACAATTGACAGATTTGGTTATCCTATTCTCAAAGCCAGGTTCCTATAATTCCAGTGTTTGCATGTTGCAGTGTTCTCTCCCCATTTCTTCTCACAGCAGCTATACATCTCTACACAGGACCCTTACTTTTCCAAATCTTCCACTTGCATGGGTAGACAAATAATGCACTAATACTGACTTGAGAATGCCCTGGAGCAGAGATTGTCCTGCTGCACCAAAAGAAAAATTGCTGCACAAGGGTTGAATTCAGCTCAAATAGGTGAACAATGCCAGGAACAGGCCAAAAATCCATAAGCAATAAGGTGGCTAAATAGATACTTGCCTGAATCAACTCAAAATCCCTTTAATTGAGACATCTGCAGCTTCCTTCTTGATTGTTGCCAGTGGCAATTGTTGACAGATTTTGGAATTAATTGTTGCAGCATTTCCAAAGTTCAATTTGTCAAAAGTGCCTTTAACCCCAAAGTACCCTAATTTGCATTTATTAATTAGAACTCTATTTAATTTACTATGTCTGAAAGACACCAGAATTGATACTATCCAGCACAATATGAGTTGCAAATATCAATGTGAAGTTCAGAAGCCCAATGGCGAGGTTACTGCAGAGAACCACGATGGCCATGATTTGAATCTTGCCCTGTGTGGGCTTTAATATCGGATTGGTCTGTACCACCTCCTCCATCCAATACAGGTATTTTACTAATGGAGATTCTCATCTGAGAGGATGACATTGGGAATTTCTATATACTCTGAAAAGGAATATTACCATGCGGCAAAAATGCAACCTCTGGTGATTTTCTCCATAACAGAGGAAGCTGTTGTGAGGTCTATGATCTGCTATTTCAATGCTGCACATTAGGCAGGCCATAAGAATGTCACTGAAGAAGAGTCAACAACATGTGAATAGAAGAACACAACAAGTAGGTGGAAGATGCTGATCTGATGAGCAATCATCTGCTGATAAGAAAGCAGCATGCAACCAGGGCTACTATCAAAGTCCAGTCATATTGTAGGATTCACTGTGTGGGATGAGATATATCCTAGTCTCCAGTGTGTTTGAATGTTTCAACAGGGAAAGGGAGAATTCTAATAAAATGGGAAAGACAATTTTGCCAAAAAAAAAAGCATACTTTGACCCTAAACCCTAAAGGAGGATTTACAAATGAACACTGGAATCAAGGTGGTCAGACTGCAACTTTAAAAAGGCTGCATTACAAAGTGCCTGTATAAAACATATCTTGGAGGAAACCAACAAGCAAGAACATTCACAATCACGTTTTATTGTAAATAATTATTATCTTCCTTGCTACCTTTTCCTTTCGTCCTTCATTCTGAGTCTGTTCTGCATATTGTAGTGGAACTGCATTCCAATTTTTAAGAGAAAAAATACAGTTCCAGTGTTGGATTCAGACATTACCATTTTTCATGTTGTAATTGACCTTCACAATGTGACGAAAACAACTTGTATTTATAAATGAGATAGTAAGAGCTGCCGATGGTGGAGAATCTGCAATAACAAGGTGTAGAACTGGATGAACACAGCAGGTCAAGCAGCATCAGAGGGGCAGGAAAGCTCATGCTTCACATCAGGACCCTTCTTCAGACCCTTTTTGAGGGGTCCAGACCCGAAATGTCAGCTTTCCTGCTCCTCTGATGCTGCTTGGCCTGCTGTGTTCATCCAGCTCTACACCTTGTTATCTTATATTTATAAAGCATCTTTATTGTAGCAAAACATTCCGAAGCATTTCCTGGAGCATAAGTAAACAACACGATGTTGAGCCACAAATGGCAATAGGACATAGCTAAAAGCTTTAAAGAAGTTTTAAAGAGTATCTTAAAAGAAGAAAGCAAGGTAGAAAGGTGGAGCAATGAGAGAATTCCAGAGCCTGGAGCCTAAGTGGCTAACAGCTTCGGCACCAGTGATGAAGAAATTTAAATTGGAGATGCACAAGAAACTAGGATTAGACAATCACAGATATCATAGCAGGTTGTCAGACTGGAGATTACAGCAATAGTGAAGCATAACGCAATTTCAGCACAAATGAACTGAGATGAGGTGAAGTTGAATGATGTTATAGCTATGTAAATAGCTGGTCTTAGTGATGGAACCAATGAAGTTGGAATATTACACAGGCCATATTTGACAAGGGGAGTTTGACTGGCTAAATCTTTGACTGTTGCCACGGGAAGGAATGGTGTTGGTCATTAGTGAATGAAGTTTGGATTGGGACCAAATACATGGTTTCCACCTTTTCAGTTGGAAGAGATTTCTGCTAATCCCCAATGCATTTTGGATATCTAGTCTGATACTGAGCAACTGTAAGAGAGAGGTCGGTTAAGTTGGGTTTGGGTATCATCTGTTAGCATTTGAAACTGCTTGTCTTAAATGTAAATGACTTACCAAAACTTTTGAAACAAAATTTGCCGAAGTCAGATCCTGATATTAGAGAGTTTTCAATACATTTTTAAATAAAATGTTACAAACTATTTACCAATGTTAATCCATTAATAAATAGATATAGTTTGAGACAACGCCACTATCTTTTTACACATAGTTGACCCCTTTCTTCAGTGACCGTCTTTAAAGATAGGCTGACCAGCTTCACTTTTGTCATGCTGCTTATGAATCCTAAACATCAAAGTCTGAAAAAGCATGTGCTTACCGGCTGCATTGTTCATTTATATTGCGAATATTTCTTGCTACATATTGAGGGGAGGTCTGATCCTGTCTACTCTTGACAGTCAATTCAATTATTGAACCCATTATTGATGTTAGACTGCTAAGTCTCTACATTGCTAGTATTGATCTGGGTCATATCACAGCTGGCTGTGATCCAAAAACAAACATACCAGAATTCTACCCTTTTGGGTAGCCAAAAGTATTTTTTTAATCAAATTGGGCTTTGACTGTAGGTTTTTGCAACACATTCTGCTCAATAGAACAGACACAATATAGGCTGTGCCTTAGCAGAAGGCTGAAGATGGTTCCTTTGTATTCTCACTAACTACAGCACAGTTGATTGCAGGTGCCAATGGGTAAACACTTTGCTATCCATTCTTCTGGGTTTCCATCTGCTGTTATGCTAAATAATGACCGATGTTGCAGTAACAAACATGACCAAGAACACTGTCTCTAGTCTGATATAATTCAACTTATACATTTATGATAAAAGAACTTCAAGATATCAATTGAGGCTTAACAGCTGTTGTACAGAGCACCGAAACTTTTCAAGAAACTCAAATTTTGATCAGCAAACTATTAAAAACGAGCAGGCACTGCAGGGAGTGCATTTATATATATTACTGGCCCCAAATTAAGAAGCTAGATACTAATATATTGAAAGAGGAGCCATTTAAAATATTAAATGGCTTGATGTAAATCCAAAAGATTATTTCAAACTAAGCCTGAATAAATAAAACTATTGAAAAGCATTGTTAGAAAATATATATAGAAAATTAACCTGCTTACTTCATTCAAAGACCAATTAACCTCTGACTAATTCAATAAGCACTATTTTTAAAAAGGGGAATATTCAAACTATTGTTAGATCAACAAAATATGAATGGGTTGAAGAGGTAATGGCATTGAAACAGTTCAATAACAATATAAGAACAACAGGAATACTGTGAAGTTGCAGAGGGTTCAAATTTACTTAAAACAGAAATTGCATTTACATAGTATCTTTGTGTACATTATGATACCCCAAAATATCGTGTGGCTAATTAAGTATGTTTAAAGAGTAATGTCACAAACATGGACTCATATTTTCTGGTAGCCAAACGAGTCTGTCTTAAAAATGGGCACAAGGAACCTTTTGCAATGGCTTCCAGAAGTCTCACAACTTTTGTTGTGCATTGGAAAACCAGGTTGCACCAATTTCAAGAATCATGTGTGACATTTTTTTTGCAACTCAATGAACATTTCTAGAGTTAAAAAGAAACTCATTGATAATAGTTTTCCTGGAGACATGAAGAGCTCTTCATATGCTGTCAGATTCTGAAAGATTGAGTGCCATTTATGTTAAATGCTGAGACAATTTTATTTAAAAAATTGATTACCTCAGCGCAAAGGTAACATTTGTGTCCATTGTACAGATCTGGGTGATCTAATACTTAATATGAAAATATTGGTAAATAGATTGAGATTAAAACAATTTAAGGTTTGAACTATATAAAAAGTCTGACAGTGAACAATCATTATGTGCAGAGATCTCAGAAGAACCTGCAATTCAGCTGCAGCCATCACTCTCAGCTGAACTGTCAACAGTATGTGAGATTTAGGTATTCTGTCTGACACCAGGAGGTGCAAAAGAAAGGAACCCAAAGTCCCCTCTGTTCTGCTGAAAAGGAATCCAGTCAGTCAGTGTTGTAGCATAGACTGTATTAAGAAGGCCTTTCACTCACTCCCTGAAGCTGCTTGATTGAGTTCACCTACAAGGCAAAATTCTGATTGTTAAAGGACGGAGATTATTGCAACTGCTGTATCTGGTCTCAAGTTTCAATCCCTTCATTGAAGGCAGAGAATCTCCAAGCAAGCCAGACCTGCAATGACAGTAGAGACTGAGCTCATGGAATTTTTTATTGTTATATTTATATTTAAATTTTATATTTACTTTAAATGTTTTCATCTATATTTTAATGTTTATCAGTTTTTACTGACAACTTTCATTAATAGTTGTGTAATAAGCCTTTTCACCAATGGAGAAACAGAAAGCTGTGCTGTCATTCTTTTTTAAGTTGAAATATTCAAAATTAAACTGGGACTGCATACCAATTTAAACAAGTTCTTAGTTCATGGAACACTGAGGAGACACCTGGTGTGTCATCACAATAGCCAATGTTACAAGAATGATGCAGATATTTACATAAACAGATATTAAATAAATGGTAGGATAATTTTACAAAATGCAGGACAAATCCAATCCACCCAATTACTGTCACATCAGTCTATACTGGATTCCTTAAAGTGATGTAAATGGGTCATTGACAATGCTATCAAGTAGAACTTACCCGGCAAAAACCAGTTTGGGTTCTGCAAGTAAAACTTAGCTCGTGACTAGATTGCCAATAGCCTGGATATGAAATCATTCTGAAATAGTTTTTTTTCAGAGAAGCACATTTTGAAAGTGACAACAGAGCAAGTTTAATTATACTTGGTATTATGGAACATGACAGAATTAATTAATTATCTCAGAACTAAAGCATTTTTGATAGGTCAATTATGGCTTATTGGCCATAGTCTCTTATCAAAAGCATTTTTTTTAATGCCATCATAGTTAATCTCAGTGAATGCTGTCTTCTGTTTGGCTTCTGCCATGAGTCTAGGTAGCTGTATGAAATTTTCAGGTATTTGATTGTTTATTCTTTAACTGGATGTTCTTTGGCCTGTTGTTCCATTACTGACTGTTCCTTGATTGTGTTTAACTTCAGCATATTTTCTGAAAGAGAGCTATTATTTTGCAGATAAAACGTCATCTATGAATAGCTGGGAACAAATCGTCCCAGTGAGTTTTCCTTACTTCACACAGCAGGCAGTGATTAGTAATGTCTGGCTTTTGTACCACTCATTGCGTTGGTTTTTTTTTCATACATGTATTTAGAGCTATTGTTCCTAATGAATAGATTCTGCTGATCTCCTATGACAAAGTTGATCTTTTCTTCTTAGATTTGTTTGTGCCCCTTAGAATATCTGCTTTATTCATCTTCTGAATGGCTTACTCTACAGACAAATCTTCTTTTGCCAGCAATGTTTCTGACAAAGACTTATCAGTAACAACACCTTCCCCTACAAATTCTGACTTTAAATCTCCACTGACTCATTTTCCCACTAATTAGTAGATATCATTCATGAAATTACTTATGGATTCTCCTAGAAGCGGGACTTTTCTATTAAATCTTGCTCCTTCAAGAATTGTATTTGTTCTAAGGTTAAAATAATTGCTAAAGGCTTTCAGCAGTTTAACAAAAGGTACCTGTTGCTTCTAAAAAATATTTTACCAAGCTGTAACATCATCAGCTATAATCCCAATTGCATACAGAGGTGCATTAATCTGTTCAGCTCCTGAAATGTTGTCTAATCTGTATATTAAGAACCATTTTCTCCAAGATGTCCAATTCTGTGTTCTATTTGGCCCATTTCTTAAACTACATCTTCATGGTAATCTTAGTTCTGCTGTCATGCCTTCCCAACGTGATTATTTAAAAGGCTTTCCATTTTGCAGCATAGCTATACTGCTACTGTGTGCTGCATTTCGACAGTCAAAATGGAGGTATGCAAGAAAGCAAGAATTCATGCTTTTTATACAGCTTTACTGAATGAGTGTGTTGCCTGCACATTAATGACAATTCCTATTCTGATCATAGCTTTGTTTAAGTGCTCACAGAATTCACAGCTTTCTTAGTTAAATCCCTTTTTGACAGTTTTGTCTAGGTGGTTCACACTGTATACAACTGTAATCAGCAATCCCTCATAATTTTGAGTGTTTTTTCCAGGGATGAGTCCTGCTTGGTGCAATTTAGGCAGATTTCCACATTTACTGCCATTATATAATTGATCTTCTGCCTTTTCTGCAGCCTCAACAGACTTCTAGATTCTTCTTCCATTACAGTTTTTCAGCTTAGGTTTCCAAATTGTCATTTCTCACTTTCATTTATCAATCTGTGGCCTAATTTCAAATTGCTTCTTGTAAACCCTCGCTTTCCCCTTTCTATGGCAGTGTCTTAAGGTACCCGACCGCTATGATGGTAGCATGCAATTTGACCTGTACTTTGAGAAGAAAGAAGTAAACAAACAAACAATCTGTAAACTATTCAATTTTCATAAGTGTCCCCTTGTCTACAAGGAAATTCAAATTTAGCCATAGGTGTGTGCTAGGAACTCCTTGGAGTTGGAGCATTAGTCAAAACAAGGCAGTCACAGATTCCAGTGGGTGTTCATGATCTGTTGGAACATAAGGGTTCAGTGAACAAACAAACGATCATTGGCCCATGAATCTTTGCACTTTGGCTATAGATTCTGTCTTGTTAAATCTTACCATGAAGTTCTCTTCTGTAGGGTACCAAACTTATCTGCGCAAGTACCTTTCTTAAAGCTATCTCTTGAGAATCTTCAGATCTCCACCACTATAGGAGGCAGCTAAATGGAAGCCACTGCTACCTTGTTGTAAGATAAATAACTTACTCATTGTTGATGAGCAACACTCATCATGTAGTATAAGCTAAGCTCGCTGATAGATGTGCATTGTAATGCCAGGTAGCTCTCTCTGATGAAGGGTCTAGGCCCGAAACGTCAGCTTTTGTGCTCCTGAGATGCTGCTTGGCCTGCTGTGTTCATCCAGCCTCACATTTTATTATCTTGGAATCTCCAGCATCTGCAGTTCCCATTATCTCTGATGTGTAATATATATATTGCAATCATGTTTTCAGGAGTTTGGATTTAACCTCGTGGTATATGAGTCTGCTCTAATTGGATAAAGGTGATTAGTAATTAACTAGGTCAATCTTTACAGAAAGATGATTTTAGAGGACAGATAGCTTAAAACCTATTGGAGTGTTAGTAGAAGTTTGATTATACTGTGGTTTTACAACAGAAGTGGGGAAAAAAGTCCATTAGTTTTAGAACATAGAACAATACAGCGCAGAACAGGGCCTTCGGCCCTCTATGTTGCGCTGACCTGTGAACTAATCTAAGTCCCTTCCCCTACACTATCCCATCATCATCCATATGCCTATTTCTTTTAAAAAATTTGAATTCAGCTCAGAGAGCTGACTCAAATTAGATGTAAAGGTTAGTTTCTCCTAGGAAAAGGAGTTTGTTCAATGCAGTTAGGAAATCCATTGTTGTTAAAGTCCCAAACTGAGAATGTTTGGTTAGAAATCTCAATTGCATAAGTCAAAGTTAAAGGTTTCATAACTCACGGGACGAGAACTGAAAAGAAGTTATTAAATCAACATATTGATTTGATAGGAAAGAAATACTTCACTGGATCTTGATTAATTATGAAGTGATGGTGTTAGGGAGTAGCTGGGTATCAATTTTGCAAGATGTTTGAAATTTTTTAAACTGTGTTTTAAATACATAGCTTGGTTTTCTTTCTTCAAAAAACCCATGTTTTATTATGAAAAATAAATCTGCACCTTTGTACGCTTTTGTTTCATTGTAAGACTACTTTGTTCAATGCAAAAGAAACTATAATCTATCAAGCAAAATTTCACTCTGTACTCTGGCCCACACTCTAACATCAGCACAGTTCATAGCTGCTACCATTTTCTGTTATATGGTAAAGATCTACAGGGTCTGCTGGGTTTAGTGCAGGATAGGAAAACCACATGGTAGTCTAATAAGAGGCTCTTGTCTCAAACAAAATGTAGTTTATTGTAAGACAGCAACTGTGTACAAGTTATATGAATGCAAGAAACATTGTTATAGACTTGAGGAAGACCCAAATGGTAGTTTTTAATTTTTATTTTTATAAAATCCTAAGCTGATCTCCAGAATCCACACAACATCTTCACAGTAAATGGAACTCATCATTAACCTTTTCAGACCCTTACAAAGTATTGCTTTGAAATCTGCAGCTCCAAAAACAGTCCATAAACTAGACACTATCCAGCACACAGCAGTCCACTTGATGCCACCCCTGCCAACATTCACTCCACTACCGACGTAATAGTCGCAGTACATCCAATTAAAAAATACACTGCAGCAATTTATCCAGGGTCCTACAAGTGCACCTTCGAAACCCACTCAAGAGGCCAAAAGTAGCAGGTGCACATTAATACCAGCTGTTACGGTTATCCTCCATGCCACAAACTTCCAAAATCAGAACATTACTACTGTTCCTCCACAGTCACTGGGTCAAAATTCTGCAAACCCCTTCCTAACCGCTGTATGCATATACAGGCAATCCTCAAGTTATGAATGGGTTCCATTCTTGAATATGTTCAAGAATGTGTACATGTCAGAACACAATATAATATACAACAGCTGACTGTGACAGAAAATGTTTGCATGTCAAATCTTTAAAATTAACATGGGACTTTGTTCGTAAATAAGAGTACTTCTAAGTCAGATGTTCATAAATTGGGGCCTGTCTATACCAACATCATATGGACTACAATGGTTCCAGAAGGTGGCTCACCAAGACGTTCTCAAGGACAATTAAGGACGGGTAAATGAATAACTTAGCCAGCAATCCCAACATCGCATGAAGAAATAACTTGAGAACAACCCAGTTACTTGTTTTAGGTGCCAGTCCAGGAATAAAAGTTGGCCAGGAAATAGCAGAGCCCCTGTTCATCAAATAACACAAATAAATCTTTCACACTCACCTGTAAAAGGCTTACAGGGCTTCGATTTAATACCTCACTAAAAGATGGCACTTGCAACATGCAGCATTCAAAAGTGAGTGTACTATTGATTCAGGGTCAATGAAGAAAAGAAATATTTAGCATATCATAAATATCATAAGCCATCAGTTGCTTGGCAACATGATTTTATCCTAGTGTAAACCACTCACCTTGAATGTTGAAATCCTTGATTCCGAATTATGTTAGTTACTATTTAGTTACCCACTGTTAAAGGAGCAAATTCTTTTACTTAACAGCAATGTGTTGTATAATTTGTAGTCATATCCTTTGTTTCTGATGAAGTTTAAATTTTGCATCATGTGGCAAGTCAAATTTTACAGCATTACGAGAGATGGAAATGGTTACTACTATAGTCTAACAGTACTGAGCATGTACCACACCTCAATGACCACAGGTTTTACAAAGACAGCTCACTACCACTTTCTTCAGGGCAACAAATGATCGGCAATAAGCATTGGCCTTGCCAGCAATGCCAACATCCCACAAAGAAGACCCTTCACATTCTCCATTCCTTTCGATTTTTTTTAAAAGGGATCTTTTTTCTGCTGTACCCTGGTCCTCTATCCTCGCCTCCAACACACTCTCTCCTTCAGAAGACAGAGTCACATTAAATCGCAGGTGCAACGTTTGTAATGTTATCACTTTCCAACTCTTTGTCCAGGTTCCCAAAAGGTTATTTCAAGTGAAAAAGCAATTTACTGGTACTGTAACAGAAATAATGGGAACTGCAGATTCTGGAGAATCCAAGATAACAAAGTGTGAAGCTGGATGAACACAGCAGGCCAAGCAGCATCTCAGGAGCACAAAAGCTTTTGTGCCCCTGAGATGCTGCTTGGCCTGCTGTGTTCATCCAGCTTCACACTTTGTTATCTTTTACTGGTACTGTTTCCAGTTTGGCATCTTGTAATTGCTATGTCTGATGCAGGTCTGCTCTCATTGGGCAAAGTAAACACAAAAGTTGATCATTTTAGGTGAAAACTTCTATTTAGTCTGCAGGCATGACCTGGAATTCTATGATTTGTTGCTCTGCTCCCATTCTAAGCTCTCCCTATACTGTTCTAATGAAACATAACAGAAGCCTTTGAAAACTCAACACAGAGTTGAACAGCAGATTATAACTGATATTTCCATTTTATCACACAGCAGCTTTGGGTAATACTGGCATATAGAACTAGAATAATTGCATCTTTTTGTTTCATTCTAGTTACATTAACACTTGCTTTTGCCTTGCAACATCATCCCTTCCATCCCATCCTTTTTGTTCCTTCTTCCCTCCCATGCTTTCTTTGCCTCTAATCAAGTAAAACCTGTTCAACTGTTAACTTTTTCAGCTCTGATAAAAAGGACACTGGTCCAAAAAATTAACTTGATTTCTCTATTTGTTGCAGCCGGATCAGTTAGATACTTTAGTGTATTTTATGTTTAGATTCACATGTTCCATCATCCAAAGTTTTTGGGTTTCATTTAGAACAATTTACTAATGGTGCAGAGTTATGTAGAAACTAACAACATTCCATCATTACGTTGAAACATAAAACCAAGACCTCAATGGATCTCAAAAGATTTTCAATTTCTAAATCTATGACATAATCTCGCATGCTGATTGTGACAGAACAACAGAAAGCAATAAAACGAGAACCATCTTAAGGTAGAGGGAAAATTTCTATTTTCTTCATTTGCAGAAATTCTGCTCCAAACAAAACAGATTCAGTCCACTTGTACTTGAAAATGACATTTAGTGATGGCCAGAACCTAAACACATGGGCTATCATATTTATTTTGTGTACAAACAGTGCACAGTTGAACGGAAACCTCAAACTTTCCTCAGAGCTTACAGAGGAGGTCCAGAAACACAAACCCAAAAGCAATGCTAGTTTGTTGTGGTTTTACTCTTTCCTCGTATATACTGCCTCTAATGCTTTCTGAGCATCATCAATTTGTTGTTGTAATCTTTCTCGCATTGCTTCATTTGTTGCTTTCTTCAGCCTGCCTTCCATCTCTTCAATAACTGCACGGTAGCCCACCACATTGTGGAAGACCCGAATTGCACGATCACCACATGAAACTAAAAATCTACTGTTGGTGTCAAATGCCAAGCCAGTAATCTCCTCCCCATGCACATTTATAAACTCTTCCTCCTGTTTGCTCGTCTTGGTATTGTGCACTGTAATGTTGAAGCCACTGGAGATAGCAACCACCCTGGCATCAGGAGAAAGCGCGATTCGGCAGGGATCAGAGACTTCGCACTTCACCGTGTACAGCAAATAGGGGTCCTGCTGCTGTTTGTATTCAACATCAGTGTCCCAAAGCTTCCAGGTTCCATCCTTAGAAATTGTTGCCATTCTGTCATGGAAACAAATTGGAAAATATTTCAATATCTGCATTTTCCCTTTTATATAAAAAAATTACAATCCAGTAAAAACTGAATTCTGTAACTTCAAAAACTTCTATGTAATCATTAATAATTTATATTAGCGAGTCATTCTGAACCCTTTATGTAACGATTTATTCCAACCAGCCAGTTACCAACTATCAACTCACCGGTTAAAACATATTACCTTTATATTTCCCTTTTATCATGCTTATTCATTCAAACAATAAACCTATTGGAAAGCTGATCACAGGTCTTCTGTCAATATTGCTCTAAATGCAAGCAGCAAATAGGGCAGTTAATTAAATATAGAAGCCACCCGCTTTCCAGAGATTAATGACTATCCTGGCATTACCAGAATATATGAACTAAGGAAAGACAATCACCTGGTGCAACAAAAGTCACTTTTTCGTCCTTCCACTTGCTGGATCTGGTCTTTGTGTGATCTCTGACTCTCTTATCCAAAGCAAAAAGAGAACCATAGTCTAAGGATCGTTACCTAATTTATTTGGTCTGTTTCAAATAATAATTGTTCAAGAATTGTCTGGGCACAATAACAATATTCAACAATGGTACCAATATCTATAAGGAGGACAAAATAAAAACTGAAAATTACATAACTACTAGCTTTGTTTGCTGGAAAGTTCCTACAACAATCATTAGAGATGCTCTGTGAGGGAATTATGATTGAACAGGGATTCTCAATACGATTTCTGGTAAAGTGGCCACGTCGTATCAAGCTGTAGAATTGTTTTGATGAATGTCTTAGGCTGGTGGATGTAGGTAATTCAGTTGAAATTGTACACTTCTATTTTCCAAAGTTTTGAAAAGGTGCCAGACAATGTCACAATAAAGACATTATGCTGTGCAATTGGTGAGTAAATTTTAAGATAGATAGAAAATCTACAGACAGAGCCTTGATACTGTTGACAGTAGGTTTGTGTCTGGACTGATAACTAGTGGAATCTCCGATGAAGCAGTCAGAGGGTCACGGCTCTTCACTACCTTAATTATTTGGACAGTAGCATTGGAGAACTACCTACAAGCCTGCATAAGGTCCAAACGTAAGGGTAAATGTTAGAACCTTCAACGTGAAAAGACAATGGCAATCAGACTCTGTTAAGGATGCCCATGACAGAACAGCATAGTTCTGAAGAAGGGTCATTAGACCCAAAACGTTAACTGTTTTCTCCTTCACAGATGCTACCAGACCTGCTGAGCTTTTCCAGCACAGGCAGCTTGTTCTCTTTACTTTAGAAAACTATAGAGCAGATGCTGTTCATTCAAATAAACTGTTTGAATCAGGTTGGTTAAGGTATACCAGGAAAAATGCATACAAGTTGTATCATACATACCCAGTACAGCTGTCAGAAAGTGGTATACTTACAGAGGGATAAGTGACCATCTACTCTATTCAGCACGGTTTTGTTGCAAGGATTCAAGAGACAGCTGGTTTTGAACTGTCACTTATATTGCAGCTGATAGGAAGCAAGACTGTAACACATATATAACTATAATTTGCAGCTAATGACTCATTGGTCTCCTCTTATGATCACCTCATGGGAATCAGAAGAATTTCCCTGAAATTTCCCTCAAATAGTTGAGTATTTTCTCTGAGTTAGCCTGGTGGGTGGGGGGTCATGGGGTTCTTGAAGCTCAATTGCAGCATCACAAATCATATATGTTCTACAGTTCTCAAAACCATTACGTGAACAAAGTGATCTTGAGGGTCATTTTCTTTCTCTGAATTCTGTCTTTCTTGGTCACTGCAGTGTTATACCTGGTTCTCAATAAATTTGATTGAAAGATGTAAGCATATATAACAAAAACCACTAAAATCTGGACAGCTGTGAGGTGCATCTTTGTAAATAGTAACCTGTTCTTCCAATTGTGTATGAGGCAAGTCATACAACAGGGTCTCACCTTCTGGAGTCATTGGAGAAAGCAAATGAGTAAATGCCAGCTGAATGACCCTTTAGGTCAAAGGCCCTCACCACTTCGCGGAATGTGCCTGACTTGGTAAAACACACTTCCCAAACTTTGACATCTGGTGTAAAGCCACACGAAGCCACAAACCTGCAGAAATGAAAATGAAACACACATCATCAAATAATGTTTTTAGAAGCCAGGTGGTTAAGTTTAACAATATGTAAAGTTACAGCTCAATCACTGGCTGGGGCACTGGTGGCAAAGTGGCAATTGGTCAGTCTCAATGGATCTTGTTGAGTTGGCCTTCGCTGTCTGAATGGTATCACTACTGGATTTTGGTTACTTAATACCAAAAAGTGAATGACACCAACCTTCCACAAGGAGACACTGTGGCGTATGCATTGTTCATCTGGTTAGTGTTAATTGTAGCCAGAACCTCTCCTTTCAAATCCCAAATCAAAATGGTTGTGTCACTGGATGCAGACATAATGAATTTTCCTATAATTTAAATTAAAATAGAGATCATTAGTATATTTCACATTATATTTATAGTTATTTTGCAACAAAGGACGCATCTCACTACATCTTCGACACGTAACCATACTTTTAAAATAATATACATGCAAAATCCAAGTCTCACCAAGTGACATGGGTCTGCGTCTGTATTTTTCTAATGCAGAATATCTACAATTTCAATCAGGACATCAGAAGATACAGACAATACCTCTTTAAATACTATGGCGAGGGGGAGTATGGCAAGTCATCCTAGATCATAGTCATAACTGAAGAACTTCTGACCATTTTAACACGAAGGATTTTGGAAGAAAATTACTCGAAATACTTTGCTTAGAAAGGCATAAGGCAGGCAAATAAAGGAAGGAATTTCGAGACAATAGATAGATAAAGTGTTAACGATTTAGCTGTGTTGCATTCTCAACCTACAAATCATGAACGAGTTCAGTAATTTATCTCCTTATCTGATAACCATCTCATACCTTTGGTTTGAGAGTTATGATATAAGAACATAAGAACCAGGAGCAGGAGTAGGCCATCTGGCCCCTCGAGCCTGCCCTGCCATTTAATAAGATCATAGCTGATCTTTTTGAGACTCAGCTCTGCTTACCCGCCCACTCACCAGAACCCTTAATTCCTTCACTCTTCAATAACTCCCGACTGGCTGAATAAACCAAAACTATGGATGTCACACAGGCAGGCTGGCTTTTCCATTAGAAGCAAAATGCTCCCAAACAAATAAATATGAACTGTACTAGATTCTGAGTCAAAGCCTCCCATCTCTGACAAAAATGAGTGAATCAACACTGGATGACCCCTCAAACTAGTGAAGCAAGCCACAGTGGATGAACCCTGACCAGTGTCACTGGCCTTCACCTGTTTCTGCAATTCCAATGTTCACTATTGGAGCTTTGTGCTTCTTCGGGAAGTCTTCGGGTGCAGCAGTGAACGTGAAAGTACCATCGTCCTTTTTGATCATTTTAAAAATACGGATAGTTTCTTCGTTTGCCAGCCACGTAATGAAAGCTCTGTTATGACAGAATTTAAAAGAAAGTCACATTAATACACTGCTAGCAACTCAAGGACTAAGATTCAGAAGTGGTGCAAAGCAATGGCTGAAGACAACCTGGTATCAGAGTAATGAACAACCACCTGTAAACTGACAAATTATGTTTATTTCTAATTTCACCAAATTGGTGATTCAATCCTAGATAATTGGCACGTGACTTTCTATTTGCTATGCACAGGACAACAAAATAATTTTCTTTCCATAACATAAAAATGATAAATGCCATGTCAAACGAACCATTGAAAAATGAGCAGTAATCAAAACTCTAACAACTCAGGAACATGCTTGTTGGGTGAATATTGTAGCTTCGTTTTCCTTATTTCAAAGTTAGGGAGTTAGTATGATAAACTGAGAAATTGAAATTTTCAGTTTTAAAGTAATAAAGGTTAATTAAAACATTTAATTTATCTTTCCTATATTTTAGTGATGTCAGAAGACAAGTAGCTTTTTTAAGCAATAACTTCTAATATAACAGATGAACGACAGCACAGCTAAGTTCTATCGAGTGCACGTCCTGCGCCATGTGGTACTCCGAGATGCTTCCAGCATCCTTTTTTTTTTAAAAACGCTTAACCCATTTTTCCTAAGCAACCTGTTCCAGAGTTGTTTTTACACATCTCTGAAGCAGGTGGGACTTGAATCCAGGCCTCCCAGTCCAGCTGTAGGGATGCCATCAATGCGCCATGACCATATGACAGGTGTAACAGCTGCAGCAGCGCAAGCTGCAAGTTTCAGTCCATGAGATTACACCCTTCAAAATTATAATCACGATTACAGAGGTGTTATATACCCTTGTTCAAATAAGAGAATAAAGCCCAGCAACTGGAGGCCAATTATCAGTGTAACTGGTAGCAAGGTTTCAAGGACCTCTAGTTCAGGACAAAATTAAGTTATCCAGGCAAATGCAGTTAATTAAGCAAAGCCAGCACAACAACAATTTTTTTAGACAGGGCAAAACTATTTAAATTACATGCTTCACCTTTTGATCAGGTATAACAGAAGGATGATGAGGATAATTCTGCTGATACAGTATGCATGCAACACGGGATCCCATAAAGTATTTGGAAATGTGTCACACAATAGCTTTCTAAGTTAGAGCTTCTGGAATAACAGGGGGAGCAGCAAGCAACACGGATGTGAATTTGGCTAAATGACAGGAAACAGTCAGAGCTAGAGGTTGCTTTTCAGGCTGACAGAAGATTTGTAGTGGAGCTCCCAAGAGGTCAGAGTTAGGATGTATGCTCTTGCTAAAATACTGTAACAATCAGGTCTCTAGCGCAGAAGGTATAGTTTCAAAATCTGCAGATAATTCAAAACCTGTGTTGTGAACTGTGAGAAAGGCAGTGAAGAGTTTCATAAGGACAAAGTCAAATTAGTGAAATGAAGGGAACATGGCAAATAAAACTTAATGCACATAACGAAGAGTATGTAATAAATATATTATCATCAATGAGGATATTGATTTTAAAACAGAGCAGATATATTTGGGTCAGTTCCATGTTGTTCATATTTTTTAAATGGCCAGATCATCATTTGGTAATCTGATACATTCTAGGAATTGATGCACTTAAGTATGTGACTGTGGTCGACTGCCTGGCAGAACTCCTGTAGTGTTAATGAATGGAATGTTTATACTGCTGTGCTTACAACAGATCAGGAACCCAGTACTTCTGGCTTCTGAGTTCAGGAGCTCGATTCAAAAGATAATACAGCTTCTCCTAGATGGAAAAATCAAGCTTTTAGCTCAGGGTAACTCGTCACCTTAGCCAAAGTGCTTAAGCTTGTGGAGCTTGTAAGTCAAGAAAGCTTGGATAGAAGTCTTGAAGTTATTAGAACTCAAAGTTCAGCTATCAAAACTGCAAAAGGTTCATGCCCAGCCACTTGGAAAGGAAATATACAAACTATCTTAGCAGTATAAGGAGAATACAATTCTACCTTCAACACTATAATTTCAAACAAACACATCTCTAAACTCCAAGATCTAGGTCTCATCTCCCCACTCCGTAACCGGATTCTCAACTTCCAGAGCCATAAATGTCAATCAGTAAGAATAGGGAACATCTCTTCCACCATAATCCTCAACACCAGCGCCCCAGAAGGCTGCGTACTCAGCTCCCTACTATACTTCTTATAAACTCATGACTGGCCAAATTCTGCTCCAACTCCATTTCACAAGTTTGCTAATGACACCACCACTGTGAGGTGGATCTCAATCAACAAAGAGACAGAATACAGGAAAGAGACTGAGTGCTTAGCAGCGTGGTGAAAAGACAAAAATTTCTCCATCAATGTTAGCAAAGTGAAGGAACCAACAGTGACTTCAGGAAGTGAAGCGAAGGGCCACCCCTGCCTGCTTCAATGGTTCTGAGGGGAATATGGTCGAGAGCATCAAGTTCCTGGGAGTGATGATCACCAACAATCTGTCATGGCCCAACCATGTTGACACAATGGTCCAGAAAGCACTACAACATCTCTACATCCTCATGAAGTTCAGGAAATTTGACTTGTCCTCAAGGACTCTTACCAATTTTTATAAGTGCACCATGGAAAGCATTCTATCTGGATGCAACACAGCATGGTATGGCAACTGCTCTTCCCAAGACCACAAGAAACTAGAGAATTATGAAGGCAGCCAAGTCCATCATGCAAACCAGAATTCCAATAAATTGACTCCATTTATACTTCCCACAGCCTCAGGAAAGCAACCAACATAATCAAGGAGCCCTCTCACACCAGTTATACTCTCTTCCATCAGACAGAAAATATAAAAATTTGCATACACGTACGACCAGATCCAAGAACAGCTTCTTCCCCACTATTAAGACATCTTAATGGGCCTCTCAAATTTTAAATTGATCTTGCTTTCTGTACACCTTCTCTGCAGCCAAAACATTTGTATTATTTGCTCTGTTCTATTTCTCTAATGCAGTCTGTACAGTATGATCGGCCTGTACTGCATGAAAACTTTTCACTGTGCCTACTATATGTGACAATAATAAATCAAATCAAACCTGCAATACAAGGAGTATAAACAGCACAGTCAGGAAATTACATGGTTAAACAGTTGAAATATGAGTGATTATCTTTTCAGAAATAGGTCTGTAGAAGGATAGTATTGAAGAACAAGTTGAAACTTTGTTTTGCCATTCATGTTAAGATCTTTCTGGCTGTGTATAGTTTTGATTGTTATTGTCCCTGTTTTTCTGTCTTTTGTGTGCTAAACTTGTGTTGTCAAAGAACATCTACAGATGTGTGAATGTATTATAATGAACTACCATGTAACCAACTGCAAAAATTAAAGATATGACCTATCAAACAAGGTTTCATTCTTGACTTATTCAAAATTACCAGCAGATGGGATCACAACAGAGTGCAGAACAATTCATTTCAGTAGAAAGAATGAGAAGAAACAATTTTACGAAGTGTTATAATGTAATGGGGATGCAGGATAAAGGGTAGTAGATGTATATGTACTTCACACTGTAGGGATTCTATATAAAAAAAATACATTGAGGGTGGCAAGATAGGTTGAGAGAATGGTTAACAAAAGAATAGAGGCTTTATTCACAGCAGAAGAGAGTACAAAAGCAAGTACAAAACACTGGCTCAGCCTTAAAAGGAGCAGTGGATTCAGTTCTGGATACCACACTTTAGGAAGGATGTGACTGCATTAGAAACATTGCAGAAATGGTTTATGAAAATAGTTTCCAGGTGAGAAACAAGAGTTAAAACACTGGGAGCATGCTCCTTGAAGAAAAGAAGGCTGAGGAGAGATTTAATCAAGGTACTCAAAAATCAATAAATACCTGGACAAAGTAGGTAGGGAAGATCTGTTCCTAAAGGATCAAGAACAAGGTAATTCGCAAAGAAAGCAAAGCCAACAGAAGAGAGAGTTGTATTTCAATGCAACAGGGTTAGGACCTGGTATGTATTGCCTGAGAATGTGGTAGGTTCAATGGAGGGGGGGGGGGGGGGGGGGGAGAAAGAGAGAGAGAGAGAGAGAGAGAGAGAGAGAGAGAGAGAGAGAGAGAGAGAGAGAGAGAGAGAGAGAGAGAGAGAGAGAGAGAGAGAGAGAGAGAGAGAGAGAGAGAGAGAAGGAAGAGAGAGAGAGAGAGAGAGAGAGAAGGAAGAGAGAGAGAGAGAGAGAGAGGAGGAGGAGTTCAACAGGAAATTGAATTATTATCTGTCAAGGAAGAGTGAGCAGGGTTATTGGAAGCAGGCAGGGAAGTGGTAATAGGTGAGCTGTTCTTTCAGATAGCCACATTCATGCCGGCCATATGGCCTTCTTCTATTTGATAAAAATGATTTGCTTCTGTTCTACGGTTAGAAATATCACATTTTACCTGGAGTCAGGGCTGAAGCACACATGTGTGGCATGATCAAGTTCGACGTTAGAGCGGACACAACGATGCTCATGCTCAAGAAAATCTTTTGTACTCCAAATTCGCACTGTGCGGTCATCAGCACAGGAAGCCAAGTACTTTCCATTGCTACTGAAATCCAGGCAGCTGACATTCCCACTGTGACTCTTCAAAGCAAAATAACAATTCAATCAAAACACAGTCACTAAAAATACATTTCTCATACATACTTCAGGATCTTTTGATCTTTCTTTGTTGCATGGAAAAGGTTTCAAAAAAATGTGAGATTCCAAATGTGCTTTAAATTCATTGCATAATTTTAACAAAAGATGTGGGAACGAGAGACAATTAAGTAGCTAAAAGACCAACTTTAATGGTGTTTCCTGGATTGCTACATGCTAGTTTCTGCTCAATAAAAATCTCGTGCCTACTGGATTGCTACATGCTAGTTTCTGCTCAAAAATTCGTGCCTATTGCTTTGGGAGTAGCTGGTGCTGTACATTTTGGAGATCTAACAGATCTTCCTTCCTTAAAAAAATAACTGGAAGCAAGAGTGCAACAGAAATAAACTAAAACAGTCAGGTTTGAAAACCAGAAAGCCAAGAGGCGGTCAGGATTATTAGAGAGCTTTTGATGAGTTATAAATGTTAAAGGATAGCTCAAAGATTTATTTTTTTGAGTCAAGCAGGATGACTTACTGATGTGGGTAGTACAACATGCTTTAATTTAAGTTATTGTGCAAAGATAAACTATACAGATTGAAGTAAGTGGCGTTCTGCATGTTCATCTTACTGTGAAATAAAGCAGCTCATATTTTGTGTAGCACCAAGTGTTCATTTGCTTCACCTTCGGATAATTTGAAGAAGTACACATGCGAATCACACGAATACCATGTCCAGATCACAAGGGGCTATTATTGTCACACCCTGGGTTACACGATCATGCAAACAGATAGAGAGACAGAGAGAGAGCAGTGTGAGTCAACTCCCATAAAAGTAAGATGCCTAGATTGCTTATGATAGAAACTGAAGCCAAGATGTTTACAATAAACCTAAACATGCAACAACTTTGAAGTATAAAGTGCATGACCAATACCACAACAGAGCTCTTCATGCTCCTCTAGCATAGTTAAAAATATATAGGGCTAACAGGAACTTTTCCTGGGTTAACATTGAAAATTTCCTCCAGTATCTCTAAAAGCTGTTAGTTCGAAGTTCCAGATTCAATATCAGATAGTCACTGGCCCATACATGCAGGGTTAGTGACACAACAGAGTGGAACTAGAGGGCCAGAATTGCTGAAGGAGAAATTTTGCAAGCACAGGTTCATTGTTAACTCAACAGGGTGCAAAACTGTATTCCACCAGCCAGATGGGAACATCTCAAACAGCTAGCACTTAAAATTGACCAGGTGGGAAAGAATGTACAAATCTGGCACTTATTATTTTTCCCCTGCTCGATTATTAACATGCAACCAATGCCTGCCAATGGCTGACTCAGATCAAGCTCATTGGGGTGGCAAACATCAGAGATTAGAATGGGAGTAACTCTCAGGGCTCTTTAACGTCATACTGGAAAGAACTCAAAGAGCAGTCTATCCTTATAAAATTGATCTGGGCTTAATGAGGGAAATCCTATTGTGTGATTTTAGCCACACCAGAACTGTGTCTGAGTGTTAGATAAAGTTTCCCAATGGTTGGCTCTTCAAACAGCAATTCAGAGAAATGGTGAACATAGTTTGAAAAATGAATAATCTAAGACATATGACAATTGCATGAAGACAACATCCTGCACAGTACTGGTTGCTATAGAAAATGCCAAAAATATTCAGGTCAGACAATACCTGTGGAAACAGAATAAACCTAATATTAATGAACAAAAATGAAACAAAAGTATAGGGGCAGAAGTTATGATCTAACCTAATGTAGAATCTAGAAGGCCACAGCAAGCCAACGCAAATGATAATGTTTTGTTACTCAAGCTTCATAGGAACATTACAGCAGGCAAAGGAGAGAAAGAATCAGAATGGAAACAAAGTGAAGAAGTAAAACGACAAATGATGCAAATCTCAGAGGTCATGCTTGGCAAACTGAACAGAGATATTCTTTTTGGAATTATTTGCTGCTTCAGTGTGTCTAATTTTTTTCGTCATTCCTTCATTTCAAATCAGATAGGTGACATTCACACACATCTGTTTCTTTACAATACATTGTTATTTCTTATACCCCTTACCTGTCCCTTTGATTTTTGTACGCAGGTCCTCCACCCAATCATCGACCTTCCATTTGTTCTTCCACACTCCGCTAGCTCAAAACCTATTTCATTTCTATCTAGCCTCAGACATGAAAATCACCACAATCTGAAAATTTAGCTCAGCTTCTCTCTCCTTAGATGTTGCCTGACCTGCTGAGTATTTCCAGCATTTTCTAAATTCCAGATTTTCAGCAGCTACAGATTTTGCTTTTGTATTAGTTGCTGCGTGTGGTGTACAGTCCTGAAAACATTTCAGCCACATAAATGTGAAGACCAGAAATTTTTTTTAAAAATTGCTCCTCTGGGTAGGTATGGGATGTTTTGTTCTCTACCTGAAAGACACCACACAAGTGCAAGTTGTTACTGATCTACAGATGTGAACTAAGATTTTGCCTGTTTCTCCCCATCTCAGATGCAATTCTTATTACTAAGATGGCTAGTGAAGTATGTAGTGTGGTGGCTGATTTATGATATACCTTCGTAGTTCCTTACCTTTAAAGAAGTGGCCAGCAATGGATGGGAAAACACGTGCTGCTGCAATTTTTCTTTACGTGGACGCTGTAGCTTTTGCTTTTTTGATGCTGTGTTTCTGTCACTCACTCCATTACTGACTTTACTGTCCTCTGAATAAAAGAACAGATGGCTTCAGTTCACTGATATTTTATAACAGGTAAACTAAATATCTATCCGTAACCAAAAAAAAGTGTTCAACTCTGTTTCAATCAGAGGGAGGCTTAGTAGAATTATCGCTGGACTGTTGTTCTGGAGGCCCAGGTTCAAAACCTGCCATAACAGATGGTGGAATTTGAATTCAACTTTTTTAAAAGAGGAAGCATGGACAAAGGCCTGTAGCTGACTTTATCCAATTTATGCGATTAAGTGCTGAAGTGAGATTTCTATAGAAAATACTGGCATAAAGATAAATAAATCATATTCTCTATAAATGAAACAATCACCATAAATATTAGTTTAACACATGATAAAGCTGGCACTCATTTGGATTTCTCATTCTCTTGTTCCTTTTTTTAAAAAGCACCAAAAGGCACTCAATGGATTAAAGATTGACTGTTGGTTCTGAGCATACAAACAAGAGAGAACCCTAAAAACTTCATAAAACTGTGCAGCTAAACACGGATTATTCTCAACACCATCAAGTGCTGTAATGTCTGTGTCCACCCACTAGAGACACATCACCAGTGAGCTAATTTCAGCATTGCATCTTTTTCCCTCCCAACTCTGTCAAGCTTTAGATTCCCCTAGTTCTAGACTCACCAGCCAAGGGAATCATCTCATCACGTCCTGCTAAAATTTTGCAAATTTCAAAGAGATGACCTTTTTGAAACTCTAAGAAATGCAGACAGTTTCCTCAATTCCTCTTCGCAAAATAATCCTACCATCCCAGGAACTAAACCTATTTACCTAGAACTGCTGGATACCTGATAATTAACATCAGCTGATAAATTGCATAGAATTCTGGTGTGTAATACTGGTTAATGCCCACTGTTAATTGCTCCAAGTGATGCTGCAGGCTCAAAAAAAACGCAGTATGCAACCACATCATAACAGACAGCTACTTGTGTATAGATTCCTATTACAAGGTTTTAATAAAGCAGTTACCATGTTAACTGTTGATATAAAATTCAATCAAAATTGTGACACAGGAAATAACATTGGTTAATATAACATTAAACCATATGCAAGCATACATATGTCCAGACAAATGCTTTTGCTTCCACTACCTTATTTGGTTGAAATGATGCAGAAGAGTTTAGGAACATTTCTCCAGGGGAAGAAACAATATCAGGTGGACTGTGGTGGAGGCTCAGTCTATGATGGCCTTTGTTGTAAGCTGTGCTCAAAGTCAGAGGTCATGGGCTCAAGCTGAATTCCAATACTTGAGCGCACAGCGAGGCCAATAATTCTACACAGTAGAGGCAATGCTACATTTTGCGAGCTGCCAACTTACAGATGAATTGTTTAAGCTGAGGTACAGTCTCTGTTTTCAAGTGTGTGTCAAAGATGCCCTGCACTCTGGAAACTTACTGCCAGTTCTCCTTGCATTCTAAATAGTATTTAGTCTTGAATCAGCAGTATTAACAATAAATTATTTTTTCTTAAAACAAAATTAATGAATACGTCCGAGCAGAACAGCAGAGATGAAAATTCCAGAGATATTATGTGGTAACTAAATATAAACAATCAGATGAAGGTGGGGAGAAAACAGGGCAAGTTGCATTAAATTGTATTCAATAAATTAGGAAGATTATGCCAAATGTATTCATTAACACTGGCCAAATGATCTTCTTCATTAATTAGTGTCAAATTCTCTGTTCTCTTCTTCCTGTTTGTGGAAAGTTACAGAGTCAGAGTCATACAGCATAGAAACACACCTTTCAGTGCAAAGCATCCACACTGACTATGTTTCCCATACTAAACCATTTCCTGCGTTTGGCCCAGAACACTAACACTTTCCTAATTATGCAAGAGTCTAAATGTGTTTTAAATACTCTAACTATACCTGCATCTACCACCTCCTCCGGCAATTCAGTCCATTGATGTACAATCCCCCGTGTGAAAAAGTTGCCCCTCAGGTCCCTTTTAAATCTTCCCCCTCTCATCTTAAACCTTTGCCGTGTAGTTTTGAACTCCCCTATCCTAAGGAAAACACCTTTGCTATTCATCTCATCTATGCCTCTCATGATTTTATAAACCTTGAAGGTCATCGCTCAATCTCAGACACTCCAGGGGAAAAAAAAACTGCCAGTCTATCCTAATAACTCAAACCCTCGTAAATCTTTTCTGTACCCTTCTCAATTTAATAACATCCTTCCACATCATTCTTCACCATCCATTTACCATCAATTTTGGTGTCATCAGCAAATTAATCAGGGTTCCTAAATTCTCATCCAAATCATTTATGCAAATGAAAAACAATGGATGCAGAACCAATCCCCACAGTAGGACTTCAGTACAAAAAAACTCTCGTTTCCTACCATCAAACCAATTTTGTTTGTGTAAAGAGTCTGCCACCTTTACCAATATTAAAAATACTGACTACACATCAGAAGTACTTCATTGGCTGGATCATTTGGGGATGGATGTGAAAAGACTAAACAACAGCAGGTTATTACCCTCATACCAGACCTGTAAACTGATTCACCTCAGCATAGCGCAAACATGACGTGGCAAGGCAACAGATGGTAACATTCAACAGATCAAATCACACTAGAATTTTCCCAAGAAAATCGGGGGGTTGTATCCAGAGGCTGGTGTGCAAGTGGTCAATGAAGGGAGGAGACTCTCTAGAGGGAGAGGAGAAAGCACATCAGTCATTCAGCCGAATATATATGACAATGAATTCTTTCAAGAGGTTATATTCCGAGATATAGCACATGAGCAATTTCAGGCCTGTTTAGAGTAAGCGTAGGGAGCTTGGCAGCAATAGATAATTCGGGCCAATGATTCCTATAGCAGTCTATCATGAAGTTTTTTTGCTTGTGCTTGCGTCTGATTTGAGTAATTGTCCTAGTTTGCTCTGTATTGAGTGATTGACTGAAGCCTGACTATGCCTATGTGGACCCTGACACATCATGAAAGGAGCTCACAGGGAGCTCCGCCAGCCAGCCAGCCAGCAGGAGGCGCTGACAGCAGCAATGCGGCGGCCTGTTCTCAGACCTCGGCTCGCTCCCTCGGTTCTCCAGTCCTCAACCGGCTCCTTACCCTCAACGCTGCTGCCTTCCTGCGGTAAGCTCCTTCGCGATCCAGTCACCGCCGCTGAAATGAAGTAAATGAGCGCCCCGAGCAGCAGGGAGACAGCAATGACGGCTAATGGCTCCATGAATTGCCCTCCCCACCCCCGCGTCGGCTCCCCGGCAAGATCAGCGCTTATGCGTACTGCGGGGAGGCGTCAGTGCGTACATGACGTCCGTGCGTACGATGTATTGGGAGGAGGGAGGAGTCAGTGTGCACATGACTGGAACTCGTCCTGCGCATACTCGCGACTGTGGTCGTGGCAGTGTTGGCCTGTACAGCTGCTTCTAATTGTACGTGGATGTGCATTGAGATGGTATTGCGAAAAGAAACTGCAGATCAGGCACGGATGTTGATAAGGTGACATTCGCCAAATGTCATTTTAGAGTAAACTGTTTCGTGCATATCTCACACAACATAGTTACATGTACTTCATATGTTTATGTACTAAACAAACGTCTACAGAAACAAACGTAATATGGACAGAAGTCTTTTCTTTCCATCCTAATATTATTTTACAGCAAATGCACAAAAACGTCTAATTATATATACATATACATGTAAATATTGATGAGCCAAAGAACTGCGGAAATCAGAAACAAAAGTAGAAATTGCTGGAAAGACTCAGCTAGTCTGGTGGCATCAGTGGAGACAAAACAGAGTCAAAAGGAGTGTCGAGGCCCGAAACATCAGCCTTCCTGCTCCTCTGATGCTGCTTGGCCTGCTGTGTTCTTCCAGCTCTACACCTTGTTAGCTCAGAAGGGGGTTTCGCTCGATTTGAAACATTAATTCTGCTTTCCCACCACAGATGCTGCCAGACCTGCTGAGTTTTTCCACCAATTTCTATTTCACTAAGTATTGGTATTGAGATCACATATCCACCAACAGCAGGTGTTGCTTTCTCTTACAAGTCAGAAATGTAGTTGGTCATGAGTATTGGATAGCACAAGATGTAAATTATCCCACAACACTGAAAATGAACAGCAAGATCTTTCTGCATTCTACACAAGGGCCAAGGGCCAATGCTGCAGACATATTAACTGGCCAAATACTGTCCCACCAGCCTTCTTTCAAACATAAGCATTACTATCATTGGCACTAACTAATAAACTGGTCACAGGTGCACTGTTTGTGTCAGCCCTGCAAGGGACACTTGGCTTCAACTTCAGTTTAGCCTTGACACAAATATGGACAAAAGGATGACATGTTTAAAGTGAGGTGATAGCAGCTGCCCTAGATTTCAAGACAATGTGGCAGTAAGAAGATCTTATAAAATCAAAATCAAAAGCAATGAGTGAAAGATCTGTCTGTTAGCCAGAGTAATGCCTGGCAATAAGGTAAATGGTTCTGTTTGTTGGATACCAATAATCTCAGCCCCATTGCTGCTATTGTTCCTCAAGGTAGGATTCTCTCGATGATAACCGTAGGGTTTGTCTGGAGCTCCTCAAGTAATAAAGCAGTTCAAAAACATGAAGGCTTGGGCTGATTGATGATATGCAGCACAGAAAAAGCATGCTTGCAGTTATGCTCCACTTGAACCTCCCTCTTTTATCTAATCTTAATCTAACATCAAAACCTTACATTCACTTCTCCCTTATATGACTGCTCAGCTTCCCTTTAAATGCATATTGCTCTATACAAGGAACATTTGTCCTGCCTAGTGCAAGACAATGTGCATTTCCAACAAGAGAGAGTCCAATTACCTCTCTTGACAGTTAATGGTACTACACTTGCTGAATACTGCTCCACTCAGATCTCAAAATATATGGTAGTGATGGGTAAATTCATCCCTAGACATTCTCGAATCACTTGGGAAATTCAATCCTGATGGGGTTGGCAAAAAATCGGAGAAAAGCTACCCACATGAAAAAGACAGAATCAGTGTGGAGCTGCTCCTCCAATCCCAGGCTGAACCTTTCCTGCCCTTGCTGCTGATACATTCATGACAGCCTATTTCTGTTGGGGGTTAAATATTTTTTGCCAATGTGCCACCTGTCAGGAGTGATGGTGGGGATTGGGGAAGGGATTGGAGAAAGAGGATATAAGATGATAGAGGGTGATGGTGTCCTCCTGGAATTCCCTCCCTAATGGCCACTGTGGATCAACTTCCTGCATGTGGACTGCAGCGGTTCAAAAGGCAGGTCACCACTACCTTTTGCAGGGCAACTAGGGATGGGCAAAAAGGGCTGGCCAGCCATTGACGTCCATGCTCGACAAGTGAATTTAAAAAAAACACTTGCCTGGACAAGCACAGTTTCACTTATACTCAAAAGCTTAATACCATCCAACACAAAGCAGCCCATCTGATTAGCACCTCCACTATCTTAAATATTCATTTTTTTCTAGCATGGGCACTCAATGTCAGCAGTGTAACCATTGATAAGGTGCAATGCGGCAATATGCCAAGATTCTTTCTCCAGCCTTTCAAATCAGTGACCTCCACCAACTAGGAGGTCATGGGTAGCCGGTACATGGGAATGCCACAACCTGTGAATTGCCCTCCATTTGCAGTGCAGTCCAGTTTGGTAACAGGTTGCCATTCCTTCATCAGGTTAAAATCTTTCAAGTCACTCCTTAACAGGACTGCAGTGTATCACCACACAGAAGCTACATGGGTTTGAGAAGACAGCTGACTGTTTACTTCTCAAAGGTAATTAGGAGTGGGCAATAAATGCTGGCTTGACATCAATTCCCATATGTCGTAAATTAATGAAACCGTTTCACTTGCTATTTGTGGAATGTTGATATATGCAAATTCCCTTCTATATTTGCTTACGTAGGAATAGTGACTACACTTCTAAATCGATCTATTAATGATAAAGACCTTTAAACAGTCCTGAGCATATTATAGAAAGGAAACTTCACTATTCCACTTTAGACTTCACTTTTCCAACTTTAAGAATGCCACCATTCATTTTCTTTCCTGTAAACTTTCTTTTGCTAAAGATATATTATTTCATGTTTTGGGGCAGCACAGTGGCTCAGTGGTTAGCACTGCAGCCTCACAGCGCCAGGGACCTGGATTTGATTCCAGCCTCAAGCGGTTGTCTGTGTGGATTCTCCCCGTGTCTGCATGGGTTTCCTCCGGGTGCTCCAGTTTCCTCCCACAGTCCAAAGATGTGCAGGCTAGGTGGATTGGCCATGCTAAATTGCCCGTAGTGTTCAGGTTTGTGTGGGTTATAGTGGGATGGGTCTGGGTGGGATGCTTCAAGGGGCGGTGTGAACTTGTTGGACCAAAGGGCCTGTTTCCACACTGTAGGGAATCTAATCTAATCATGTTTCCCTGCATTCGTCAATATCTGCCACCAATCTGTCCAGTCCCTTAATCTATTCTGCAATTTCCCTCACCTTTCCTTGGATTGCTATGCTATAGTAAATTTGTATCACAGACAAATTCATAACTGATGATTCATCCAATTTGCTATTTGTGATTTATTTACTATTTGTGTAAACTGTGAACAACATTAACTATTTTGACTATGTAATAATATTGACTGCACTTAAAAGGAAATTCATTGGATTTGAAGGCATTCTGAGAATGCAAATAGATGCTATATAAACAAAATACGTTTCCTAAAAAGGGAAAGTGTACACTATCAAAAAGAATGTAGAATTCAGGTTTAACTGAATTAAGTAATAAAGCAGTTCTCTTGACAATAAAAGAACGCAATTCCAGAAAACTAAATAGATTCTTTTGTATTAAATTTAACTAAGATGTGGTAGCAAAGCCCAACCTGAAGATTTTAAACCAATGCAGTCTTAAGGCTAATTCAAGCCATAACCTAGCTCTCACTTCTCTTAATTTCCCTCATCTACATATTTGCAGTTTTCTTCAAATGTGTCCTTGTCTTTCATTAGTAATGCCAATCTTGTCTATTGATTGCATCTGTCAAGCTTTTCTCCCTTCCATGTTTGGAGGAAAGAGTTAAATACATCTTTATTTTCATAATAACTACTGAACACGTGCATACAGGGTTTTCTCATGATGATGTCTGACCACGCATAAAAGGGATCCAAGTACATAGGGTTCCAGAGATGTCCTCTCGCGCCATGTCCTGTATATAAGTGTATATACTTTGTGAAGATTGTTGATGTTCATTGACTTCATTATGGCCTACACTCTATATAGATCCCAAACATGATCTTACCACACCAACTTTCTTCCTAAACTTTGTAATCCTGATTTCAATTGATAAAAGACATGGACATCTGCTGATTACTCTTCAACTTGGCTCCCTGGAATCATTAAGCTTCAGCCTTCTGGGCCAACAAGGTATCAATTTTCACTCACCTGGTTCACTCATTGCAACCATAATTACCTTTTGAAACATATCAACTTAGCAACAAAAGTCAAATCAAATCCATCAACATTTCCTCTCTGCTGAAATCATTGAGAATGAATGGATTACCTTGGGAGGAAAGGGTGGACAGGCTGGGCCTGTATCCTCTGGAATTTGGAGAAATCAGAGGTGCTTTAATTGAAACATGTTAAGATCTTGAGGGGACTTGACAGGCTGGATGAAGAAAGGATGCTTCTTCTTGTGGAAGAACCAAGAACCAGGGATCATAGTCTAAAAATCAGTCAGAGATGAGGAAACATTTTTTTCTCTCAGTAAGTTGTGAGTCTTCCTCAAAAGAGGGTGGATGCAGAATCTTTAAAAACGTTCAATGGCAAAGCTAGATAGATTCTTGATTACCAAGGCGATGAAAGATTATCAGTGGAATATGCAAGAGTGTAGAGTTGAAGGTAAAAATCAGATCAGCCATGATCTTATTGAAGGCCAGAGCAGGCTTAAAGGGCCTAGAGACCTAATCTTGTTCTTTGTATGTTTCTATTTTTGTATCACTATTCTTATTGACTTTATTATTCACAATTGCTGGTGGGCTCTGCATCTCTTTCAAGAAGTCACAACTGTTACTGCGATCTAAAGATTAGTATCTCGGGTTGTGGATGAGGTTGCAGACTTGCTCGCCAAGCCAGTGTGTTTGATTGCAGACATTTCGTTACCCTGCTAAGTAATAGCAGGGCTCGGCGAGCAAGTCTCCAACCTTATTACTGAGATCATTGCTCGGTTAAATGATCTTGAACAACTCATCAGTCAGCTGAACAATATCCCTGATCATCGCAATAATTCACCTAAGCTGGGTATTGATTTTACAGTTGTCCCAGTTAGCATATTCTGACTCTCTATCTGTGTGTTAAAGTTTCAACTATCAGGATGCTGCACTGACTAGTTATGTTAGGGATGTTAAAACTGAAAAAACTGCAGATGCTGTAAACCAGGAACAAAAACAAACTTGCTGGAAAAGCTCAGCAGATCTGGCAGCATCTGTGAAGGAAAAAAAAGAGTTAATGTTTCAGGTCCAGTGACCCTTCCTCAGAAGGGATGTATTCATTTCATGAACATCCTTGAAACACAACTTTACAAAAAGTCAGCTTTATTTCAATAACTGGTATAGAACGGAGATGTAGAATCTAAAGATTGCAGTCATTATCTTAAATAAAATCACATTGACATAAAAGGCTATGTTCAATCAAAAACGTTTTTTCTGTTTCCAATGGAAAAGTTACTTTTGTTAAACATTTCTCATGAGCTAGGGATTATGATATTAGTGCCTTGTGATTTTGAGTGTGGACAGTTAGCCAGTGAGAATGAGTTGAGCATGAAGATTTTATTCTCAACAACTGCTTCCTATTCAAAAAAAAGGAGATTTCAGTAATTGAGTTTATTCTGAACCAGGACACAAAGTCCACTGTGCACATTGATCCACATTGTAAAGCCTATCTTCGAGAAACTGCAAAAGAACCTGTCATAATGCTGATCTTGTATTAAACTTCAACTACCAGCAGTTATTTTTTACGTTAATTAAAAGTACATCAATCCTGAGTTGCCTCTGCAATCCTGCCAAATTATGCAGTGAAGCAAAACTGTGGTATCAGCATCATTAGGTTTTTGTGAAAAGTTAAATGTATATGTACAATTATATAAAAAGTTGAAACACCATGCACACCTAAAACAAACTGCTGAGATAGATTGATAAAGTTTCACTACAGAGATCAAGCAACTTTCAATATGGGTCATTGAACATCAGATGTAGCATGAAATAAAGCTAAAGTCTTTTATTCAGAGCTTCTATTTTTGAAAGTTTTGCTTAACCGCTTGAAAGGACATTTGAGTCATGATGGCTGTCCCTTTGTCTTCACTCATTCCAGAAAGTATTCTAGTGCACTAAAAATGTGAACTGTTCCTTTCTTCATAAGCTCTTCACTGCATGACCATCTTCATGATCTTCCCTTCTGTAATCTCAAATTTGTTGGATTGTATACATCCAGAGATTACAATCCTCCATGTCCAGCTTTCCTACTGCCTAGGTCCTTGAATATATTTCCAAGTCATATGGATCCAAACTTGACCAGAATCTTTCCATTTCCCTCTCTGTCTAGAAATTTTTGCATTTGTTTAATGATATTCTTCATCCTACCATCAAGAAGATAGCACACCATTCAGAATTCCTCGTCGTAACTGCAAGATTGCACAAACATATAACGTGGGAGCAGGAGAAAGTCCTTTGGCCCTTTAAGCCTGTTCTTACCATTCTCTAAGATCATGGTTGATCTGGTTGCGGCCTCAACTCTGTCCAACCCCAATACCTTTATCTCCCTGTCTATGAAAAATCTAATTCTATTTTGATTAATTTAATGACCCAGCTTCCACTGCTTTCTGAGGAAGAGAATTCTGCAGAATATTGGCTGTATGATAGTAGACAGAGGATGATGGTGTAGGGTTGTTTTTCGAGCTGGAGGCCTGTGACCAGCAGTGTTCCACAGGGATTGGTACTGGGTCCACTTTTGCTAGTCATTATATAAATGATTTGGATGAGAATATAGGAACCACAATTAGTAAGTTTACAAATGACACCAAAATTGGTACTATAGTGTCCAGTAAAGGAGGTTATCTAAGAATCAAAGAAATCTTGATCAATTGGTTTAATGGGCTGAGGAGTGGCAGTTGGAGTTTAATTTGGATAAATGTGAGATAAAGCATTTTGATAAAACAAACAAGGGCAGGACTTACACAAGTAATTGTAGGGCCCTGGGTAGTGTTGTAGAACAGAAAGGCCTGAGAGTTCAGGTACATAATTCTTTGGAGTTTGTGTCACAAGCAGGGCGGTTAGGAAGCTGTTTGGCATACTTACCTTCATTGCTCAGTCCTTTGAGTATAGGAGTTAGGAAGTCTTGTTCAGGTTCTATAGGCAATGCCTCTTCCGGAGTATTGTGTCCAGTTCTGGTCATTCAGGATATTATTAAGCTGGAGAGCGTTCAGAAGATATTTGTCAGGATAATGCAGGCAATGGAGGGTTTGAGTTTTAAAAATAAGCTGGGACTTCTATCTCTGGAGCATAGGAGGTTAAGGGGTCACCTGATAGAAGTTTATAAAATCGTGAGGGGCATTGATAAGGTGAATAGCAAATGTCTTTCCCTAGGATGGGGAGTTCAAACCTACTGGACATATTTTTAAGGTGAGAGGAGAAAGATTTTAAAAGAACATGAGGGGCAACCTTTGTACACATAGAGTGGCTAATGTATGGAAAGAACTGCCAAAGGAAATAGTGATGCAAATATATTTACAACATTTAAAAGATATTTGGATAAGTACATGAATAGGGAAGATTTGTCAGGATATAGGGCAAATGCAGGCAGGTGGGACTAGTTTAGTTTGGAAACATGGGTGGTATGGATGAGTTGGACTGAGGGTCTGTTTCTATGTTTTATGACTCATAATTTTCTAATTTAATACTGGCCTGTTGAGCAAAAGAAATATTTGCATCTGAAAAGGGAAACTTTTTATTCTTTAACTGCATCCTCTATTTCTAGGTTAAGTGAGTGGGGCAAGATTGGCAAATAAGGTATGATATGTGAGATTCTCCATTTCAAAGAATAAAAAGGAAACATTATCTAAATGGTCAGACATAGCAGAGCTCTGAATCACAGAGGGATCTGGGTGTCCATGTGCATGAATCACAAAGGTTAAAACTCATATTTTAGCAAGTAATTAGGAAAGCTAGGATTTACTAGTAAAGCTAGTAATTAGAAAATGTTATCAATTGTCACAATGAGAATTGACAAAAGTTGGGAGGGTTATGCTTCTATTATACAGGAGACAAGTGAGACTGTATTGTGCACAGAATTTGTCACCTTATTAAGGAAGAATGTCGATGTCCTGGAGATAGTTCAGAGAAGGTTTTCTAAAAAACTACCTGAAATTGACCTATTGCCTTATGAGCAAAGGTTATTCAGGCTAGCCTTCCACCTGCAGGTGTTTAGAAGAGTAAGGTGGTGTAGAGCTGGATGTTCACAGCAGGCCAAGCAGCATCAGAGAGCAGGAAGGCTGGCGTTTCGGGCCTAGACCCTTCTTCAGAAGAAAGGTCTAGGCCCGAAATGTCAGCCTTCCTGCTCCTCTGATGCTGCTTGGCCTGCTGTGCTCATCCAGCCCTACAGCTTATTATCTCAGCATCTGCAGTTCCTAGCATCTTAGAAGAGTAAGGGGTTATTTGATCAAAAGATATAAGTTCCAGAAGGGTTTTAAAAGGCTAAGTGTGGAGACCATGTTTCTTCTTATGGGAGAATCTAGAATTAGAGGTCACATTTCAAAATTAGGGGTCACCCATTTAAAAGCAAGATGAGGCAAATTATTTTCTCTCAGATAATCATGTGACTCTGAAACTTTCTTCCTAAAAAGGTGGTGAAATCAAAGTCCTTGAATATTTTTTAAAGCAGAGATAGATTCTTATCAAGCAAGGAGTTGAAAAGTTATCAGGGGTAGGTGGAAATGTGGATGTGAGGTTACAATCAGATTGAGTATGGTCTTATTGAATAGCAGAACAGACTCAAGGGGCTGAATGGCCTACTCATGCTCCTAATTGGTACATTCATATGAATTATTTCCTTCTAAAAATTAGAATGATTTGCATTTATATAGCATCTTCCAAAACCATCAGATATTCCAAAGCACTTTACAGCCAATGAAGCATCTTCGAAATTTAGGAAACATGGCAGATTGTTTGCACATAACAAACTCCCATATAAATGTGGTAACAACCAGAATATCTGATTTTGTAACGTTGATTGAGGGATTAATATTAATTAGGGCACCAGGGTAACTCCACTACTCCTCTTTGAAAATAGCCCATCTAAGAGGATAGGCAAGGTCTTTCCTTATCATTTCAACTGAAAGATAACACATCTGACAATGCACCACTCCCTCACTGCTACAGTGCTGGGGTCAGCCTTGATGGCTGCACTGAAGTCCTTGAGGAGGACATGAATATACAAGTTCTCAGTCAAAGTGTCCTTTAGTTGACACACAGTCCTCTTTTCTTAACTTGTGTAACTGCACTTCTTAGGCCACCACATTCTGGAGATCTTGCAGAACAGAGTTGATTATTGCTTAAGAGATCTGCTTTAGAGATTGGATTTTCCAACAGTCAGGGAAAATTGCTTTTCTGAGTATCATCTGTCTCTAGTCTGCTGAAAAAGGCCAATATGTTAATACAATTCCTGATAGCAAGCATTGACCCTGACTTAGTCATTTTATATAAATGTCATCCCAATATCACATGGAGTGAGATAATTTAAGTCAGCAAGTATATAGATTACTTACTGATCAGTGTATCTTCATACCACAGAAGGTGCTGTATTTATCAACTAAGGCCATGAGACATAGAAGCAGAATTAGGCATTCAGCCCATCGAGTCTGCTCTGACATTCAATCATGGCTGATGTGTTTCTCAACCCTATTCTCCTGCTTTCTCCCCATAACCCTAGATCTGCTTACCAGCCAAGAACTTATCTACCTCTATCTCAAATCTACTCTGACCTGGCCTCCACAGCCTCTGCAACACTGAGTTCCTCAGATTAACCACCCTCTGACCGAAGAAATTCCTCCTCATCTCAGTTCTAATGGCTCATCCCTTCATTCTGAGGCTGTTCCCTTGGGTCCTAGTCTCTCTAACTAGTAGAAGCATCTTCTCCACATCCACTCTATCATGACCTCTCAGTATCTTGTAAGTTTCAAACAGATCCACTCCCTCCCCAAGCTCATCCTTCTGAACTCCACTGAGTACACACACGGAGTCTTTAACCATTCCTCCTATGACAAGACCTTTATCCCCAGGACCATTCTTGTATACCTGCTCTGGACCCCTTCCAATGCTAGCACATCCTTCCTTAGACACGGGGCACAAAACTGCTCACAATGTTGCAAAGGCAGCTGACCACAGCCTTATACAGCCTCAGCAGTACATTTCTGTTCTTGTATTCTAGCCCTCTTAAAATGAATGTCAATATTATATTTGCCTTCCTATCTGCCAACTGAACCTGCATATTAACCTGAAGAGAACCTTGAACTATGACTCCAAAGTCCCTTTGTGCTTCAGATTTCTAAAGCCTTTCCCCATTTACAAAATAACCTATGCCTGTATTTTTCCTACCATAGTGCATAATCTGACACTTTCTAACATTGTATTCCATCAGTCACTCCTTTGCCCCACTATCCTAAGCTGTCCTTCTGCAGCTTTCCCACTTCCTCAATACTACCTGTTCCTCCACCAACCTCCGTCATCAGCAAACTTAGCAACAGCACCCACGGTTCCTTCATCCAGATCTATTTGATAGAATGCACTGGAAAGATAATTAATGGAAAGTCTCCTGAGGAACTTGGTTCTGAAAAGTGAGATTGTCAGCACTCAGTAACTCATTAAATAAGATTGGTTCAATCATTACTTACCAGTCCCGTATTAATAGGCTTGTCCCTCATCCTGTCAGACATTGTAGTAGCCTCTTTGACGCTTATTACTTTTCCTCTTTGCTGACCAAGCTGATATGGAGACATCTGTGATTCCGACATCTACTGCATCTCCAGTCCACCAAACAGTGGCCATCAACAATGCTGCAGACATCGCTGTGATTGTCCTGTACTTTGTTTTGGTCATTGGTGTAGGACTATGGGTAAGTGTTTGCTGCCTCACCCTGTTGGGTTGTGCTCTTCATGAACATATTTGCTTAAGCATCCACTTTTACATGGTTGGTCATGTTTTATTGAAATGTATGCTCCCCATTTCGTTGCTGCTCTCCTGATCATTTTGCCTAGTTACTAAGCATAGCTCCAATGCCCCATTACAATTTGATTTGATTTTGATTTTATTGTCACATGTACCGATATATAGTGGAAAGCTTTGTCTGTGAGTGGTACGGGCAGATTACAGCAAGCAAAGGATGTACAGATCAAAAAGACTTAGAGGCACACATGTTACATTGCAGGTTACATTATTTGAGGCTCGGGTCCATTCATCAGTCTGATAATGGCTGGAAAGAAGCTGTTCCTGAATCTGTTGATGCATGTGTTCAGGGTTCTGTATCTTCTGCCTGATGGAACAGGTTGTAGGACATCATTATCAGGGTGCACTGGGTCTTTGATGATGTTGGCCGCCTTTCTACAGCAGCAGGCCATGTAAATGAAGTCCATGGATTGAAGGTAGGCTGCCATGATGGTCTGGACTGAGCAGACCACCTTCTGTAGTTTCTTACGGTCCTGGGCAGAGCAGTTGCCATACCAGGCCGTTATGCACCTAGACAGTATGCTTTCAATGGTGCATCTGTAGAATTTGGTGAGGGAACTTATGCACATGCTGAATTTCCTGTGCCACTGAGGAAAAAGAGGCATTGTTGTGCCTTCTTGACTGTCATATTTACATGGGAAGTCCAGGAAAGGCCATCAGTTATCATCACTCCGAGGAACATGATGCTGTTCACTGTCTCAACCTCAATTCCGTTGATGTAGATGGAGTGGTGTTCTCTCCCTTTCTCTCTGAAGTCAATGAAAAGTTCTTTGGTTTTGCTGACATTGAGAGACAGATTGTTTTCATTGCAAACATCACTAAGCCCTCTATGTGGGTAGAGATTCACTGCCTTGCACTATATAACAGTTCCACTGGCCCATACCAAGTGCAGAACAACTGCCGCACACTAAGTAGGGTTCAACTGCCCCATTCTATGTGAAAATCCACTGCTTGAAATTTGGCACAGATCCACTGATGAGATTTAGTATCGATTCACTACTCCAAATTGGTCTCATATTGAGTACCATTCAACTACCAAATAATGGCTACAGACTGGCTGCCCCATACCGGGTACAGAACCACTGCTTCACACTGGAGTACAGCTGCCCTTGAGAAGGTGGGAGTGAGCTGACTTCTTGAACTGCTATGGCCTATGGCTGTATGCCAACAGTGTCTTTAGAAGAATGTTTCATGTTTTTGAGCCAGTGACAGTGAAAGAATAACAATAAGGTAGTTTGTGTATTGGAGCAGAACAGATTGTTGGTGGTATTCTCATATATTAACTGACATTGCCGTTCTGTATGGTTGCTTGTGGGTCTGGAAGATCCTATCAAAGAATTATTGGTGAGTTGGTGCAGTGCATCTTGTCGATAGAATAAACTACTGCACTGTGTTTTGGTGATGGAGGGATTGCATTTTTATGTTGGCAGATGAGCTGCCAATCAAGTGTGTCAGGCATCAGTTCACTCTGAGAGCTGGCTCTGAGGGAGCTGGATCAGTGTCAAGGACTTTCCATGTGTAAATAAAGGGTGTCTTGGCGACAAGATACTGACCTCTATGAAGTTATTTCACCTTTCTTCTTGGTAAAGGGACTGATGAGAAGGAAGCGTAGATTTAAAATAAAGGACAAAAGTTTATATGGAATTCGAGGAAAAGATTTTCACCCAGAGAGTAGCGGATATCTGTTACTCACTGCCTAAAAAGGTGGCCAAGGCAGGGACCATCAAGACATTAAGAAGTATTTAGATGGGCACTTAAAATACCACCCTATATAAGGCTATGTGCCAGGTGCTGGAAAATAGATCTAGAATAGATAATAAAATGTGAGGCTGGATGCACACAGCAGGCCAAGCAGCATCTCAGGAGCACAAAAGCTGACGTTTCGGGCCTAGACCCTTCATCAGAGAGCTAGAATAGATATATGTTTGGTGACCAGAAGGGAGATGATGGGCTGAAGGGCCTTTTCCTGTTTTGTTAAAACCCTATGACCCCCTGAGTTGTGAATGGTAATGAACACTGTTAATATCTGCAAATGTGCCCTCAACTGACCTTATGACGAAGAAAATGTCATCAATGACCTTCTGGAGGGAATTTAGGAATAGCCGTGCACTAACCTCACCAGTGATATCCACATCCCAAGAATGAATAATAAAAAGCAGCTAAAGATGCTTGAGCCTAGGCTGGTAACCTGAGGAACTCCTGAAATGATGTCTGCAGACTAAGTTGATAAGCTCTGATTACAATAACTATTAGTGACAGTCTGGTTCAAGCATTGGAGAGTTTCCAAGTTCAGTTTTCAGACTTAAAATCAGATTAGGACAGAAGCTTTTAAGTACATTAAAGTAGCCAGACTGAAGGACTAGAATTTTGCTACTAGAATTCAGCGCAGCAGAATTCCTTTGTCTAATGAAGTGTTGATCACTGTCGCTAAAAAGTAGTGTCTCTGAACAGATCCATACAAGAAAGGGGATTCTATCATCACATGGCAGTAAGGGTCATGGTTAGTGTGCTCAGGATTTCAGCAGAGTGAGACAAAGGCCAAGTCAGTTTATTGAGTATACCATTGGAAATTTGTTTTAAAATATAAATTCAGTGCAAAAAGGGATAGACATGCTTTAATTATGGTTTACTGCAAGAAGTAAATTCTCCAGACTGAGAGGTGACCAGGAGCGTATAAAAGGCATAGATCAAGAGACTGACTTGCAGTGAGACCAGTGTCTGAGAGATGCCACAAGTTACATAACAATAAGCATGCGGAAAAGTAATGATTGGTGAGTAGGACTGGTGAATATTTTTAGAATAAAGATAAGGTCTTCAGTTTGTGTTTGGGTCTCCAGTATTTTTCTTTTTTTTAAAAAAGTAATTGCTTCAGTATTAGACTGATATTGGTGATTGCTTTTTTTTTTGTTTATAAAAATAGCGTATCATCACAGTAAAGTGTAAGGAACAAAGGTAATTAATGTATAAATTACATCATATATATGACAGTGATGGCAGGGTACGTGATGTGTTGCTGCTACAACACGTGGAAATACTGGACACTGATGCGATCCAGAACAAACTGATTTATAGTCAGCATTTACAACAAAAGGAATTTCAGATCCATGTTAAGAATCTGGAGTCTGAGCTACAGACATTGCACCACAGTAGAGAGGTGAAGATACCAGAAAATTTTACTCTCGAGGGTGGTCACAGCTGTCAAGCTATGTAATTCAAAATTGATCTGTGGTAAGGAACAGGAGAATGTGCCTGCAGGTGAAGCAGGTTTGAGGACTTTGGGGTTAAAATTGAGAAGCCTTAGCCTCTTTAATTGTTCAACAATAATGAGGTTCTTGCAAGTTGTGCAGTCAAGACTGGGAACTACATGGAGGATGACCAAACTGACTACAGCACCTGGGTACAGGGAACCATTCAACTGAGGTGGAGAAAATATGGATGTAGCAGTGGTAGGAAAAGTATAATTAGGGCAAAGATACTGTTCTCTGAGTGGAAGTCCTGAAAGCTATGTTGCCTGCCTGGTGCCAGGGTTAAGGACATTTCCTTACTTGTAAATGAAGGAGAGAGATCCATTAGTCACTATCCACACTGATACCAGTAACATTGATTGGATCAGGAGGGAGACTCTGCTGAAAGTTCCTGAATGGTTAAGAATTCAATTAAAAAGCAGAACCTCTAAGGTAATAGTCTCAGAGTTACTACTGAGTCACAGGCAAACTGGCATAATGTAAATAAAGTCAAGGAGTTAAATATGTGGTTCAAAGATTGTGGGTGGATTGGCTTTCAGTTCACAGGCAAGTGGCACTAGTACTGGGGTCAAAGGGAGCTGTTCTGGTGGGATGATCTTCACTTGAACCATACTGGTATCAGTGTCCGAGCAAATTAAATAATTAAGGCTGTAAATAGGGCTTTAAACTAATTAGAGGGATAGTTTTGGAGAGGAAAAATATAGCCTTACAAAGGAAAAGGAGTGGCATCTTTACAGGGCAGTTATTTGGATAACAATACTCAGAAAGGGATAGGAAGGAATAGAATGTGCAAATAGAGAAACACAGCAGTAAATCAGATCAAAGGAAGAAAATGGTAAAAAGGCAAAATTAATGGCTGTTTACTTGACTGTGTGTAGTATTCGGAACAAAACAAATGTATTAACCGAACATATACTGGTTAATGGGTATAATATAGCCATTATAGAGACATGGTTACAAGGGAGATCAAAGCTGGCAACTAAATACTTAGGGGTATGTGACATTTCAAAAGGACAAGCAGGAAGAAAAGAGTGGTTGGGTAGAATTGTTAGTAGGGGAAGGAACAATGATAGTAAAATATCATCAAGGGTCAGAAGATGAAGAACCAACGCGGATAGCAATAAGAAATGAAAAGAGGATAAAGACACTGATACGAGTAACCTAAAGTACCCCTAAAAATAGCTACATGGTGGGACAGAGAATAAATCCAGAGATAATGAAGACATGTAACAAAGGTGGTTCGTTATTCATGGGTGACTTTAATCTTTATCGAGATTGAAACAGATTGGCAGAGGTAGCCATGAAGAAGAATTCATAGTCTATATTCAGGGGCACTTTCCTAGAACAGACCAGGGATCAGGCTATTTTGGATCTGGTGATGTATAATGAGGCAAGTTTAATAAATGATGTCAGAGTAAAAGTTTCCCTCGGAAACAATGACCATAACATGGTAGAGTTTAACATGGACTTGAGTATGAGGAATTTGGGTCAGAAGCGACTGTGCTAAACTCAAAAAAAGGCAATTACAAAGGTATGAGGATAGTGCTAACTGAAGTGGACTGGGAAAGGAGATTAGTAGCAACACCAAAACGTCAGACTTTTAAGAAAATATTCAGGCTCACAACAAAGATATCCCATTGAGAAGAGGTAAGGGATAAGCCAACCATGGTTAACCAGGGAAGTTAAGGACAGTATCAAATTGAAAGAAAAAGCCTACAATGTAACAAAGGTTAGTCATAAGCCAGATGATCGTAAAGGTTTTAAAACCAACCAAAAGACAAGCAAGAAAAAGGGAGAACATAAACTTTGAGGGTAAACTTGCAAGTAATAGCAAGACAGACAGTAAGAGCTCTTTAGATAAATAACAAAAAAGAGAGAGGCCGAAGTAACCATAGGCCCTTTAGAGAATCAGGCTGGAGAAATAATAATGGGGAACTAGGAGATGACAGTGGAAGTTAATTAACACTGTATCAGTCTTCATAATAGGAGACACTGATAGTGCTCCAAGATTACACTTAAAGAGGGCAAAAGGAGGAAAGGAAATAAATACAACTACTATTGTTAGAGAAAAAGTGCTAGATAAACTAATACAACTACTATCGTTAGAGAAAAAGTGCTAGATAAACTAATAGGTCATCAAGTCCCTTGCCCTGAAAGCAATCTTTAAAAATCCTCAGGCTCTGGAAAAGTTCCAGAGGATTAGAAAGCTGCCAAGGTATTACGATTTATTTTAAATGGTAAGGAGACAAATGAAAGGTAACTAGGGTCAGGTAGCTTAATGTCTGTTATTAGGAAAATGTTAAGAGTCTGTTATAAAGGATATAATAGTTTAGCATGTAGGAATAATTAATATTAATATGATGAAGCAGAGTTACCAATGGACCATGTCTGAACATTTTACTGGATTATTTAAGGACATAACAAGCAAGTAAACAAAGGTGGAGGAGTGGATGTAACGTAATTGGAGTTCCAGAAAGTGTTTAATGATGTACCACACATTATGGCTACTCACGAGGAAAAAGAGTTCATAGCGTTAGAGTTGTATGTAAACATGGATAGAAGATTGATTTTAACAGTAGAAGACAGAGTTGCGATAAGGAGGCATTTTCAGGATGGCAACAAGTAACCAGTAGTGTGTCACAGAGATCAGTGCTGGGGCCACAATAGGGGCAGTCAAAAGAAGGTTCACTAAGCTGATCCGAAATTTGGAGTGATTGTCTTACGGGAGAGTTTGTGTGGGTTGTGCTTGTACTCACTGGCACTTAGAAGAATGAGAGCCAACCTTCTTGAAGCATACAAGTATTTTATGGGACTGGACAGGTTAGATGTGGAGGGGTTGTTACCCCTTGTGGGAAAATCTAGGACTTCATCTCAGATTAAGCGATTTCCCATTTAAGACAGATAATGAGGAATTTCTTAGAGAGTAGTGAATCTTTAGTTCAGAGAAATGTTGAGACTTGATCATTAAATATATTCAATTCTGATACAGACAGAGTTTTAATCAATAAGGGAATCAAGGGTTATGGGGTAAATGTAGGAAAGTGATGTTGAGGAAAATCAGATCAGCTATCAGCAGCTCAATGGGCTGAATGGCCTACTTCTACTCCTCCACCTTATGATCTTATAGTTTCTACCCCCACAACCATTGATTTGAGTTTAGCAAGAGCTCCTTGATCTCATACACAGATAAACGTTGCCTTGATGTCAAGGGCAATCACTCTCCCCTCAAATCTTGAATTCAGCACTTTTTTCTATGTTTGGAACAAGTTTGTCATGAGGTCTGTAGCTGAATGATCTTTGCTGAACACAAATTGTCAGTGAGCTGGCTGTGGCTGAATAATTGCTGCTTAATAGCACTGTCAGTGACAGCTTCGATCACTTGGTGGTCAAACTTAATCCTAACCCTATTGCATGGGGTAATTACCAGAATTTAATTTGTCCTATGTTTTGTGGCTAGGGTGCATCTTAGCAGTTTTCAAATTTTTGTGTGGATGCTGATGCTGTATTGGCACAGCTAGTTCATAGAACCTCTACAGTGCAGAAAGAAGCCATTTGGCTCATTGAGTGTGCACTGCCCTTCCTAATCAGACTGCCCCCACACCCCATCTCTGGAGCCCCACATGGGTTTTTTTAACCATGACCAATCCGCATAACCTGCATATCTTTGGACTGTAGGAGGAATCTGGAGCACTTGGTGGAAACCCACACAGACATGAAGAGAATGTGCAAACTCCATACAGACAGTCACCCATGGCTGGAATTGAATCCAAGTCCCTGCTATTCCACTATGCCTCAGTAAAGAGTGCATGTTAGGGAGGTCAAATCTTTAACACTACAGTTGTGAGTTGTCAGGGAACAAGCCTTCACTATATTCACTGTCTTCAGCCATTTCTTGATATTATGCAGAATAAATCAAATTGGGTGAAGATTGGCATCTGTGCTGTGAGCACCTGGGAAACATCCAAGATGGATTACTGGAAGATGGCTGAAAATGGTTGAGTTTTGTTGTTTGGATTAATGTTCTGAACTCCACTGTTATTGAGGATGTGCTGTCACTGCCTCCTATTTGTTATTTAATTGTCTACCACGATTCACAACCAGATGTGATAAAACAACAGCATGATTATTTGATAATAAAATGTGAGGCTGGATGAACACAGCAGGCCAAGCAGCGTCTCAGGAGCACAAAAGCTGACATTTCGGGCCTAGACCCTTCATCAGAGAGGGGAATGGGGTGAGGGTTCTGGAATAAATAGGGAGAGACGGGGAGGCAGACTGAAGATGGAGAGAAAAGAAGATAGGTGGAGAGAGTATAGGTGGGGCGGTAGGGAGGGGATAGGTCAGTCCAGGGAAGACGGACAGGTCAAGGAAGTGGGATGAGGTTAGTAAGTAGGAGATAGAGGTGCAGCTTGGGGTGGGAGGAAGGGATGGGTAAGAGGAAGAACAGGTTAGGGAGGCAGAGACAGGTTGGACTGGTTTTGGGATGCAGTGGGTGGAGGGGAAGAGCTGGGCTGGTTGTGTGGTGCAGTGGGGGGAGGGGACAAACTGGGCTGGTTTTGGGATGCGGTGGGGGAAGGGGAGATTTTGAAGCTGGTGAAGTCCACATTGATACCATTGGGCTGCAGGGTTCCCAAGCGGAATATGAGTTGCTGTTCCTGCAACCTTCGGGTGGCATCATTGTGGCACTGCAGGAGGCCCATGATGGACATGTCATCTAAAGAATGGGAGGGGGAGTGGAAATGGTTTGCGACTGGGAGGTGCAGTTGTTTATTGCGAACTGAGCGGAGGTGTTCTGCAAAGCGGTCCCCAAGCCTCCACTTGGTTTCCCCAATGTAGAGGAAGCCACACCGGGTACAGTCGATGCAGTATACCACATTGGCAGATGTGCAGGTGAACCTCTGCTTAATGTGGAATGTCATCTTGGGGCCTGGGATAAAGGTGAGGGAGGAGGTGTGGGGGCAAGTGTAGCATTTCCTGCGTTTGCAGGGGAAGGTGCCGGGTGTGGTGGGGTTGGAGGGCAGTGTGGAGCGAACAAGGGAGTCACGGAGAGAGTGGTCTCTCCGGAAAGCAGACAGGGGTGGGGATGGAAAAATGTCTTGGGTGGTGGGGTCGGATTGTAGATGGCGGAAGTGTCGGAGGATGATGCGTTGTATCCGGAGGTTGGTGGGGTGGTGTGTGAGAACGAGGGGGATCCTCTTTGGGCGGTTGTGGCGGGGGCGGGATGTGAGGAATGTGTTGCGGGAAATGTGGGAGACGCGGTCAAGGGCGTTCTCGACCACGGTGGGGGGAAAGTTGCAGTCCTTGAGGAACTTGGACATCTGGGATGTGCGGGAGTGGAACAGTTCATCCACTTCACCAACACCTTCCACCCCAACCTTCAGTTCACCTGGGCCATCTCCAGCACGTCCCTCACCTTCCTGGATCTCTCCGTCTCCATCTCAGGCAACCAGCTTGTAACTGATGTCCATTTCAAGCCCACCGACTCCCACAGCTACCTAGAATGCACCTCCTCCCACCCACCCTTCTGCAAAAATTCCATCCCCTATTCCCAATTCCTCCGCCTCCGCCGCATCTGCTCCCACGATGAGGCATTCCACTCCCGCACATCCCAGATGTCCAAGTTCTTCAAGGACCGCAACTTTCCCCCCACAGTGGTCGAGAACGCCCTTGACCACGTCTCCCGCATTTCCTGCAACACATCCCTCACACCCCGCCCCTGCCACAACCGCCCAAAGAGGATCCCCCTCGTTCTCACACACCACCCCACCAACCTCCGGATATAACGCATCATCCTACGACACTTCCGCCATCTACAATCCGACCCCACCACCCAAGACATTTTTCCATCCCCACCCCTGTCTGCTTTCAGGAGAGACCACTCTCTCCGTGACTCCCTTATTCGCTCCACACTGCCCTCCAACCCCACCACACCCGGCACCTTCCCCTGCAAACGCTGGAAATGCTACACTTGCCCCCACACCTCCTCCCTCACCCCTATCCCAGGCCCCAAGATGACATTCCACATTAAGCAGAGGTTCACCTGCCAATGTGGTATACTGCATCGACTGTACCCGGTGTGGCTTCCTCTACATTGGTGAAACCAAGCGGAGGCTTGGGGACCGCTTTGCAGAACACCTCCGCTCGGTTCGCAATAAACAACTGCACCTCCCAGTCGCAAACCATTTCCACTCCCCCTCCCATTCTTTAGATGACATGTCCATCATGGGCCTCCTGTAGTGCCACAATGATGCCACCCGAAGGTTGCAGGAACAGCAACTCATATTCCGCTTGGGAACTCTGCAGCCCAATGGTATCAATGTGGACTTCACCAGTTTCAAAATCTCCCCTTCCCCCACCGCATCCCAAAACCAGCCCAGTTCGTCCCCTCCCCCCACTGCACCACACAACCAGCCCAGCTCTTCCCCTCCACCCACTGCATCCCAAAACCAGTCCAACCTGTCTCTGCCTCCCTAACCTGTTCTTCCTCTCACCCATCCCTTCCTCCCACCCCAAGCCGCACCTCCATCTCCTACCTACTAACCTCATCCCACCTCCTTGACCTGTCTGTCTTCCCTGGACTGACCTATCCCCTCCCTACCTCCCCACCTATACTCTCTCCACCTATCTTCTTTTCTCTCCATCTTCGGTCCGCCTCCCCGTCTCTCCCTATTTATTCCAGAACCCTCACCCCATTCCCCTCTCTGATGAAGGGTCTAGGCCCGAAACGTCAGCTTTTGTGCTCCTGAGATGCTGCTGGGCCTGCTGTGTTCATCCAGCCTCACATTTTATTATCTTGGATTCTCCAGCATCTGCAGTTCCCATTATCACTGATTATTTGATATGTTGCTTGTGGGATTGCTTTACTCTCTGTCTAATCCATACTGCTCAGGTTTAGATTGCAAGTTGCCAATGTTGTAGCTTCAATAGATTAGCACCTCATTTTTAACAATGCCCTGTGCTGCCCCGGCATGCATTCATGCAGTTCACAATGTTACAGACCAGACCAAACACCCTCAAAATATTTTAAGAAGATAGCCTAGTTCCCAACTTTTTCTTATTTTTAAAGGCAAGTGAAGGTGTTGTGTTCCAGATGCAATTTAATTACTCAAACTTCCAGGCTTGAAGCAAAACACACTTTATTTCTCATATTTGGTTAAAATACAGACGAAATGAGAAAAAAAAGCTTAACTCTAACTCTATCAATATACTTAACAAGATAATATATATGTTAACTACCACTGATTAGCTGTTCCAAGAAAGTAACATCTCATAAATACATCCTTGGCAGAGGCAAATTCAATAAAAAAGATTGTCTCAACTACTATTCTATAGTCAAGGAGGAAAGAATTTTAAGAGAAAACTCTGAGTGACAGAAAGAGGGCGAGAACTCAGGTGTTTTGCTGTAGTAGGAAGAGATATATAGCAGCTTCCAAACCTCACCAGCAACTGAAAGTTAAACTAAAATCCTGGTTCTGTGGGATCTTGACTTAACTCTTCATGTTGCTTCAATTGTTCAACTTCAGAAAAAAACACAAAGCTAGCTGGATTGAGAGCAAACAACTCAGCTCCAAGTTTATAACACTTGCTTTCAAAAAAAAATGACAGAACAAATCCTCCTCAAAGGCACATCTCATAACAACATTGAAACACATAATAAGCAATTAGGAAGCATATAGCTCGTGATACAATTTAAGGAAAGAAATGGGGGCACTTGTGCAGTTGAATGTCCCACCACAGCTTTGGTTGGATATTTGTAGCATCAGGAAGAATCCTGAGACTTTAAACATTGCAGATCTGTCCCAGATATGGACATCTTGCTTCCATTTCTAAGAATCCCATTGTTGTCTGTTGGGGAAAGTGGTTTGACATGAATCATATATGAGGACAACCTAAATTCGGCAGGGCTACTTGAAATAGACAAGATCTACAGGCATGTGGAGGGGCAAGGACTGATGAGGGATAGCCAGACTGGCTTTGTACATGGGAAATCATGCCTCACAAACTTGATTGAGGTTTTTGAGGATGTGATCAAGAAGACAGATGAGGGCAGAGCATTAGACGCTGTCTACATGGCCTTTAGCACAGCCTTAGACAAGGTTCCGCAAGGTGGGCTGGTTAATAAAGTTAGATCACATGGGATCTAGGGAATTGGATACAAAATTGGCTTGGCAGTAGGAGACAGAGGGTGTTGCTCGAGGATTGTTTCTCAAACTGGAAGCTTGTGACCAGCAGTGTTCCTCAGGGGTCAGTGCTATGTCCCCAGTTGTTTGTCATTTATATAAACAATTTGAATGAGAATATAGGAAGCATGGTTAATAAGTTAGTGGATGACACCAAAATTGGTGGTATAGTGGACAGTAAAGGAGGTTACCTCAGAGAATAATGGGATCATGATCAGGTAGGCCAATGGGCCTAGGAGTGGCGGATGGAATTTAATTTAGACAAATGCAATGTGTTTCATTTTGGCAAGGCAAACCAGGGTAGGACTTATATAGTTGACAGTAGAGCCCTGGGGAATCTTGTCAAACAGAATGAACAAGGGGTGCAGGTACGTAGCTCCTTGAAAGTCGTGTGACAGGCAATCAAGGTGGTGAAGAAACCATTTGACATACTTGCCTTCATTAGTCAGAACATTGAGTACAGGAGTAAGGATGTCACGTTGTGGCTGTACAAGACATTGGTGAGGCCACTTTTGGATTTCTGTGCATAGTTCTGGTCACCCTGTTATAAGAAGGATATTATTAAATTGGAAAGAGCACAGAAAAGATTTACCAGGATGTTACCATGACTGGAGGTTTGGAGTTATAAGGAGAGGATGGATAAGCTGGGACCTTCTTCGCTGGAGAGTAGGGGTTTGAAGGGTAACCTTGTAGAGGTCTATAAAATCATTAGGTGAATAGCAAACATCTTTTCCCTCGGGCAGGGGAATTCAAAACTAAAGTTCATAGTTTCGAGATTTAAGAGGTGAAAAATTTAAAAGGGGTACCTTTTTCACAAAGAGGATGGTTCGAATGTGGAACGAACTGCCAGATAAAGTGGCAGAAGCAGGTACAGTTACAAGATTTAAAAGACATTTGGGCTGGTATCTGAACAGAAAAAGTTTAGTGGGATATGGCCCTAATGCAAGCGAATAGTACAAGTTTTGTTTGGAAAACCTAGTTGGCATGGACAAGTTGGACCGAAGGGTCTGTTTCCGTATTGTATGACCCTAAGATACTCAGTGCCAAGCTCAAATTTTGTTGTTCCAAGGCCCTTAAACCTCAGGATGCAAGTCACAAGTTTATGGAGTAGATGTAAATGCTTGTGAAGGGCAGATAAAAGCTATGATCTGGAGGAGATTTGTAAGTACCAAGCCCTTTAAACATAAAAACACAAGCCAGAACTGTGTAAGATTTTAAAATAACCCTTTTCATTAACAGTCCACCTGTGCTGCTTTGAAGAAAAGCTATTATCAATTGTTCCTGAAATTTCCATTGCGTTCATTGTTGATTATTCCCAAGGGCTGTTCTTCTAACTGAGGTCATTAAGCGTTCTTGATTGAGTTTCAAAGCTACAAAAGCACTTCTCTCGGTCAGGGGCTGAGCTTACATTTTATTGACAGTTTGAAGAGGTTACTAAAACATTAACTGTCTTGGAAGTAGTTATTGATTAGAAGTTTGCTTTCTTTAGCAGACTGAAGCCTTGGAAGGTTTTGAAAGCTTCAGACAGGTTTTATGTATGTGAATTCTTTTTAGAATCAAGTGTATATAAGTGAGATCTGCATTAGAATTTCTTTCTTAATCACATGACTCCTGAGATCTGAGTTGACCAACTTTGGAGATGCCATGGAGGCATGGATATGACATGACTGGTGTAGAAGTAGTATAGGGAGTGTGAGGGTCCATGGTAGGGGCATGAGGGGTTGTGAAAGATGAAAACTAGTGGAAGAAACCCTTGTTTGCAAATGCATTGAAATGAGATGAACTGAAGGGTGCTATCCAACCACGCTGCTATGGCACTGGCTAGCTCCTATGGCCAACCACAAAGTACTTTCAGAATCGAGGGACCCAACTCCATGCCTACTCTTTCTACATTCCCAGAGTGAAAATTACTTGCAAGTGTGTCTCTTAAATAAAGGGAACATGAAATTTTCCTGAAACATGTTACCACCTCAATGAAGAAAATCTGGTCTTTATGGTCTAGTCTGTTCCATGAAGAATGGCGACTTGGGTGAATTAGCTTGGAATCGACTACAGGAACTGTTGTCACATCCAAAATAGGAGAGAGAACTGGAGGAGGTGATGCAAGAAAGTTTCTGCCTACATTTCAGGCTGCAGCTACACTTGCAGTTTTGCAAACTTAAGATTTGCATTCACTTCAGCCCTACGTTGCAGTGTAAAACCTGAAAAAAGGCCTAACTTGATTCCTGAACAAAACAGGTGGTACTTCCAACAATATAATACCTCATTCAACATGAAGCATCAGTCTAGGTTAATAACTAGCATGAGTCTGTGTATTTACGTTTAAAGCAAAATAGGTTAAAAGTTACCCTGCAATAATACAAATGAACCAAATTTGACACAATATTCTCCTAATACTTACATAAAATTATTGCCTTAATATCAGAGTTTATTTCAAAAGGGAAGAAAACTGATTTCCCCAAGAGTTTGCTTGATCTTGTAAGCAGTGCAAGGGTGAATAGTCGTTTCTTTGTGAATGAAGAGCGATATGGTTAACTTAAGAGTAAGGTCATTGCCCTCATAAACTACATTTCAGAATATTCCATCTGACCCTGTAAAAGTTTACAGAACAAGAGTCAAATGCCCTCCAAATAATTACAAAGGAAAATTACTGAGGAATTTTAATTGCATGGTAATTTAGCGCAATTGTCGGTATAAGCCAGAAGTTGAAGAAGAACATTACATCAAAGCTCTTGTTTATTCTGTTAGTTTACTGACTGGGTCAGAAATCACACGATACCAGGTTGTCGTCCAACAGGTTTAAGTGAAAACACAAGCTTTCTGAGCCTCACTCCTCCTTCAGCTGCTTGTGCGAGATGTACTAAGCAAACCTAAAATGCTGTTAAAACGTCAATCAGTTAGAAGGTTTTAATTGATTAATATGTACATGTAATTCTCCAAATTTCCTTCAAGTCACTGCCTTGATGGGACTAAAAATTTTATCAGTGTAAAGAAGAGGTGACATTTTCAGTCAGCCAATGCATGTTAGGTGTGTACAGCCTTGATTAGAATCTGTTTGTGTTTTGGGTTTGGAGTCAGACACATTTTATTTCTAAAGTAGAAATTTATAAAACACCACATTGACTGTCTATAAATTGTGTGCTTTTTGAACTTCTCTCACTAAGACCTGAAGAAAGAGGAAGACTCCAAAAGCTTGTAATTTCAAATAAATCTGTCGGACGACAACCTTGTACTGTATGATTTCTGACCTTATCCACCCTAGTCCAACATTGACACCTCCACATCTTTACTGCCTGGAACAGATTTTCATTTTGAAAGGAAACCTGCTGTGGCGTCATCTGCATGGTCTATTATGGAGGAAATAAATGGAAATGTTTCGATTTTTTTTGCTACCTTCCTGCAGAATGCCTTGACATTACCAAGAGGCTGTCATTAGGAGTGGAGAGTACAAAAATATGTGGGAACACATGCACAGAATTTCAAAATTTTAGGCATTTTAATTAACACCAGTAGAGAATTTGAATTGAAAAAAAACTCTCAACCTAAATGGCCCAAACTTGGAGGTTGGTCCTCAACTGGCCTCGGTTGGGTATTTATCCTCAAACAGATGAGGTGACTGTGATATTGGCCTTGACCTGGAATTGGCTTTTCATCACTATGTTGGCCTTAATTTAACTGAAGGTTGCCAACATTTAATGTGGAGATCATGCCCTCATTGCCATTTTTCAGATGCCTTGATATATCGAACAAAAGGGTTAAAAGTTGTGCATTAATCTTTCTTGTATTACATTAAAACTGAGACTCAAACATTTCGTCTCCAATGTATTTCTTTGCACCAAACACTGTGAATCTATATTGTACCCTTGAAGACTTTAATATTCTACCTGTAGTATGGAGGCATATAATGTTCACCGTATTCTATCTGAAGTCTTATTAGTGTTTTATATAGGATCATCGTTATCTCCTGGCTTGTATAATTCTTGTGAAAAGATCTATAGTGCTTCTTGGGTGCTGCCTTTAATATGCTCTGAGCCTGTACTCCTAAGTAGCACAGCATGGTGCTAATATCATTGGACAAGCCAATGCTCCAGGGATATGGGTTCAAATCCCATTTTGGCTGGGATTTAAATTCATTTAATAAATTGAGAATGGCAACAATGGCAATAAATATGGGTCATTGATCAACTGATCATTGATTGTAATAATCCATAATGTCCTTTAGGAAAGGAAGTCTGCTGTCTTCATGGTCAAGTCTTCATATGACTCTACACAGCAATGTGGCTGGCTCTCAGCTGCCCTCCAAGAGTCCACAGCTCATGGGCAATGACGGAAGACAACAAATACTGACCTTAACAGTGACACCCATATCTCTTGAAAAAACAAAACAATTCTAGTCGAATAGTTTTTATAGCTGTGTATTTATGCTTCATCTACTGCAAATAAATCATATCTATCACACTCCAGACCTGTTCATTCCCCCTCCACATCTTATCAATATCCCCTTACAGCTTCTTTTTCTCTTCTGAAATATTAATTGTACTTCCTATTTTGGTATCGTCTGCAAATTTCAACACCTGCTGAGTGCATATATAAATGATTGACATACTTCGTGAACAGAAATGGCTCCAGAACAGGAAACTGGTAGGGGCACACCAATCTCTGAACCGGACTGATAAACTGCCATTAACTCCCACTCTGTTATCTCCCTTCTAGCTACTTTAATCTCGTTTCTATTCAGCTCCTAATTTGATATTGGAATATCTCATGTGACATCACATTAACAGTCTTTCTAAGTTTCAGATACTTATTGCGTCTCACATATATAAAGGGACAATTATCTGTCTTGAAATCTGCACTGGACATGTAATCTGTTTATTTCAATGACAATTTCATCACACAGTTAAAGGGGTTAAAGACTTTCCCTACTACACACATCAAGCTCACTGGAATATGATGATCTGGATTAGCTGTCAGCAAAGCATTCGACAAGTTATTGCTGTCTTATTTAGTGGATCCAACCAGCAAATTTTGTTCCCTACAGATTCGAGGTTTAACAGGCCCAAACCAAGAGACACTTTGGAATAGAGATAGTAGGAACTGCTGATGCTGGAAAATCTGAGATAACACGGTGTGAAGCTGGATGAACACAGCAGGCTAAGAAGCATCAGAGGAGCAGGAAAGTTTGACGTGAACCGAAACATCTAACTTTCCTGCTCCTCTGATGCTGCTTGGCCTTCAGACTCCTTGGAATGATTTGATTTCACAGCATCTAGGGCTCACCTTCAGAAACTTCTGAAGAGAGAACATGCTGCTACAGCCTTACAAGCTTACGCTCCAGATCTGTGGGATCTGATGTTACTACAACATAGCTCCTATTGCTTAGTTGCTGTTCTTAAAGTAAAGGTATAATTGATCCTTGAGTCAATGGCACCCTGCCCTCTTCTGGCTTTATTCTTGGTGAATAAGTTTGGTGACAGTACATGTGAACTAGAATAGAATGGAGTGAAATAAAGATCAATGTGTTACAATGTTTACCAGTTTCCCCATTCCTTTCCTATCATTGCTCAGCATGGTCTCTGAACGTGGTTAGTGGTTAATGTCACAACTGCCTCTTGTTAATTTCTGACTTTCCTGTCCAAACCAGGGAAGGAAGGTCATGCATGAATAATGACTTGAAATGAATCTGATCTGTTATCTGTGTATTTTGGGTTTCTTTCAGTCCATGTGTAGGACCAATCGTGCGACCGTTGGTGGATATTTCTTAGCCGGGAGGAACATGCAATGGTACACTGTGAGTTTTGTTTATTTTATTAATTTTGTTTGACAACGTCTGCTTAAAATATAGAAAGGTAAATTACCGTTAACCTGAAATCTTAAGAAAATTAAAATCAATTTCAGTCTACAACTGGACCAATGTTGGACTTTGGAAATTAGAAACAATTAGATTGGCTGGTAGGCTGCAGCTATGGAAATGAAAATACGTGTAATTGATTAATCCATCTGTAAATCAAGTGAGAATTAAACTTCATGTCTATAAGAGTGGAAACAGCAGTAACTTCCAAGGCTATTAGGAGATAGAGAAATTACCCCATTAGGTGTGCATCCCCCAAATCAACTCAACCAGTTTGAGATATCTACGACATTCAACTTTGCCTCATTTACATGGGAGTTGACTGTATCAGACTTTCTGAACTTAAAGTTTACAACACTAACTTTTTTTGATACCCTTTGGAATCCTTAAACTCTTCTTGCTAACTAAGACTTCAATCGTGCAGCATGAGGTGGTTTTGTTCTTAAAGAAACTTAGAGTCTTTCTCTTTCTCCATTCCTCCTCCAGGTTGGAGCCTCACTGTTTGCAAGTAACATTGGAAGTGGACACTTTGTTGGGTTGGCAGGTACAGGGGCAGCAAAGGGCCTGGCTGTAGGTGGCTTTGAGTGGAATGTAAGTGCAGTGAAATAATCACTTTGTTGCATTTTATGAATCATGATCACTGTGTCTTTGAGATTCTAAATATTTCCCCAAGATGGACTATATCATCACTACAGTTCGACATACAAAGATTCTTTTCCTTCTGCTGGAGGGCACAATATTATATTTATAATCTAAAGTGCTTTTTTTTATTAACTTGCTGTCTCATAACTTGCTGTCTCACCTTTAAGAATTTGTATATATAGAGATCATATAGAGAAGCTGTTCATTAACATTTATCAAATACTGTCTTTCCATATTTGTCTTCTCAAAGTGCAATTACTTCACACTTCTTCATGTTAAACACTAACTGCTTATGTTTCTGCACATTTTAGCATTTGGTCTATGCCAACCTAAACCATAAAACCATCATAATCACTATTGTTATGTTGTCAGATTTTATATCATCTGCAAACTTTATTACGCTGCTATCAGCACCAGGGTCTAGATCAGTTATTAAAATTGAAGAGAGTGAAGGACCCAAAATTGATCTTTGGATAATATTACTGCAAATCATCACTGTCCCCAGGTTCCCACATTACTTGCTAATATGAATGTTACTTTCTTCACATTACCAGCAATCAAACACATTAATATCCCCAATCTTCAGGATTCTGCAATATTACTACTAATGATCCTCACTGACTAAGTTCATTGGCATTTCTACATCATCTGTAATACCTAAGGATCAATTATATTACATGTCCTTCATCTTCCGGAAATCTTGGTATTATGGTTCCTTAGTGTTCCTGGACCCTAGGGATCAGATACATACATTCCATGTGCAAATACATTATGTTAATAACATTTAATTGAAGTTGTCATTTTGTAGAGGATACTTCCCTTACAGGCAGCTACTAGACTCCATCTCAGTGTTTTATCGATACCAATTTTCCTCTGGACGTTAGATTCAAAACTTATCATATCTTATGCTATTGAAGTCAAGACTCATTGTTTTGATTTGTTCTCAAACACATTCTTTTCCTGGAATGGCATCAACTGTGTATCAGTTTCTTATATACGTCATCACCTCTCATGCCGTTTTCTAGTTTTATTCTGCTTCAGATTCCTACCCGACCTGGCTCTGCCAGTAACAAATAAAGAAATTATTTGCCCTATTTAATTTTGGGTTTGCTTCCCACAGGCCCTGTTTGTTGTGTTACTCCTGGGTTGGCTGTTTGTCCCAGTCTATTTGACAGCTGGGGTGAGTATGAGATTCTATTCACATGGCACTATTTCGGTATTTGTATCATACTTTGTCCAGATGATGAATGAATTTACCTAATACACTGTATCACCTGATAACTTGGAGGAGGGTTTAATGTTGGATGCCACTTGTAGCGTTCATTTAACTTTGGATGTTAATATAAAATTGGAGCTATCATTTTATCTATTATCATGTGCCTCTCCTGAATGTCATTACCATAGTCTTCAATCGATATGACCTACTATACACTATCGCCAAAATTAAAATTGCTACTAGAATGTCAAGCATAATTCAACATCTGGTCCCAACTAATGTCTCCAGGAAACATTTTTTTATCTGTTTGTCTTTCATAATCTATTATTTGCCTTGCCTGTTTCAGAGCTAAGTTGATTCAGTGTCTATCTGAAGAGGGAGGAAAATTGCAGACGGTCATGCTTTCCCATTGCTTAACATTCTGTGTTCTTTTTCAGGTCATCACTATGCCTCAGTACCTGATGAAGAGGTTTGGAGGAAATCGAATCAGGTTCTACCTCTCTCTCATCTCTCTCTTTCTGTACATATTTACCAAGATCTCAGTGAGTATTTTCGCATTTTCATCACTTTTGCTTGACAGTCTCTACAAAAACTCACTGAAGAGGAGATCAACTCTTTCAAAGATGTCCTTATGGAGAAATTTCTTCTTATGAATTCCTGAAATTCAGGTTTTCTCTTTATCTGTTGGCCAGATGCATTATTCTGAATTTAAGATACCTTAATGGCTATTCAGTCTTTTGATTTATCCAGGCCTGATAATACAACTCCCTCTTTCATTTCAGTCCAATTCACATTATTCATTGATTTTCATCTGATTTTATGACAGGTGGACATGTTCTCTGGAGCAATCTTCATCCAACAAGCTCTAGGGTGGAACATCTATGTTGCAGTAATTGCACTGCTAATTATTACCTGCATCTACACTGTGACAGGTAGGCTCAGGTCAGGCAGGTGAATATCCTGCTTAAGTGAACAATTCTTCAATTGGCACTTAAGAAATTGAGAACATGATAATTGCAAAAATTGGCCAGACGGAGACAGGAAAAAAACTTAAATGTTGGAAGAAGAAAAAAATGGTTCCTGTATTTAACAATATTCAGTGTAGTATAGCTGGGGTTGGAGGAGAGCATCAGCACTCCAGTCCCATGGCTCCATGAGTCACACATAAAATCAAACATTTTTTCATCTATCAAGTTGACTAATTAAATACCTTTAATATATCTGGTTTCAAACAACAAGGTCCATCAACTAGGGTTTTAATCAAACAGTTAGGAGTTGATTATCAAAGAAGTTAATCAATAAAGATGCAATAATTGGATAAAATACATAGGAAATAATATAGAAATTTAAATGCTTATTCCTCTAATTAGTCCCCAAACACACAAGCAAACGCATTCAATTCGAGAAAAGAGAAAATGAAAAATGGATTTCTCCGTAGAGATTGCCTTTCTGAAAACACACACTTTGGCCAATGCTGCAATTTACTTTACTGGTACATATGGGCAAAATCATTAATCATGAATGGTTGTCTCATCAGCCTTGCAGACATAGCTTGCTCAGGAAATACATTCTTGAGATCTTCAATCACTATTTCAAAAGAACAAAGAGTTATAGTTTCAGAAAATGAAGAAATCAGCTGGCACCATATTCTTTCCCAACAGATCCAGATAAAACCTCCCCAAGCCCATGCAAGGGTCAACAGCAAAACAGGTAGTTATCACCAGTCACATAAATTATAAGAATCTTTGTTTTAATAAAATGTCTCCAAAGTCCGCAGTGAACTTTCAATTATGACTTTTAAATATACTATTCCAATAAACTATAAATTAAACTTGAAATACATCAGTTTTCCACAATCCTTTTAAACTTAAGTCTTCCAGCAATATTAAATATTGAACATTCTCAGGACAAGTGATTCTTATTGCAGTGCTTCACTGATGGGGACAGGATCAAATGCGGCTTGATTACAATCTTCCCACAGATGAACAAGTTATGTGGCACAATCAGTCTTTAGTGATTTGAATGTCCACCTTGCAAATGAACCGTGGCTCTTAGAAACTCCCAATGTGGATTTTGACAGGATAACAACCTATTGGATAACATTCTAAGCATTTTCCTTTTTCCTCTAAATCAATTACCATTATTTAGATAACTCTTATCGCTGTAAATCCTTGTTGGTTCAAAATATAAAAGGTATTTTATTTGATTCTACAGAAAAATCTGGATTTACTCTTTACTTGCTAGGCTGGGAGTACATAGTCAGCATTTAGAAAGTTACTAGAAGCAATTGGGGAAACCAAGTGGAGGCTTGGGGACCGCTTTGCAGAACCTATGCTTGGTTCGCAATAAATAACTGCACCTCCCAGTTGCGAACCATTTTAACTCCCCCTCCCATTCCTTAGATGACATGTCCATCCTGGGCCTCCTGCAGTGCCATAATGATGCCACCCAAAGGTTGCAGGAACAGCGGCTCATATTCCACTTGAGAACCCTGCAGCCCAATGGAATCAATGTGGATTTCACAAGCTTCAAAATGTCCCCTCCCCCCACTGCATCCCAAAGCCAGCCCAGCTTGTCCCTGCCTCCCTAACCTGTTCTTTCTCTCACCTACCCCCTCCTCCCACCTCAAGCGCACCTCCATTTTCTACCTACTAACCTCATCCCGCCCCCTTGACCTGTCCGACCTCCCTGGACTGACCTATCCACTCCCTACCTCCCCACCTATACTCTCCTCTCCACCTATCTTCTCCTCTATCCATCTTCAGTCCGCCCTCCCTCCCTATTTATTTCATAATCTTGACCCATCCCCCTTTTCTGATGAAGGGTCTAAGCCCGAAACACCAGCTTTTGTGCTCCTAAGATGCTGCTTGGCCTGCTGTGCTCATCCAGCTCCACACTTTGTTATCTCTATGTGTACAAAGTTTGTCATGTTGAGGCCGTTGGTGAGAACATTGTAATTGCCTTCTTGAGGCCCACACACTGCCCACAGAGATTTATTAACAAAATCAGATCTAGTTTTCTCTATTCCATAGTGCATTAATTCAGCAAATTATTTTAGGAACATTGCATTTTCAAGTTACTGCCTCCATCCCCAGTGTTAATGTGAGTTTTTGGCTGAATTGATGTTACTTATGGTTGAAAGAACAAAATAAGAGGAACATAGCCATTTACTATTTTCATATCACTGTGTCCAACAAATGGACAACCTTGCTGCACTTGTTCCAAAATAGCAATTTGTTTCGGTTGATAAAACTAACATGTTAAGCAATATCTTCAAATAAGATGTTCCTCTTTTAATTTTTAACATACACTGACAAAAGCATAAATGACTGTGCAATTAAAATTCCTCAATCGTGTTCTATTACAATTAGTCTTGAGACCTTTCACCCTTTGGCTCTCTAAATTTTTACAGGATTGCTTGGAATATTTTGGAATGCCAATTGACAATATCCTTGCTCTAATATTAACCGTACACCTTCCCTTTATAATAATATTACATTTTTGACTATTATACTGTGGGAAGAAACCTTAATACCTTGTGACAAACAGTTTCATTTCTTTTCAGCAGAACCATGATGGTGTTGAGATAATCACCAGAACTGCAACAAAAATTCCACCTAAACTTCAGAAAAACTGCTCTAAATTAAAACATTCCCCACTGTCATCCAGCTCCCAACCCTGTTATTCTAGATGCTGATCTTCAATACAGTAATGAAATACAAGGGGTAGAACTCATGCTTTAGCTATGCAAGGTTGTAGCTGGACCACACTTGGAGTACTATGAGCATTTCTGGGAACCATAATTTGGAAATTATTGGCCTTGGAGGAACTGTAGTGTTGATTTATCAGGATCAAACCTGAACTTGAAAGGTTAACCTCCTATCACTACTGAGGTAAACCACAGGGGTTTCCTAAACCCTGTTTTTTGGAATTAAAACTTTTTAAGTAAACCAACAGGAAAATCTTTTAATTTGAAATCAAAGTTAGGATTTATTAACAAAACATTCAGAACATGGCAAATTTTTTTGCTAGTCTATTTACGAACAAAAGCACTTTGGAAGGTAAGGAAGACACGATAGAGGATAGGTTACTAATTGTAAGGTTTGGTCTTAAAGGAAAGATCAATTTCCTTGCAGAACTTCGTGGAAGTCAGGGTCAAGTAGTAGTTTCCTTAGTGAGCTGTGCCTGCTAGTTTTTCGTTCTTGCATGTGAAGTATAGGCTTCTTTCTAGCCAGCCAATGAAATGGAGGGTCTAAGGCAAGTTGCCAACATGGCCTGGAGTCTTACTGTCCCTCTGGAGGTCAAACAGCAACTGAAATAGACTCCCAGAATTGAACATTTAAGTAGTTCAACCAGTTCCAATTTCTGTCATATGAGAAGGACAGGCAGATACAGATGGCCTAAGCTTGACAAGGTAACACTATAGTTTTACCTTTCCCATTAGAATTTCCATTTAGAAGTGACCAGGTAACCGTAAAAGTGTTTTATCATATTAGGGCATAATGTTTGTCCTTTGTACAGAGCTGCTTGTCAGCAAACAGCTCATCTCTGAGTCCTTTGTATCTGCCTTAGCTGGAAGTACTGTACAATGCAGGGGTTCAGGAGCTGCTGAAAATTCAATCATGTGATCAGCCTTGGTCATTTTATGTTGTTAGCAATGTTGTCCATTTTAAAAGGAACAGAATTTAAATGTAATAATATGAAAGAGAATAAAGTTTTCTGTGGACTTTCTTCACATAGCCCCTGGCCATGATACATCTTCATCCTTGATGACAGAAACTAATTTTATCGCAATTTTTAAAAACATACTTGAGGAGAAGAGGGACTTAAATCAAGAAGGAATATAATCATTCTCTCATTTGTCTTAAAGAAAAAGGTAAAAAGGAACATCATTCTCTCATTTGTCTTAAAGAAAAAGGTAAAAAGGAACAAACATTTAGGCAGAGGAGAAGTAATTATCTTCTCATGAATTTTGTTTCAAGGATTTGATTATATTACTCTAACACTCCATCCTAGGACTAAGGTGATAAGCTGATAAGGATTTTGATTTATTAGTACGGCTTTGCCCACATAAGCATCATGGATCATTAGTTGGTAGACCCTGATAGATCCCCATGGATTTCATTCCATTTCCTGAGTGGGGATGGGTGGATTAAAGTATTCCATTGTTCTTAGGTCAGTGGTATTAACTGGGTCTTTGAGCTGAAGTTTCCAGCTGAGAGATCCTCCAGTCTCTTCTTTCAAACAATTACTGTTTGGTATCCTCAGATATATTCATCTTTATGTAGATACTCAGTGTGTGTCGGATTCTGATTCATCTGCATTTAAACTGCCCCTTTCGCAATCACAAGTGCAGTGGAACTTCAGGGGCATTAACATTTTCCATTCTGTTACATTGGCCCCTCTTCCTTTCTCATGTTTTTTGAGACAGTACTGCCCCCAGGTGGCTGATTGGTTCAGGCTGTACTTACCTGCATCCCCTTCACTCTGTGAGGCATTTCCATCACTATTCATGTGCCTATCTAGAAGCTCCTCGGTTTCCTGCTAAATTTGGGTAAAAGGTGTCAGCTCGATAGATGTTCTGCTCTTTCCTTTAAAAAGCTCTGCCTGGTTTGGGCTGTTTTTGTATCCTAGTTCTGTCCCATATTTTTTGGGATCCCCTGGTTCACGTGGAATATCTGTTCAATCGAAGTAAGGCAGTTTCCTCACCAACTAAGAGCCTGGTACCTCTATAAATTTGGAAAGAGAATCTCAGCCCAGCCTGGCCTACTACTCATCCAGAATGAGTATGAGACCCCTCAGCCCCTGTGGCAGACCATCCTGAGTAGGAAATCTATTCCTATTCCCAGGAGCTCTGAAATAATCCCTATGATCACTCCATCCAAGATTTAGCCATACTGTAGGTACACACTCCATGGACAGATAGAGACACACGCAATCCACCCACTCCCCTTTTGTGGAGGTGCTGGCGGAGGGTAGAGAATGGTGTGATGGTGGGTAGAAGATATAAAACCTCCCTGATGTGAGGAATTGTGTAGTCCCACTGTGTCTTAGCAAAGCTTACATTCTGGGACAGGATATAAGGACACCGTTCCCATAAGGGTAGGACTCTTTGTGCTTTCTGGGAGTTTTCCTGAGTTGGCCACACATAGAGAAAACTCTACTGGGTGCCGAGATGCTGCAGCACAGGTTCTGCAACCCCCATTGTGTCACATCACTCCGGAGTGAACTCATGGATTTCTATAAGTTCAACGGGCTTCTCTTTTAGCTTCCAGCATTTCAGTCTGGGGTGGCCTGTTTTGTTTCAAGAGGCACCCTGCCATGTTGGGCCTCCTTACAAACTGTAGGAGGACTTTTTGCACCGTCCTTTGGGTTTTCCTTTCTTTCAGAGGGTCTCTCCTACCTAGCTTACTCTGTTTATCTTTCAAATACTCTAGGGGATGGTTTATCTGTTCACTGTTTGAGGTGCATCCTTAGCTGACAGTATCTGCTGTTCCTCCAAATGCATTCCCAGACTGCGGAGGGGGAAGTGGGAGATGCAATCTTTACCTTCTTCCATTAATATCAGCCCCATTATTCATCACAGATGCACCGTAATTGAACAGAACCACCCACATCCTTTGAAAGTGATATGCTTTCACCTTTCTAACTCCAAATAGCTCTGCTTGCGTTTCTTTCAAGCTTCCAAGAATTGCTGGTGATAGGCCTCTGGGATCAACTTACATGCAGCAAAGATGATAGCTCATAATTGAGGGATGCTTCAGAGGTCAGCCTGGAATTTACCTCTGGAGCTTTCCTGGGTTAACTGATTCTCAATCATAACAGTCCACATCTCCTGTAGTCATCGCAGCAGTTCCATTAGCTCTTCAGGGGTGGTGAAAAAGGATTGCCCCCTCATCCTCTTCAAATTTAGTCGCAAACATTATGTATTTAAGGCTCTTTTCTGGAGCAGGGAGAGTATTACAGGAGAGGTGGCCATAAGGTTTCCCTTAGTAGTTTCTATCTGCTTAATTTATTACTTGACCTTTAATTCCAGTTCCAATTTTCAGGGCTCGAAGTCCTGTCCTTCTCTTTCTTTCTGTCCTCAAACTCCAGCTGCGTCCTCAACTTTCCCAACTGAAGCTGGACGACGAAGTAATATTTAGTTTCCAAGCTCTAACCCTCCGTCTAACTGTTCCAGAGATGGGCTGAGAATAAGATGCTCAAACAACATTTGGAGCATTTCATTTCTTTTGACTTTGTCAGGTAATGTTAACTGTTACTCTCCAGCTACTGCTTTCAACTGATCAGTACGCAGGGATATCAGTGTCAGATTTCCTTTCTTCAAAAAGTGTCTTCACATCAAAGTTTGCCCTTGTTCTAACCTCAGGTCAAAAAGGCTTTCCTTTGGGTCCTGTCTGAAACAATCGTAGCCACGGAATTTTTCCTATTGGCTTCCATTTGATATTCCTCAATCCAGTTCAGGCTTGTTTTTAAATTTTGTACTGTGGTCAAATTTTTGTATTTTTAATCATCTGATTGGCTCACTTTAATAAATCAAGTCCTAGGCGTGACCTCTCAATGCTGTCACAGACAAAGGGGGAATGGAGGTAAACATAAATTTCAGTCATTACATTTATAATTGCTTTACCACTCTTAAGCCAGAGTCAGAGAGATATTGGTTGATTTACTCCTCTATTCCTATCCCTGACTGAGGTAGACCTCAGATTTTCAGTTTCAGGCTTTTGAAATATTCCCACAGCAAGATCCTTTCAGATGAAATCAAAGATAAAGTTGATTAACGGACATTTAACATGAAAAGAATTGCTTTGCTATTCCATTTAGGCACATAAGCACTCTGGAAATTCAGGAAGTCAAAATCGGGAAAGAAGTAGGTTATAAATTACAAGTTTTGGTAAATCCAGGGCTATTGAAAAACAATCAGTTCACGAGTCCTAACTTCCCAACGTCAGTGCCTAATGATAGTTTTGTGGTGAGCTGGACTCAGTGGTTTTCCTTCTTGCAGGTGAAGTATCGCTCTTTTCCAACCAATAATATGGACACATAGTCATCTTGGCTTGAAGTCCTGCGATTGCTTTGGAGGTCAACAACAATGAGTTAGATTCCCAGAACTGTATTTTTAAACAATTCACCCAGCTACAATATTAGTTATATGACAAAGATAGACATTTTAGGACCTTATGACCTAATTAGAAGGTAGCTAAACCAACAATTATAGCTTCACCTTTCCCAATAGACTTGCCATTGTCAGGTGCCAAGGTAAAAATTACCAGTGATCATTACAGCATAACGTGTCTTGATGTGCCCCTTTATTCAGAACTGGTTGGAAGTTGACAGCTCATCTCTGAACCCTTTGTGTCAGATTTACCTGATATATCTGTAAAATGCATGGGATTCAGAAGCTGCTGAAAATACAGCTGTGATCAGCCTCGGCCTGATTTCAGCCAGGTTGTCCATTTTTAAAAGAAATAGAATGTAAATACAATAATACTGTAAATCAAAGTTACCTTTGTAGTTTTTCTCCATGCTGTCTGACCATTAATGTCAGATGGGTTCATAACACCAGGAGACAGGGAAGAACTCCCTGCCTTCTTCAGTGTAGTGCTATGAGATTTTTTTAGCAGATCCTCCTGACAAGGCAGAAGATGCTTATTCTACCCTCTCTTTCAAAAGACTACACATCCAATAATGCAGCATTTCCTCAGCATTGTGCTGATGTGTTAGGCTAGACTACGTAGTTATTAGTGTTCAAGGCCTGAATTCTGCAGTTTTCTGGCTCAGAGTTGACTGTACTATCACTGACCCACAGCTCTATCACATTGGTCCAGTTTAGCTCCTCAGATCGTGGTGATCATTACCAAAAAGGATAGATAATGTAATGTTGAAATCCCTGAGATGCTACTTCTCACAGACCAACCACAATCGTATGATGACTGGATTTCGGGGCCTATTCAAGCTTCAGCTGTATGGTCTCCAGGGATTCAGTTTGTGCCTCTGGTGAGGGGGAGAGACCATTTTGTCGGGGACATTGATACAGGGAAACTATGACAGACCAGAATGATGCTATCACATGCTTCATTGATCTTTGTAGCAAGGAGAAAGCTTTCTTGGTGTTACAGAACATGACGTCATGCACCAAGTGAAGAACGAGATCATATGCTGCACATCATGGAAGACTGATCTCAGTGCTTACATCTAGGTGCCATATTCATTCGTTATAGAACAGGCCCAACAAAATAAGAATCTACTGCTTCTAAAGCCAAGGGAGTCTGTCTCTGCAGCCTTTGCTATGAAACATTAAAATGCTCATCCACTCTAAATCCCTTATTCACTGTCATTCAGCTTGGATAGTATTCTCCATCACCACTACATAGATTCCTCCGGTGAAAGTCTCTAAACTTCTGCATGGGAAAATAATGATACATTGTGAAGATGTTGTGATTTTTGGAGGCTGGAAGAACAATACAAGAATACTGCAGAGATCGCTGCTGAGGTAGTTGCCCCTTGCCCACTGGGTAAAAGATGATTTATAATCATCATCACCTAGCAACTAATTGAGACTTTCTTCCACCTCCTACTCCTCCTTGTTGTCATCACCATTATGATTGCCCACTTCTCTGATGTTTCATTGTGGGAGACTGTGGATGAAAGGGAAAAGAGGATGTACAGCATTCAGACAGAATGACAAAACAAAGACAGCCTGGAGTTCAGTGGCAGCGGGGTCTTTTAAAGTACTTATAGATAATGTTTATCATCTGCTGCTGGCATGGGCCCAACAAACTTATCATCATCTACTAGCAAATTCCCCTCATTTCCCCTTGAGCTCGATTGTCTGTTCCTCCATAGCGAACCCACTATCCCCCTGTGGTGTGTCATTTCCAGATACTGGGAGCCTATTTCTGGAGAAACAATCAGTAGAATAGACAGTGGACATGAAAGGAACCTCCTACATGGTAGCAGACAGTTGATGTAACAAATGCTAGAAGACCGTGACAACATGAGAAGTTGAGGAGTAAGAGTATTCATTTGAGGGTGCATTAATGATTCAGTGTGGTAGGGGAGAGATTTTGATGCATTATGCAGCATGAAACAAATGTAATACCCTATTTAAGAAGTGAGGATGATTAAGAGATGGAGTTGGCATGCTATGTGGTAGAGGGGTAGTTTGGATGCCATCTCATAATGTTAATAAAAATGTCCTGTCTGTCCAAAACTAACACTTATTTCTAATTGATTCTAGGAGGCCTGGCTGCCCTGATGTACACAGATACAGTGCAGACATTTGTGATCATTGCTGGAGCTTTTGTACTAATGGGATACTGTAAGTGAGTCACACTTTGTGCCTTTCAGAAAGAAAGATTTTTAAAACTGCCCCTTGATGTCTCACCAAGTTTCACTTATTAAGTCATTGAGCTACACAGAAGTGGAATGACTCAGATTTCTGTTGTATAAGGTCTAATGTTGAGGAGCACATTAAGCACTGACCAATATGATGAAGTAATATGGAATCAGGCAGGGAACAGCTTTGGACTCAGATAAGCAAGATGTAACACTGAGGACATCCCTCAATCTTACTAAGACTGCCTAACATACCAGTGTATCTTTTACCCAGTTGCCTTGTTTAAGCAAGAGTCTCTTCTTGTTGAATAATGAAGTATTTTACCTCTATTAGATTAGATAAACATGCTCAATAGATACCTATCAGGAAAGAGGATGGAGCCAGCCAGGTGTGTCTTTCACCAAAATGAGGATCCATCATGTAACATTGTCTTAACTAATTTTCTTCAGGTCAGGGACTGATGCACTCAGACCATCAAACCTGGAGCTTTGGGACAAAGGAAATCAGCCAGAGCTCAAATTCCTAATCAAGGAACCGTCCTGAAAAATGCGTGTGAGCCAGTTGGCTTCTGACTGATTAGTGATACTCTTCACAACTGAGTACCCTGCTGACATATCTGGACTCCGATTAGAGCTTGGGTGGGGTGTCAGAGGGTGACCAGTTTTTCTGGAACCAGGAAGAGTCAGCAACTTAAGAAGAGGATGGGCGAAAACTGAGAGCAAGGAAGAAATACTATTTTGCCTCACAAGTAGCGCATATTGCAGCCTATCTATGCCAGCACAACAATAACATTACTCATCACTTTACTGAAAAATAACTCCACAGACACCAGTAACACATCACCAAGTCACACTTTATTTACACACCAGCAGTCGTTGACTATAGTTCTGCATCACACAGCGTCAAGTACCAGTGTGTCAGTATCTCTGACGCTCACCCTTTCTATATGTCAGTCAGTGCTCTCTGATTGGATCAGATTAACATCCCCAATCAGGGACGAGGCTCAGCTAGCTGGTCTTGTTACAATCACTACATTCACGATAATCATTTTTGTTTCGGACCATTGATGTTTGTCATGGCTCAAGATTTTTGGGCCCTTTTCACTGAAAACAATTGGACTTGAACAGATTTTTGACATCTTGCAAACAAATGTTGCCTAAAATGCATTCATCCTTCATTCTAGCTCCATGTTGACTGTTGGACAAAAAAGCAATTAAAAGTTGTTGTGTGGCCATTGGTTTGCACGAATGCCATGCAATGACCAATTTGCTGTTGATGCCTGATTTTTCAAGAAAGCATCCAGATCTTGGATGCTAACTAAACTCATTTGATCTCTGCTAGTGGTTGAAAGAAAGCTTTTAAAAATCAGCACTTAGGTCCTATGGAGGTTGCAAAAGAGGTTACCTTGGGTGTAGTTATCAAGATAGGCAGTAGTGTATTTACATCACATTGAGCAACCAGCCTCAAAACAGAATGATAGACAGCAGACTAATTGTAGAATGCATTACTCATTGTTCTTCATGGCATATATGTTTTCCTTTACTGTGGGAAAAATGCAGTACATGATGGAAATGTCTTGTCAGCATCTCTTGTAGTATTAACATCGCAATTGAAAGGAGTAAGGCATTGATTAAGGCATAGAGAACACAAGCACATCTTGGGTCTAATAGATATAAGGTTGTAAGAGTCAAAATCCGCAAGGATCAAATTACCAGTCTCCTTTAAAGTTGTAGGTGACACAACCAAATCCAAGTGGAATGGATAATAACTGGGATGAAGGATAGGATAGAGATTTGTTAAGTGATTTAAGGCAAAGTGAGGAAGCCTGTTGAGTGGGAACCGTAGAGCTGAGAATTGCAACGACACAATTTGCTGACACACATCAAATGCTAACGCTTAATTCCAACACTGACAATAGATGTAAATAATGACAAGTTAAAAATGTCAAAGAAGATTGAAAAAACAGGTGCGAAGGAGAAACAATTTTAGAATATAGTGAAGTTTACCTGGGCATCTTAAACCGAGGGTATACTGTGCCTTAAATATTTTGTTCGGTTCTGGTTGCTGAGAAATAAAAGAAAAAGAGACTTTCAGGGCCCAGAGGTTGTACATGGCAGAGCCACAAAGTTAATTCCTAGTCAGAGAAAACTGAAATCTAAAGGAGAGTCTAAAAAGATTCCAGCATTAACCTGTTGATTCCTCTGCCGTCTTCCACAGCTTTCCATGAAGTTGGAGGCTATCAGGCTTTATTCAACAAGTATAAAGGAGCTGTGCCAAGCCTTCATGATTCAATAAATCCTCTCCGCTATAACATATCTGACAAATGCTACCTTCCTCGTGCTGATTCATACAACCTTCTGCAAGATGCTGTCAATGGTGATCTACCCTGGCCAGGGTTAATCTTCGGTATTACTATTGTTGGAGTGTGGTTCTGGTGTAGTGATCAGGTAGGCTAGTGATTGACCTTTGAATCACAGTTCTTTTGAAAGAAACATAAAAGACCCTGCAGTAGTAATTTTGCTGTTTCGGGATCTGGGTTTGTACTCAATCTCAGGGTACCAGGCATGCATTACAATTCGTATTAAGGACAAGCCTGAGAGGTATGCTTGTTAGAAATAAAAAAGGGCTCAGATAGTTTTACTGGTAAGGAGGTGCTAAGTGTTTATATTTGAAGACAATAACGAGAACCTGTGCATTAACAGTGGATAGACTATGAGTTTCCAAAGTCTCAGAAACATGTTGAGAATGTTGAGCTATAAAGAGCTGTACTTCCAAGTGACCATTTACTTCCAAGATAAAACAGAGTCGGGATCTCACAAGTTGCTTAGCAGCATTTCTACCTGGATAGACAATCCATGTGATTCAAGCTGCCACAGGGATAGACTTTGAGATCAGAACATTTAGATTATCCCTAAAAGTTTCACACGCAAGGTTAGTCTCCCACGATTCTAGAGAGGGAGAGCAACTATTGGCAGTAAGATGCTGTTCTTCACCAGGTAGGAAAGAGGTTGGGAACTTGTGCTCAGATTGAAGAGGCTTCATATGGAATTAAAATGATTCTTAAAGGTGCAACTGGCTTGTGCCTGAGGAAGAATCTCTGGGGAAAGAGAAATACACTGTGAAAGGCAGTTCTAAGATTAAAAGGTCCAAGGCTGTGAAAGGAAAACAACAGAAATAAATCCTTGGAAGTGAAGAATCCTTTTGGATTGCTTCTGAGATCATTTAATTCTACTTAAAGGAGAGTATGAATTATATCTGTGAGCGTGTTTTTAATTTTGCTAAAAGATAAAGGAGATATTGTGTTTTATGGTTTGAAATATAAGTTGTCGACCTGGAAAGACAGGGATAAAACTGGGAGTGGTGTGGCCAGGAGTGACAGATGAGTCCTAAGAACAGGGGGGCCATCTGCAAAGAACAGAGGTGATAAACAAGAACAGGAAGGTCAGAATTTAAAAATCTGAACAGTTGGGGCAGAGTGATTTATGAATTATGGGTTATGGAAGCCTGAAAAATTGGGAGCTTGTGCAGCGAAGAATTCAGAAGCCACTGAGAGGTATGTTTTCATTGGCCGTGGAGGGTAAAACTGGGCAAAAGCAGGAAGCACTTAAAAAAAAACAAATTTGACAATGAATTGCTAAACTCAGGTAGTGAGGCTAGGAAGTGGATGGTGGAGAAAATATCAAACTGTTAAAACAGGGCTCCTCTTCCAAAATCAGGGTCATTCTGTTTTATGGTTAGGGTAAAAGGACTATTATCTAATCTTCGCTATATCTCAACGCAGACTGATTGACAGGGTAATGGAAAGGGAATTTGAATCTGTATCTAATCTAGAATGACTTGATAATATGCTAGGAGTATTTGACACCACAGATGATACTGAATTCTTGAAGAAAAGAAATTTGAATCTCTTCTTTTGTGAATTTTCTAACAAGAGGTTCTTACTCTTTTTCTCCAGGTCATTATCCAGCGTTGTCTTGCTGCTAGGAACCTTACACATGTGAAGGCTGGTTGTGTCCTGTGTGGCTACATAAAGCTTTTACCCATGTATCTGATGGTCTTGCCAGGCATGATCAGTCGAGTACTTTACCCAAGTAAGTTTTCTGAATCACTTGCTTTGAGCCAATGAATTCTTGAAAATGAACCCACGAACCAACATTGGTGGAGTATTAAATTATACATACAGAAGACTTTTTAAGGCGTTCCCTCTAAAAGTAAAAGAATCAGCTACTGCAACCTTCACTGTCGTGAAAATTGCTCAGAGCCACAGCCAGAAATCTTGCCCTAGCTCACTTCTGGTGGTGAGGCAAGTTAATGTGTGTCTTACTGTTGTCATGCTGGGAACCAGTAGAGATAAACAGAGATAATAGGAACTGCAGATGCTGGAGAATCCGAGATAACAAAGGGTAGAGCTGGATGAACACAGCAGGCCAAGCAGCATCTTAGGAGCACAAAAGCTGATCTCTTTTTCTGCTAGAAGGCTATCCTCTTAATTTCACAGGGCTTGTTATGTGAGGAGCAGTTGAGGACTCTGAGGCTGTACTCCACAGAGTTTAGAAGGATGAGGGGGATCTCATTCAAACTTCCTGAATACTGAGGAGCCTGGACAGAGTGGAAGTGGAGAAGATGTTTCCACTATTAGGAGGGACTAGGACCTGCAGGCATGGCCTTAGAGTGAAGGCCTTAGAATTGAGATGAGGAGGAATTTCTTCAGCCACTAGGGGGGGGTTAATCTGCAGAATTCATTGCTGCAGAAAGCTACGCAGGCCAAGCCATTGAGTGTATTTAAGGCTGAGACAGATAGATAGATGATGGGATCAAAGGTTATGGAGAGAGGTCAAGAGCATAAGAAGCATATAAACCATGATTGAATGGTGGAGCACACCTGATGAGCTGAGTGGCCTAATGCTGCCCCTATATCTTTGGATCGTAGTATGACTCCAAAATTGGTGACCTTACCCCAGATTCCCATTAACTCCAGTTTTACTCAGGCTCCTTGATGCCTCTCTCAGTTAAATGCAGCCATAATATCAAGGGCAGCCACTCTGACCTCACCTCACCTTTGGTATTAATTTTCTCATCCATGTTTGAAATAAGACTGTAATGAGGTTAGGAATTAAGAGTCTCTGACAGAACCTATGCTAAGTGTCAGTGCGCAGTTTATTACCAAGCAGGTGCTGCTTGATAACGCTGTTGATGACACCTACTATCACTTTACCGATGATCAGGAGTAGACTGATGAGTCAGCAATTAGCTAGGTTGGATTTAACCTGCTTCTTGTGTACAAGACATACCTGGGCAATTTTCCATACGGTTGAGTCAATGCCAGTATTGGAACAGCTTTCCGATGGGTACAGTAAGTTCTGCAGCATACATCTAGTGCTGTTGCCAGAATAATGTGAGGCCTATAACCGTTGTACTATACAGTGGTCAAATTGTTTCTTCATGTGGAATGATTTGAATTGTCTGAAAATTGGCATCTGTGTTGTTGAGTGCCTCTAGAAGAGGCTGGGATAAACCATCCATTTGGCACTCTGGCTGCAGATTGTTATGAATGCTTTAGCCTTATCTTTAGGACTGATGTGTTGGGCTTCTCCATCATTGAGAATGGGGGTATTTTTGGAGCCTCCTTCTCCATTCACAACTGCATGTGGTACTGCATAGCTTAACTCCAATCCATTGGTTGTAGAATCACTTAGCTCTGTCGATCATTTGCTGTTCATGTTGTTTGGCAGTCCTGTACTGTAGCTTCATCAGGGTGACATCTCATTTTTAAGGATAGACAACACAGTCTGGAGCTGGAGTAATACAGTAGACCAGGCAGCATCAGAGGAGCAGGAAATTTGACATTTCGGGTTGGGACCCTTCTTCAGAAAATGTCTCATTTTTAGGTATGCCTGGTGCTGCTCCACACGTGCCCTTTTGCACTTTTCACTAAGCCCCTGGCTTGATGGTAGTTATAGACCCGTCAGATATGTCAGGCCATGGGGTTACAGATTGTGTTGGACTATGATTCAGTTGCTGTTGATGGCCTACAGCACCTCATGGATGTTCAGTCATGATTTGCTAGATCTGTTCAGAATCTATCCCATTTAACAGGAGGACAAGGCTCCACAAACATCCTGATCCTCAGTGATGTAAAAATCCAGCATAAGTGTCAATGCTGAAACAATCGCAAACACCTTCATCTACAACTACCAAGAACATCTTTCATGTCAGCCACATCCTGAAGTTTCCAACATCACAAATGCCAGTAAATCAACCAATTTGAATCACTTCATGTGATGTCAAAAAATGGCTTATAGCGACAGTGATTAGGCCCTTACAGCATACCAACAGAGCATTGAAGATCTGTGCTTGCAAACTGGCTACACTCTTAGCCGAGCTGATCCAGCACAACCACAACACTGCCATCTGCCAGACAATGTGGAAAATTGCCCAGGTACACCTTGTCCACAAAATGCAGGACATATCCAACCCAGTCGATTATTATTCTATCAGTTTACTTTCAATCATCATCAAAGTGATGGTAGTTCTCAACAGTACTATCAAGCAGCACTTGCGCATTGGTAACCTGCTCACTGATAACCTCCTCAGTTTGCATTCCACTCAGGTTATTCATTCGACACTTGGTCCAAATATGGACAAAAGAGCTGAATTCAACAGGTAAGTGAAAATGTAGGCGTAGTATCAAAACTGTAATTGACTAGGTGCAGGATCAAATTGGACTAACAAAATTAAGGTCAAGGGAAATCAGAGGGGAAATTCACCATTGCTTAGAATCATACCCAGGGCAAAAGAATATAGCCGCGGTTGTTCAGACTCAATCAACTCAGTCCAGGGATATTACTTCAAGAGTTTATTGATACTGTCCTAAACCCAATCAATTTCAGTTGTTTCCATATAAGATCAGGAGTGGTTTGCTGACAATATCAAGAATGGTACTGAATATTGTGCTTTCTCAGATACTGAAGAAGTCCATACCCACATTCAGCAAGATCTGGTCAACGTTCAGGATTGGGCTGATTAGTCACAGGTACCAGGCAAAGACTATTTCTGACAAGACAGAAGATAATAAATTCCTCAAAATTTCCAGTGGCATTGTTATTTCTGTATTGCCCATTTTCAACACCCTAGCCGTCACAATGGTCCAGAAACTTAACTGAACCAGCTATATAAATACAATGGCCACAACAACAGGTCAGAGGCTGGGACTTCTGTGGTGAGTAATTCCTTTCCTGACTCCTCAAAATCTGTCCAACAGGGTAGTAGACAAGAGTGTCACGGAATAGTCTCAATTCGCTTGGTGCAGCTCCAACAACACTCGAGAAACTCAACATCACCAACAAAGTAGGCTTCTTGATTGGTGTCCTATACAACACCTTAAATATTCATCAGCAAACTGGAGCAGCAGTGTATACTGTCCACAAGATACACTATAGCAATTTGCTAGTTTGAAAGAAAAGTGAGGGTAGCTGATGAATAGACATTTGCAAGGGGAAATGATATTGTAATTGTATGAAGTGGTAATGTCACTAGACTAGTAATCTGTAGGCCAGGGCACATGGTTTAGGGACACGGTTTCAATTTTCACCATCCCTGCTAATATGTCTGGGATATAAAGCTGCCCTCAGTAATGTTGTCCATTAATCTATCATTGATTGTTGTAAAAAAAACCCAAATGCTTCACTAAAAGAATAAGATCTGCATCCTTTACTGGTCAGGCCTACATGTGACTCTAGACCCACAGCAAAATGGTTGACTCTTAACTGCCCTCAGAAATGGCCTGATAAGCCACTTAGTTCAAGGTCAGTTAAGGATGGGCGGCAAACACTGAGTTTGCCAGTGAAACCCCCTTCTCATGAAAGACTTAAGAATTAAAATCTTCTTCAACCTTTGACTTGGAATGATATCATCCTATCAAAAACCTGGCAAGCCAGTTCCAATAGCATTGCCTCATGGAGTGAAGTTTTTCAAGAAGGAGGCCAATAACTCTGGTATTTCCAGATCTATCTTCATTCTAGAAACTCCACAGCTAAGTTCCTGATGCAGCAGGTAGACACCGGTTTGAGCATTTGAAATCTAAATCACTATAGTTCTGATTGTAATCACACATTCTCATTAGATTTCTCCATGCTGACTACATAACAATAGAAGATTCGGAGTTTTGCCCTGAAAACTGTTTTGGAAACAAGAAAAAGGGGTTTTGAGGGTGAGAGTAAGCCTCACTACTCCTACAGTTTAGAATGAAATTCACTTAGTATCTAACCCAAGCTCTCCCAAACCTGAGAGTGTTCAGTGAAGTATTTTTTTCTTTATGTAAACTGCTGTATCTAACCTGAGAATATGTGATGGGACAGTGGTCTTTACACTGCTGCACTAATGCAGACATTTGATCAATATCTGAGCCACTATTCCATTCTAGTATGGTTCATTAGGTCAGAGGTTCACAACCAGAGGTCTGTGGCTTGAATCAGGTCTGTGAGAATGTTTTAAAGGGCCAAAACAGACTCAGAACATTAAAGCAAAACACGTCAAATAAGGGAGTCCCAGGAGTAGCAATTGGTGAACTGAAGATCAACCACAAGGTATGGCAACATGTGCAGCCACAGAGAGATAACATTGACACCAAGGTTGATACGTTCAGGGATTTCCATCAGCTTTTTGGTGGCTAACTGTATACCATTGGGCATCTGTTCACCTCAGATGGATCAAATTAATCACCCATGCTCATTGGTCGCTAGCTTGTGAATGTATTAGTCAGAAAATTGTCTTTTTAACTTCTGTCGCTTTTTCCAACAAAGGTGCAGCCATATGATTTTACAGGACCTTTGCCAGCCTTTACAGACAGTATTTACCTCAAAGGGATCAAATGAACATGCTCAGAATAGTTGCCAGGAAACCAGCCTAGTGCACTCAATCTAACTGCAGAGACACCAATTAATCTTCCCTTAATAAAAAGTGAAAAAACTGCGGATGCTGTAAGTCATGGAACAAAAACAGAAGTTGCTGGAAAAGCTCCGCAGGTCTGACAGCATCTGTGAAGGAAATAAATAGACAGACATAAATACCATGAGATTTCCAATAAGCTGATCCCAGAAAAAATTAGACTTGGAACTCCAGAACAATATACATCTGACCATAGTTGTGTAAATCAGGAGAAAATTCACAACTGTTAATGGGCCTTGCCTATAAAATCATCAATTGGAAAACGAGGATAATTCACTTGGTGGTGGTGGGAAAACGGTAGTTAATGGGTGAAAAAAATGCCATGGGTGATTTGGTGATGGGGATGACAAATCTTCTGTTATGCAAGAGCACTTCTGAATATAGAGAAATGAAGGAGAAAAAAAGAAATTGCACTAAGAAGGTTCTTGTGGTTCAGGGATGGTGTCCATACCTCTAGGCCAGGAGACATGCATTCAAATCCTACCTGCTCCAATGCTATGCAATAATTTCACCAAGCTAGTTGATTAGAAACTTTTAAAAAAATGTACAGTGGGAAGCATTAAGTAAAACAACTTAAGACTCAGCTATGAAGGGCATCCCCTTTTCAAGAAGGTTATGCCCTAGTTTAGACATCAGCTCAGAAAATTATTTCAGCTTTCGGTTAATCATTTCCCTCCATTTGCTGATTCCTGTCTCTGTGCGTTTTTCTTGACTAAGCATATCCCATTTGGATTTGATCCCTGCAGGTAACTTTCCATCTTCAGAACATTTACTTTCAACTTTTTGGTTTAATTATTTTCCACTTATAACCTTATTTTTGTTGACAGTACCTCCATATCTTGTCAAAATATCTGCTCAGTGCCATCAATAAGTTTTAATTTGTGTCAGATGAAAACACAAGTAAATATACATTTAATTATTTAACTAATTTCTGTACAAAAATGGGGTTTAAGATGTCGAGAGGCAAGGTGATAGGACCGCTCCCTCTGAACCATAATATCTTGGTTTAGAGCCTGCCTGTCCCAGGAGTATGTTGTGACATGTCTGATCAGGTTGATTTAAAAAAAACTCGTACTGTGTTACATTGTGTGCCCATGAAAACTTATTATAGGAATGACAGAGCTATAAAGCAAGAAGTTAAGAAACACTTCGATTTAGAAGAAATTACTGTAATTTGGGGAAAATTTGGAAAACCCATGCAGTTCATTCTAATGATTTAATCTTTTTTTCCCATAGATGAGGTTGCTTGCGTTGTGCCAGAGGAATGTGAAAAGATCTGTGGCACTTCTGTTGGTTGTTCAAACATTGCCTACCCAAAACTGGTGGTTGCATTGATGCCCAATGGTGAGTAATCTAGACTTCCTATTCCTGCATATTCTCTGTGATTGATTCAGAACTTATCCCACTGATTTCTCTAGTTGTTTCTTTCCTACTCCCGCATATGATTGACTTGCTGCAGGGGCAATGACCATCTCATAGTATCTTACCAAAATGGTCATGTTCAAGGGACATTATTCCTTTACAGGGAATATAGTGATTGACACTGATCCCCTTCTCATTCAATGTTGACAGGCACAGCACTTTCTAGCAGAGGATCATTGTACAGTGATCAGGAGCAAGTTTTTGTCAAACCCTAATGCAAGGTCACTGTAGCCAATTGTAACACACAACCCATACCTTACCATCAGCAAACTCAACCCAAGACCAAGGACGGAATTTGGTTTATTCCTAAACTGAATGGCACAGATTCACACTGGATAAACCATGCTCTGCCTCATATTTCATTCAGTATTTCAAAAGACTTCAAATACAGAGCTCGTAACCTCAGCCTTCCCACCTCTCTAATAATTCACATATACTTAAAATTCAAGCTTAATGCCACCATTACAACATTTCCTATTACATCCTTGTTCACATGGTATTTTAGACGGTCATTGTGTGATGGAAATGTCACTGAGTTGTAATCTAAATGTCCAGGCCAATAATCTAGGGATACAGGATCAAGTCTCATGACAACAGGAGTACACAAATTTATGTTCACTCAATAAAACCAGGAATTGGAAGCAAGTAGTGGTGACCGCGGAACCTGAATGATTGTCATGAAAACCCTTCTGGTTTACCAATATCCTTCAGGAAATAAGCCACCTTTACCTGATCTGGCCCATGTGTGACTGAAGATCCAGAGGAAAGGGAGTGAATTTTGTATGCCCTCTGAAGTAACCTAGCAAGCCACTCAATTCTGGGACAGTTGGAGATGGGAACAAATGCTGGCCTTGTGAATTAATAAATATATACATTTCAATGTTATTGGTTAACTGCCCACAATATACAACATTGACATCTTCAGGTGGCACAGTGGCTCAGTGGCTAGCACTGCAGCCTCACAGCACCAGGGTGGTGGTTTCAATTCCAGTCTCAGGTGACTGCCTGTGTAGAGTTAGCATATTCTCCCCGTGTCTGTGTGGGTTTCCTCCAGGTGCTCTGGTTTCCTCCCACAGTCCAAAGATGTGCAGGCTAGGTGGATTGGCCATGCTAAATTGCCCGTAGTGTTCAGGGGTGTGCGGGTCTGGTGGGATGCTCCAAGGGGCGGTGTGGACTTGTTGGGCCAAAGGGCCTGTCCCCACACTGTAGGGATTTCTCTGTTTTTCCTACAGCTTCTCAGTGTTTCTCTCTTCAGATCCCATTGTTCCATAGCTTGTTTTCTTTACATATTTTTCTCTTCCCCTGTGTATACAACTGGATATCACATGATTTCACAACGTATCCACCTGAGTATTGTATTAAGTTCACTCTTTATACATATACCACTTTCCCCAATGTCCCAGCCCTACAACTGATTTAATTTCTCTGTGTATCTCTGGACAGGACTGCGTGGTTTGATGCTTGCTGTGATGTTGGCTGCTCTCATGAGCTCACTAGCATCCATCTTTAACAGCAGCAGTACACTTTTCACCATGGACATCTGGGCAAGGTTCCGGAAGGGGGCCAGCAACAAGGAGTTGATGATTGTTGGCAGGTAAGGATTCATTAATAGGGCCTAGGACAGTTTCAGAAGACCATTAAAAATTAATGGAGCCACATGGGCCATTCCGAATGATAACAGCACGTGTTTCACCATTTCTCTCCGCCAACGTCTGACAAGCAGTAAATGGGAGTTCAACCATTGAAACACGTATGATTTACATATGCTTCTTCTCTTCCCCAGGATCTGGATTCTTTGTATTGTTGCAATCAGCATTGCTTGGATCCCTGTGGTTCAAGCAGCACAGAGTGGACAACTCTTTGATTACATCCAATCTATCACGAGCTACCTAGCACCACCCATTGGTGCAGTGGTGCTGCTAGGAGTCTTTGTGAAGAGAGTCAATGAACCAGTAAGAAGCCTTTCTGATCTAAGTTGACAGCAATTTATGAAATAAATTTTCATATTAATCTTTCTACTGTCCAACAGAGTTCCTGGTTCAGGTACAGCACAGGTTAGATACAAAGTGAAGTTCCTCCCAAGGCAGGTGTGATGCAGATAAAGGGATCCAAAACTCTGATTAGTTTGGGAGGGAAGGAGTAGTATAGTTCTAATGAAGCAGACCAGAATTTGAAATAAGATCCTTTGAAATCATATATGCCAAAGTTCCATTCCTCCACAAGTGAAATTGGCTGTTGGCAGAACATGTGATAGATTCAAAGTGTTGCCTACTTGCAAGTCAGGGGAATGAAGATAAAAACTGTTGTCCAGAAATCCTGCCATTTCAATCAGAATTTCACCCGACAAAAACATTCTATGTCAATAAAGGACAAGTTACCAGCATAAGTCATCAAATCAGGAAGAAGTTGTATTCCAGGGTTTTAATTTACCACACTGTTAGACTGAAATATCAGATTTGATGGAAGCAATTACTTTTTTTCCTCTTGATTCTGCTGCTAAAACAAATCAGCAAACTATTTTTATGTAGTTTTGGCAGGCAACACTTTTCTTCCTATCTATCAGTGAACCTGAATGAACGGGTTTATTGTGTATATTTTCATACATATTGCAGGTAAAATAAGTGCAGAAAGATGGTGAACAAGTGATAAGGAAGAACGAAGGTATTCTTCAGCTAAAGAATACAGATGTTTTCTCTACATGTATCCACCCCTCCAGTTATTTTGTAATAGGAGGATCATACACGCAATCACTTCATCCTGCATAAGTGACTGCCTTAGAGCTAAGTTGGAGGCCAGCTGAATAAATGGCTCACAATGTGGACAGTTAGCATGTAGCTGAGGAGGCAAGCTCTTCTTTTCTCTTAATTTTATGTGTCCTATGGTTTTTACTTATCTGCAGATGAAGTTAAATTAAGTTTTGTACTGTGTCACCCTCAATGTTCTGATTAAGTCATTGAGCTTCTTCCTGGGTTCCTGTAAATCTGAGAGCTACCATACTCTATGTTAGTTATTTTAATTTTTGTCCCATGGTTGTCTCCGGGGTATATTCATCACATATACCAACCCAACAGCTAAGATTGGTCACATGAAGAAGGGCCCAGTAACGCATATTTTGAACCCTCCAATGATTATGCCAAGGATGACGTGAATATTTTTTGAGCAAATTCAAAGTAATCCCTCAGGACTGCTTTTAGAATCTCAGGATTATCTCCTTACAAGTAACATATGGAGTAACTAAACCATGTAAATTATTTTTTTCTGTCCCAAAGCATATCACAAATAGTTTATATGAAATAAAGTACTGGCAAACTACCTCCAAAGATTGCACCAACTACAATAAACTTGCCAGCTTTTGATCTTAGCTCCACTTACAACCATTTGTGCATTCCCATGCTTAACCATTCATTAACACAAAGACAAACTCCAATAATACAATTAGTTGATTCTAGCAATTCCCTACAAGATTGTGCTGAATGGCACAATGTACTTAAGTCCCACTCCATAGCCTGTGATTTCAGGCTCACAAACTGTCATCTAGACTCAAAACGTTAGCTTTCTGTCCATGGATGCTGCCTGATACACTGTGATTCCAGCATTTTTTGTTTTCAGTTCAAGTTACTGACAGCCCTATACTGATGGAATATATTACTACAGAAGATCTTGTAAACAAAGCTTTGGTTCAAATAGAAATCAAGCTGATTCCAACTCTTTGCAAAGTGGTCACAGCTCAGTTTCTCAGGTTTTCCAGTAACTAAAAATACTGAGGAGGGTATTTAATCAGATTGCCAAATTTTAACAGGAGAAAGAAAGAGTGTGTACCTACCATCTTCTGAAATTTACAGCTGCTTCTCTTCTTCTGACTCTTCAGATGTTTTAAGAAGAAGTCAAACCCAGCCAGGGTTGCTAGGGAACCATCAGCACAAGTGCAGGTATTCTAGCAATTAATGACAATCAACCCTCTATACTCCAAAAGTGTGTAAACAGTTCAATACTTTCCAATTCTCCACACAGACCATAAACATCAGTAAATCCATTACTTGTTACCTGTTGGCTAATATATTCAATACGAGTTGAGTGGGTTCTTGTTCATTATGCCTGCAGGGTGCTTTCTGGGGTTTGATTGGTGGCCTGGCTATGGGCCTCTGCCGGATGATTGCTGAGTTTGTCTATGGCACAGGCAGCTGCATCTTCCCATCGTCCTGCCCTTTCATCTTCTGCGGAATCCACTACCTACATTTCGCCATCATCCTGTTCAGCTGCACGTGTATGCTAGTGCTCATCATCTCCGTCTGCACTCCACCAATCGAAGAGAAACATGTGAGTCCTGGTAAATACATATCTGGTGGTTACCAGATTATAACAAGGAGAAGATACCTTTTCTCACCCCATTTCCCTTCCTTTCTGTATCAGTCAACGTCTTTCACTTCAGCCCTTGGTCTGTTTCTTTCTCATTTCAAAGGTCTTCCTGAAAAATTGTACACATTATAGGGAGACAAAGAGACAAATAAGAACAATCGAAGGGAAGGAAAGAGAGAAACAGAAGGCTGAGAGTTTACATTTCATTTTCAGATGAGACGTGGGTATTGTTCACAAAGCCAATATTTTGTGCTTATCCCTGTTTGCCCCTGAAATGAATGGTTTGCAAGGCCATTTTAGAGGGCAGTCAACAGCTGATCAAATTACTATGGATCAGGCAAGAATTGCAGATTTGTGTTCCCCATAGATAAAAGAGTGTACTACAGGGAGTTTTACAACATCAGTGGTTGTTACACAATTACCATGACTGGTTCTCAATTCCAACCTTTTTTCTCCCCCCATTGGATGCTATGGTGGGACTTGAACCTCTGACCCCTGAGCATGAGGCTTGGTCTTAAGCTTAGAAGCCCAGTATATTGTCACAATACCGAAGGTATCACAGGAGGTGAGAGAACTCTAAGGAAGAAAGAGAAGAGGCTAGAGCACAAGGCATACAAATATACGTACAGGAATATAAACAGAGAATAAAAGGCAGAAAAGGTAGACAGCGGGAGTGACAAAGATAGAAGTAGATGAATACAAAACGTGGAAAGAGTTCAAAACAGTAACAATTACGGGGAAAAGTTGGGTAAAGTTCACAAGATAGTGTAAACAGCATCAGAAGGAGACAAGGCCATTAAAATTATTAATGGAACACTTGAGTTTTAAGACAAAAGAAAGGAGTATACAAGTCAAAATATAACAAATTTCTATCAAACCTGAGTAAGAGCATAGTTGGAGTGTCGAAAGACTACTCTGCTCTGGTTTTGCTTGCAATTTTAGAAGGATATTATGGAAGTGAGAGATGTTACTAGAACTTTACATCTTGCACTGATCAGGATAAACACAAGAATGCAAACATTAATCAAAGCAATTTTATACAACAAGAGGAAAAGCATGCCAATTTATTGTATGAATTCCTCTGATTGACTAAGATGTTCCCATTGGAGAAAGCAACAGGGACCTATAGTCTTCCCATGCATACAGATAATTCAAAAAAGGAACAGTGCTTGAATATATTCCTTTGACTTACAGCAAATGAATACAATATGTTCCCATTCACTGCAGGGAAAAGAAATGTAATCAAGCTTATGTTTTTTTTGAATTACCCATTAGCTCTATTGTTTTCTCGTTGGCAATACCTCAGGAAACATGGTTACTTGGCAACTATTCACCATTTTTTCCCCTTGTAGTATAAATTATTGTGGGCATCTGAAATTTGGCATTCTTGCATTTGTCTTGGTTATTACAAGATGAAAATTTCAGAGTTAGGTCTGTTTTTTCCGGCAATATTTAAGCTTTATTACTGCCCAGTGAGTGTTTTGGATGATGAGTTAATATACAGGATAACACACTGCATAATGCAATATGACCATTAGTGACTGAAGCAACTTAAACTAACAGTAGCTGTTTGACTTTGCAGCTACATCGGCTGGTCTACAGTCTCCGCTACAGCTGTGAGAAAAGAATTGATTTGGATATTGTGGACGAGAATAAACCAAAGATCAAAACACAAGTAGAAGCAGAAAATGGCACAACTGACAAGCACCTAGTGACAACAGGTACTAACTCCAGAAATAAGATGTTGCTAATATCACAAAGTAACAAGATTAAATTAAAGAAGGGGTGAGAAATTTATGGAGAATGTTTTTTGAACACTGAGTGAAATGAATATTTAAATATATAACTCGCAATGCAAGCACAGCACTAAAAAATGAGACAAAAAGATTCAAAAGAATATGATTACACACACAACAGCGAATGTGGATCAAGCTACAAGCTAAAGCATTGAGTTGATGTACCACAAACATCTTCAAAACAGCCAGATTGCTATCTGTATATAGAAATATTCTGAAGATTCTGTACACAGAAAAAGTTAAAGTTGCATGGAACATGATGTACTTCTACATTGCTGGAACTATGGAAGTGCCATCTGAGCCATGTGATGGGTCAGTGATAAAGACGAGAGAAGGTTTTATAATATGAATAGAAGCTAAATGATCAAGGTCCGGATATAGGATATAGTTGAATTAGCCGAATGCAATAAAATTGGGTATAATGGGAGACCAGTACTTTAATTTTGGATTCGAGAAGCATCACGTAAGTGGAGACAACGTTCCAGCTTTATAAATGGGGATGGGAATTTTAGTGTGTCCAATGTTCAAATTTAGGTCTAAAAAGCGATATTTGTGGAATTCATTCTTTGCTTGTTTCATTTGCAGAACCAAAACAAAAAAAGAATCTCTTTAGCCGTTGCTTCACTTGGTTCTGTGGAATTAGCTCAGAGTCAGTGCCAGAACCAACAGAAGAGGAGAAGGCAGAAGAAATGAGGAAAATGACAGATATCAGTGAGAATAGGGTCTGGAGTAATGTCGTTAATATAAATGCCATTATCATGATGTGTGTTGCACTCTTTCTGTGGGGCTTTTATGCTTAAAAAATAAAGTATAATATGCTTATTGTCTTTTAGAACTGTAGCCTCTTAATATAAAAATTTCACTGTTGCTAACAAGGTTTGAACAAGCTTTTCTCCAAGATAATCATTACATCTGTTTCTTGTGTCCATGTTGTATCTCTGTCTTTGATTTCTGGTGCTCCTACACTTTTGAACAATGTTCAGCCTGTCTCTCAAACTTATTTCCAATGTACAAAACAAATATTAGTTCACTAACAGGGTCAAAGAAGCCCCCAAAATTCAAGATAAATGGCTATTCAAGATAAACTCAGACAAGCAAACAACAGCAGCTATGCAGGTCCTTTCTGACCTGACATGTAAAGGATATCCCTTCACTTATATTGCATGAATGGAAAGCCATAAGAAACAAAAGCCTGAGGAAGAAATCCAAAAATTGAAGACACATTCTTGGCTTCGTAGGACCTATGACCTGAATAAACGATCCAGGCTCACAATTCAATGCTGTCTTTCAGATGAGACATCACACTAAGCCACCTGTGCCATCTCACATGGACAGAAATGATCCCATGGCACCTTTTAAGAAGAAAATTGAAGTTCTCCCTATTTTCTAATTCCAATGTTTATCTCACTATCTGCATGACTAAAATAGATTATCTTATTGCATGTTATGAAACTTTGTTCTTTGCAACTTAGTTGTCATGTTTCTTAACTTCAGAGACTATATTTCAAAATTACTCCACAAAAAAATAAAGAAGTGCAGATGCTGAAAATCTGAAACAAAATCAAAAGTTCGTGCAGCAGTTCTGGCAGGATCTGTGGAGAGAAAGCAGTGTTAATGTTACTCCAAATGCTGGTCCCAAAACAGTGACAAAAATTTCCGTTTTTGTTTAAAAATTACCTCACTGGCTGCAAAATACTTTGGTTCATGGTGTCATGAATTGCACTGTGCACATGCAAATCTTTCTTTATTCTGGTTAATTTTAAACAGTTTCGTATCTTGTAATTAATACGACTTTAAATAGACAAATGATACTTGGAATAGCACTTGAGTTCTGCAAATGTTCTGATGATAATTAGTGTCCCTTATTCATTCCCCTCCATTCTGTTTGACAAAGAAACTCAACCATCCCTTGTCCCATCAAGCCAGCTCACAAACATTGCCTGACATGCAACAGCCCATTTCTTGATCCTCTGGGCTTCCTTTTCCCATTCCACTCCATTGAAGATGATACTGTTGCAAAAGAAAATGACAACAGGTGCTGGAAATTGTATTTCTAAAAAGCCATTGCATTTCTAACTTTCCTTACCTTTCTGCTTTTATTTGAGATGGCCTTTTTATTCTCCCCTATTCAATTTTAAAAAATACATGCTGGCATCCCACACAGTAGCAGCCCCAGCAGTCAATTCATAAACATATTGTACACTCTCACTGGTTCTAATCACCCATGACCTGCAGCAATAGCCTCTGCACACAATGTGGGAGAGGTGGGCTGTGGCCACTTCATTAGCAGCAAATGATCATCCATACCCCCAGCTGTCAGACTTGGAAATTCAGCCCACTTACACAGTGGGTTAGGCAGTCAGTTGTTTGGCTCGTGCAGTCCACACAAATCTATACGTTTAAAACTTCCTGGCTTTCTGCTGAATGTCACGTCAGCACTTGGTCAACATAAAACAAAGAACAGCAGATGCTGGAGAACTGAAACAAAAGCACAGCACGTCTGGTAGCATCTGCTGGGAGAAAACAGAGTCAATGCTTCGAGTCTGGTGACTCTTCAGCAGAACCCTGACTCAATTATCTGTGCTTTCTCCCCACAGATGCTGTCAGACCTGCTGAGTTTTGCCAGCAATTTCTGTTTTTGTTTCACTTCCTGCTTGGTATTGGTTTCAATTCATGGATATGTGGCGGCCCACTGAGGCTGAATCTAAACACCAGGTGAGAAAATCTCATTTGAAAACCAACCCGGCTTATCTGAGAACCACTATTCAAATTGCTCAGTTCATCATTGGAAGCCCAAAGAACTACTTGCAAAAAGTGAGATGATATTCCAACTGTTTTCGTTGATACCAAGAACAAAAAAAGCAACATTTTAAATAAAAAGTTAATATTTCTGTGGCAACAGAGGATGATTCTGTTTTATTCATTCATTAAGTTTAGGTTTTAACAGATGAATCAAATTTTTTGAAGTACTCAGTATCATAAATGGGGAGGTGATGGCCTAGTGGTTTTGTTGCTAGGCTGTTAATTCAGGGACCCAGTTAAAATTCTGGGGACCCAGGTTCGGAACTAGCCTCAGCAGAAGGTAGAATTTGAATTTAAAATATCTGGAATTAAGAATCTAATGATAACCATGAATTCACTGTCAATTGTCAGGGGAAAAAAAACTCATCTGGTTTACTAATGTCCTTGAGGGAACAAAATTGCCATCCTTACCTGGTCTAGCCTACATGTGACTCCAGACCCACAGCATTGTGGTTGACTCTGAATTGGTCTCTGGTCAATTAGGGATGGGCAATAAGTGCTGCTTAGGGAGTGACACCCCCATCCTGTTAATGAATAAAGGAACAAAAATAAAGTTATATTGAGAGAATGGTACAGAAACAGGATTGTTGAACCAACAGGTCTATTCTAACATTTATGCTCCAGATCTTCCCCTCCCCTTTATACCAACTCTGCATACCTCTTAATTATTTTCACGTTTAAATGCTAATCTTGGTCTCCACTTAAATGTAACTGTGCTGAAGTGCTCAAAAATCCCTGTGGTCAATTGGCCCACATACTTATCTCTGAATAAATACATTTCTCCCAAATTTGCTAAATTTCTCTGTGACTATCTTACATTTATGTGCCCTATTTTTTAAAGGCTTACCAAGTGCAAACATCTCCATGTTTATCTGTCCAGTCCCTTCCTAAGTTTAACGATCCCTAGGAAGTCACTCTCAGCCTTTTGTTTCTTGGAGAAATGGATTGTCAGCTCATTCCACCTTTCCTGATGGTTATGACCTTTCTGTCCTGGAATCCTTACAAATCTTTCATGTCCCTTTATCAATAGCTTCATCACTTTTCACAATATAGAGACCAGAGCTGTATAGATTTGTCAAAGTGTGGTCTAACCATTGTTTTAAAACAAGCTTAACAATGACTGCCTGCTTTTCAACTCCATTACTCTAGGAGCAAGACTTGGGGCTCAGTGCTATTTCAATTTTTGTTATTATTAATCTACATCACTACCTTCAGTACCGAAATGCATCATCTCATTTCCTTTATTGAAATTTATTTTCTGATAAACTGTCATACAGTAGTTTTATTAATAATTTCTTGCATTTTTAAAATCTGCATTTCCTAATCTGGGGAAATTCACAAACTTTGAAGGTATTTTCAATTCCATTCTTGGAAATGGTGAAAATTGATGATCCTAGCACCAATCCATATGGGAGCTATGTTGCCAGCTTTTGGCATCCATTAACCACTACTCTCAGAAAACTATTTTGCAGACACTTAGCCATCCACTTTGCTGCCTCTCCTCTGACTCCACACTCTGACCTTACAGTAGTACTATGCACTACCTTATAGAAAATCATTTGAAAATTCAAATAGGTTACATCTACAACATTACTCTCTCTATTCATTCTGTTACTATTTTGAAGAATTCAATCAAATTGCAAAGCATTAAACTTCCCTTTTAAATCTTTATTATGGATCTAGTTTCTGTATATTTTTCTATTGAACAAAGAATTGAATATTCAGTCTTACTGAAGTTAAGCTACATTCACCTGGATTTTAGAGATAATGGGAACTGCAGATGCTGGAGATTCCAAGATAATAAAATGTGAGGCTGGATGAACACAGCAGGCCAAGCAGCATCTCAGGAGCACAAAAGCTGACGTTTCGGGCCTAGACCCTTCAAGGGTCTAGGCCCGAAACGTCAGCTTTTGTGCTCCTGAGATGCTGCTTGGCCTGCTGTGTTCATCCAGCCTCACATTTTATTATCTATTCACCTGGATTTTAATGGCTTTTCTTTCACTTGCCCAACTTCTTTGTTTTTGCATGGTAAAATACATCCAGACCAAGGGTCATATTGACTGACCATTTTATGCATTTCTTCTCAATTTGTTTAAAATTTGTACTTTTTATTTTATTCATCTGTAATATTTCATTATTGGTTTATGTTACCTAAATTTATGTTCCCTAAATCCAATCTCAATCCCCTCAAAATTAGTTTTTCCTTATCTAATAGTTTTGGTCATACCTTTGTCTTTCTCAATCATTATTTTAAACCTTATATTATTAATATAACCTTTAATGGCCAGCATCTAGCCATTTTCTAGTACTACCACTCTAATCAGCTCTGGCTCATTTCCTGTTATGGAGCCATAGAGCCACACAGCATGGAACAGACCTTTTGGTCCAACTTGTTAAATATTCCGAACCTCAGAATCATAAAATGATTCAGTCACAGTACAATTCTCAGTGCTGTCAGTTAAGTGAGCCCTGTAGCTACATAATCTGTGTCGACATTTAAAACAAAATATTTCATGGGATGGATACATCACTATCAGGTAACACTTTTGCTCATCATTAATTGCCCTTGACAAAAAGGTGGTGATAGACTTGTGAATGGGTAAATGTTTAGCAACACTAGTATGCACCTTCACATAATAAAATGTCCAACGTGCTTCACAGGAACAAATATCAAACAAACATTGACACTAAATTACACAAGCTTACATTTGGATAGATGACAAAAAGCTTGACTAGAGAGCAGGTTTTAAGGAGCATTTTTAAGGAGGCGGGGTATAAATATCCAATGTGACTAGATTTGGGGAACAGAGGAATTTCAGGGGATTGTAGGTCTGTAGAATCTTACAGAAATAGATTTAGATTAAATTTATGGTTTATTGTCATGTGTACTCAAGTAGAAAAGTACAGGAGTGCAGTGAGAAGTTTCAATGTCATCACACACGGTGCCATCTTTGGTACAAGCACCTCAGTACAAAAACTGAAGAATAAGGTAGTAAGAAATAAGTAACAAAGTTAAAAGTTAAACATTACAGTCACTTTTAGTATAGCATAAAAATGAGTTAAGTTAAAAGATAAATATTTCAATCCTTCTTAGTATTAAGTTGAAAAATAAAGAAACAAAGCTAAAATTTCAAACATTGCAGTCTTTGCATTAACACATTAATATAAAACCATCTCATGAGGTTTCACACGTAGATGGCCATGTTGATCTTTAAAGGTCCCTATTCTCTCCCTAGTTATTCTTTTGCCCTTAATGTATTTATAGTATCCCTTTGGATTCTCCTTAATTCTATTTGCCAAAGCTTCGTCATGTCTCCTTTTTGCCCCCTGATTTCCCTTTTAAGTATACTTCTATTCTCCTTTTACTCCTCTAGGAATTCACTAGATCCCAGCTGTTACCAGATTCAGCAGTGATTGGTTGGATTTCTAAACTTGAGTTTAAATGATCTTGAATATCTTTTTCCCATACTGGTTGTTCAGCGTAGCATTCAACTTCTTAATCTTCATCTGTCAATCCTAATGTCAGTTAGCATATAAAATTCTGTACTTTTATTCAGTTCACTGGATTTCCTCAGTAGGGCTCTACCTATTCTTCCTGAATGTCATTAGTTCCAAACCTGGTGGAAGAATGCTGAATCTTGCCCCCAGCATGTACTTTTCCAAGGTTCTCTGTTCTGAACTACCCTTTATCTTTGCATCAATGCACCTTCCTGGATTTTTAATCATGACTACAGATGTAGCTATCTATCTCCATAATTAGTGAATTCCTTACAACTAAAATCTACTCTTTCCTTCTCTCTTTGGATTGTTCCTACTCCACAGCGCCACAATTAACATTTCACGAATACTCCATGTGTTCTTTTCTCATAATGTCAAAGATATCTGGTATGTTGTACCCGTTGGAATGGACAAAAGTCTGCCTGGTCTCCTCCTTTATCTCTCCTTGACTCCCCTACCCTGTTGCCTGACAGTCACTTGCTTCCATTTCTGCAGCAGTGCTTTTGTCTGATGTCTGACTCCACTTTAGAGTGATTTAGGCAATCTAATTTCCCTAACCCTCAACGCATTACTACCTTTTCAGAAACACAGAGGCTCGGAGTCCTTTCCTCCCCAGTCATCTTTGGTGTAAAATTACACAGGTTGACCACTCTCTGAGATAAGAAATGTTACTTCATCTCAATCCTAAATGGTCTATCCTGTATCCTGAGACAATTTCTCTTGTTTTAGACTCCCTAACCAAGGAGAGGATTCTCTCTACATCGAGTCTATCCAGCCCTGTTAGAAACTTTATACATTTCAATTAAATCCCCTCTCACCCTTCTAAACCCTAATGAACACAGGCTAGGTTTAACCCCAACCTCTCCTAATATAACAATCCTGCCAACCTCAGCCTAGTCAAACTCCCCTGCACTCACTCTATGTCAAGTACATCCTTTCTTAGGTTAGAAGATTAAAACTACACTCAATACTCCAGGTGTGGTCTCACCAAGGCTCTGTATAACTGAAGTAAGCCATCCTTACTTCTGAACTCAAATCCTCTTGCAATGAAGGCCAACGTACCATTTTCCTTCCATTTGCTGTACCTGCCTACTTATTTTCATCGACTGGTGTACGAGGGCACACAAGTCCCAATATATCACCATTTAAATAAGACTCTGCATTTCTGTTTTTTACACCAAAATGTATAGCTTCACATTTATCAACTGTATACTGCATCAGCCATGTGTTTGCCCACATGCTAAATTCGCCTAGATCACCTCAAAGTCTCTTTGCATTTTCTTCACAACTCACAACCCCACCTAATTTTGTTTTATGGAAATATTGAATTTGGTTCCCTCAACCAGGTTATTTTGATATATCACAAATAGTTGCAACACAAGCACTTGTGTGATCCTTGCAGTACAGCACTAGTCACTGGCTGCCATACAGAAAAATACCTAATTAGTTTCACTCTCTTTTTAGTTTATCAATGGATTCTCAATTTATACCAGTATGTTACCCCCAATCACAGATGCTTTAATTTTGCACACTAGCCTCTTATGTAGGACTGTATCAAAAGCCTTCTTGAAATATAAATACACCACTTCCACTGGTTCTCCCTTATCTATTGAGGCGCTTATCCAATTGACTATCCAATTAACATTTGAAAAACATGACTGAATCTACCTCCACTAACGTACTCACATATTGCGCATTTGAGATGCTAACCACACAGTGCAGAAGAAAAGTTTTCTTCATGTTGTGCCACTTACCATAAATTGCTGTCCTCTGGTTCTTAAACCATCCATCAGATGGAAATTGAAGATAGAACATAGAACAGTACTGCACAGTACAGGCTCTTCTGCCCACAATGTTGTGCTGAACTTTTACCCTAACCAGAGGTTGATCTAACCTTCACCACTACCTTATTCTATCATCCGTATGCCTATCTAATAGCCACTTAAATGCCCCTACTGAGCCCAACTCCACTACCCTCTCTGGCAATGAATTCCATGCCCCTACCACTCTGAGTAAAGAACCTACCTCTGACGTCTCCCTGATATCTACCTCCTTTCACTTTAAAACTATATCCCCTCATAAAAGCTACCTCCACCCTAGGAAAAAATCTCTGGCTGTCCACTCTATCTATCATTTTGTACACCTCTATCGAGTCACCTCTCATCCTTCATCATTCTAAAGAGAAAAGCCCTAGCTCTCTCAATCCTTCCTCATAAAACTTTCCCTCCATTCCAGGCAACATCACGGTAAGTCTCCTCTGCACCTTTTCCAATGCTTCTACATCTTTCCTGTAATGAGGTGACCAGAACTGGACACAATACTCCAGATGTGGCCAAACCAGGCTTTTGTATAGCTGGAGCATAACTTCACAGCTCTTGAACTCAATCCCTCTATTAATGAAGGCTAACATACCATATCTTAACAACTCTATCCACCTGGGTAGCAGCTCTCAGAGAACTGTGACCATGAACCTCAAGATCCCTCTGCTCCTCCATACTGCCAAGAATCTTTCCATTAACCCTGTGTTCAGCTTTCAAGTCTGTCCTTCCAAAATGAATCACCTCACTTTTCAGGGTCAAACTCCATCTGCCATTTGTCAGCCCAGCTCTGCATTCTATCAATTATCCCTTTGTAACCTAGAACAGCCCTCCACATGGTCCACAACGTGACCCACCTTCATATCATCCGTGAATTTAGTAACCCATGCTTCCACTCCTTCATCCAAATCATTTACAAAAATCACACATAGAAGAGGACACAGAACAGATCCTTGTGGTGCACCACTTGTAACATCATGTTGAAGATTTTCCGTCCACTACCACCCTTTGTCTTCGAAGGGTCAGCCAATTCTGAATCCAAGCTGTCACATTTCCCCCAATCCTATGCCTCCTTACCTTCTGCATGAGCTTACCATGGGGAACCTTATCAAACGCCTTACTTAAATCCATGAATACCACATCTACTGCTCCACCTTCATCCACATGTTTGGTCACCTCTTCAAAGAATTCAATAAGGTTTGTGAGGCATGATCTACCCCTCACAAATCCAAGCTGACTATCACGAATCAAACTGTGCCTTTCCAAGTGATCATAAATCCTGTCTGTCAGAGCCATTTCCAATAATTTGCCCACCACTGACGTAAGAAAAAGTTTGCTCTCTCTAAAACCCTCGTGATCCTCTATCAAATATCCTCTTAATTTTGTCTGCTCTAAGGAGAACAATACCGTCTGTACAGGTAGCTGAAATTTGTCATTCTCACAGCAATTCTTTTTAACCTTTTCTGCAGCCTCTCTTAATTATTTACATCCTTCCTAAAGGAGTGATGTTCACAAATTAAACACAACACTTCATCTGAGGTTGAACTAAAATGTTATGAGGACTCATCATTGTGTCCTTGCTTTTATACTCAAGGTCTCTACGTTTACCATTCCTGTAGATTTTTAACCACTTCTTCAATCTGCCCTGCTATCTTCACTGTGTGTACATGCATCCACAAGTCCCTTTGCTGCAGAACCCCTTTTAGTGTTTTGCATTATAGTTTACATTGCCTTTGCCCATTCATCTTAGCAAAATTAATTGTATTATCAGTTCTGAAGAAGAGTTAAATATAGAATCTCTGTGGTGTGGAAACAGGCCCTTTAGCTCAACAAGGTCCACATTGACCTTCATGGCACTCTACCCAGACCTACAACCCACTTAATCTACTCATCACTGAACACTACATGCAATTTAGCATGGCCAATCCACCTATGCTGCGCACCTTTGGATTGTGGGAGGAAACTGGAGCACCTGGAGGAAACCCACACAGACATGGGGAGAACATGCTAACTCCACACAGACTGTCACCTGAGGGTGGAATTGAACCAAGCTCCATTGGGCTGTGACGTAGCATTGCTAAGCACTGAGCCATTGTGCCACCCACGAAACTTCAGACTTGAAACGTTAAGCTTGCTTTCTCTCTCCACAGATGCTGCTCAACCTACTGAGTTTCTTCAATATTTTCTACTTTAATTTTCGAATTGCATCTGTCACCGCCTATTCACCCCACCAGTCTATGCTCTTTTGATGTATATCGCTATCCCCCTCACGGTTCACTAATCCTTATTTCTTCTACGACACGATATGTTCACTGTGCAATGATATAAAATAGTGTGTTGGTCTAGTTTGTAAAAATCATTCCACAAACTTCGTCAATCGATTTGGTTCTGAAATAAATAATTCTGTCAAGGCAACATCGTATTTCTGCCATTTTCCGGAGGATGGTATCAAAACAGCTAGGGATGTTCTTTTTTAACACAAAATCATTACATGGTGGGGTCCACGAGTGGGGATGTTCCCAAGTGGGGACGTGATATTGCCCTTTTAATTACCTACAGTGGACAGGCTCCCAGCGCGTAAGGGGAGCGCCCATTGGCTATACAGGCTGCTGGTTCTGGTCCGATTAAAGGCACGTCGCATCCTGTGATCTCTCCGGAGGGCAGGGAGTCGAGAGACGGGTTTGAATTGTACGTGAAGGGAATTACATTAAATTTTCCAACAGCTTGAAAAATCTCGTAAGGATTTTCACGCTGAGTGAAATGCAGTCTTGTGTCCGAGACGTTGCAGTGCATGTAGAGTGGCCACGCTTTTGAAGGCGCAAGTTTGTCGGTGGGTGAATGGTGCAATAGGGTGTAGGACATGTTGATAGCTCAGCAGCCAGCTCGCGGACGCGTGTATTGCAAGTAATCTTTCTGGCAACGGTTTGTACCCTCGCACTGTTCGTTTAGTGGGACGAAGAAACCGAGATTACTAAATTATCGAGGTAAAGTTGGATTGTGAGTCTGTTGTGGGCGCCGGAACTGATTGAGAAGATAGGAGCTCCTCCATTCTTCTCTCTAACACAGGAGGATGTTGCAGGGAACTGGTGGTGAGTTACAGTTCACTCAGTCCGAGTTGCTGTGGCAGTATGAACTTTCGCATGTTGCTGCTTTAGGTGGTGATAGTAAAACGTCCAATTTTCTTTACCTCACATGGCTAATCGTGAAACTCAAGGAGTAATAGAGTTTGTAATTTTTTCAAAGGTTATTTTATTGTCTTTTTAAAAAATTATGCACATACAAAGTTATGAAAGCAGTCCTGTACAGACTTTGAACATGGATTACAAATAAGTGTTGGAATCTGGCATTCCCTACGGCTCCAAAATAAAACCAAAGCATTCATTTCTTATACATTGGTATTTGCATACAACTGAGGCAGTCAGGGGCTATGGCAACTGAATGGACCCCAGTTGTGCTTTGGCAGAAAGATCTTAATGTGTGATCTTTCCCCACTGTGTCTTGGCAGCAGCTGTCCCAAGCTTTAATGAGTTCCTCAACCTGTAGTCCTGGATCTTGGAATGTGTCATTTCTGCAACCATCAGTCTCACAATGTCTGGGTATAAATTCCAATTGCCCCAAAGATGTCATATCAATTGTGGTTTTCCTGCTATGTGAAAAAATATTTAACTTGAGAAGGTACCGAAAAGATTTATAAGGATGCTGCCAGGTTGGAGAGTTTGAGCTGTAGGTGGAGGCTGAATAGGCTGGAGCTATTTTCATCGGAGGCTGAGGGATGACCTTGTAGAGGTTGTAAAATTATGAGGGGCCTAGAGAGGGTGACTAGCCAAGGTCTCTCTTTTTTTTCCCAAAGTCGGGGTGTCCAAAGTTGAAGGGCATAAGTTTTTTAAGGTGAGAGGGGAAAGGTTTAAAAGGAACTTGAGGGGCACAACATTCATGCAGAGTGTAGTGTGTGCATGGAATCAGCTGCCAGAGGAATTGGTGGAGGCTGGTACAATTGCAACATTTAAAAGGCATATGAATAGGAAGGTTTTAGAGGGAAATGGCCATGTTCTGGCAAACAGGACTAGATTAATTTAGGATATCTGGTTAGTGTGGATGAGTGGACTGAAGAGTCTATTTCTGTGCTGTACAACTGACTCCAAGTCCAAAGAAGTTGGTTTAAAAATAACTTTTGAGATGGGAGGATCATAGTTAAAATTTGTTTCTACTGTGGACTGCAATTACTCATCCAATAGAGTGAGAAGTGTGAGTAATGGATGACCATCTGACATAAATGAGGTCAACTTCTATTTTGTGGTTGTACTCTGCATTAATAAGGTCTAGTCACCTTAGCTTCTCCCTGTATAGGATTCTAATTTTTCTTTATTTCTGGACTTACAGGAACCTGTAGAGCAATATGACTACACTTGCTGAAACACAAGCTGTTCTTCGCAGTGCTGATGCAGTCTGTTTTGATGTTGACAGTACAGTCATTAAAGAAGAAGGAATTGATGAACTAGCAACATTCTGTGGTGTCGGTGATGAAGTAGCAGAAATGTAGGTGTTTGACAGGTTTGTCTGGGCCATTGTTTTCCCTCTGTTGAACAGTCTTTAACCCAACTTGTGGTATATCTTACATTCTGCCCTTTTAAAATAAATCCTGATCCTCCAACTTGTGGTTATCCAGGAACCTTAATTGAAAGGCTTTCAATGTTGAGTAACAATGTCATCAGCAAATATACTCAACTGGCAATAAGGCAAGGTAGTTTTTGAGGTGCAGAAGTTGCAGCTAGTAAGACAGCCTTTTGTCAAGTCACAAATATGTCATGACATTATTCTCAAATGAGTTAGAAATTAATAGTTTTGATATTTGTTCTAAGAAATCAGCTGCTTTTGATTGTAGAATTGGGAGGTTAGTGTCCAGCCAAATCATTGAGATGGACTTGGTGGGAGAAAAGCCATTCACAGCTGGACAGGCTCTTTGTAGGAACCATTCAGTTAGTCCCAATCTTCTCCATTAGGTCTGCAATTCTAAAAAATGTGGTGTGGACCTGGAAGAGCACAGCAAGTCAGGCAGCATCTGAGGAGCAGAAAAATTGATGTTTCAGGTAGACCCTTCTTCAGAAATGAGCTTCCTTTTTGGGTAGTGTGTTATGGAGTAGAAACTAGACCCAGACAAGCAGTATACTTTTAAAGCACTTAGGTGGCATCACAGTGTATGATGCTTCAGTATAAATGTACCTGCTTCGCCTTCAGTTGTGGCTGTAGTCACAAGTATTTTGTAATACTGTGCCAAGGTTATGTACAGGCTTAAGATCTTATAACAGTGTAAATAGTCATTGTTTATAAATCTGAAAACATCTGGCTCATCAAAATGAGTCTTTATTGTATACATTACAAAGGCTAAAATGTAGAGAAATGTAATGAGACAGCATCATTACTGGCACCTAGGATGCACATTGTACTCCAGATCCTAACAATTTTCTTTTTGCAACAAAACACTTCTGTTGCTAATTCTTTTTGAATTACTTAAAATGTGTCCACAAGTTACTGATTCTTCAGTCAGTAAACACGGTTTCTCCTTATTTAATCTGTGGAAGCCTATTGTCATTCTGAACACTTTGTATAACTTCCCTTGTAATTTCTCCACTCTAAGATGAACAACCCCAACCTCTGTGTCTCTGGGTAACAGAGTCTGGTAGTCCCCACCCTCCCACCGGATCAAGGATGACTTGGTTTCATTGACGTTTGATAGGTTATGAAACAAATGTAGAGCGCTCATTGGATTAGTAGACTCTGTCACGAACTGGAAGGGATAGTTTTGGATGATGTACACTTCCTCCAACATGTCATCTTTGGCTCTGGATGCTCCTGACCAAAGGATTGATGGATTTTGGTGCCTTTCTGACTGAGCCTTCTGGTGCTAATTTTCTGAGTTTCCATCACCAGTTTTCCTTGGAAGTAGTTGGTCCAGAGTTTTTGTCATCCTCTATTAGTTACTTTGACTGATTTTCTGTTTTTAGGGTGCAGGTAGCTCAATGCATCACTGGATTTGTACCTCAGCCTTGAGGCAGAGACTTAAAGCTGCTTCTACCCTTTTACAGATCTCATTGTACTGGAATTGGTTGCTCAGGTTGCAGTGTTTGAAAAATGAGCAAAATTGTGGCTGCAAAGTTTCATGAAGAATGTTATCTGTCACAAAGCATGTTGTTGCATGCCGTGGCATTTTCCAATCAACTTCATATTTTTCAATATTTATTACAGGACTCGAAATGCAATGGGAGGGGCCGTCTCATTTAAGAAGGCTCTAACAGAGCGTCTATCTATAATACAACCTTCACGAGAGCAAATGAACAAGCTCCTAACTGATCACCCCCCATGTTTAACGGAGGGCATAAAGTAAGCTACTGATAAACTCTAAATGTTAAAGGTGATTCTGGTGTTGAGTTACTGCAGAAATAACAAAATTACAACGAGAATAAGGAAGTAATTTATATAGTGGTAAAAATGTCTTTATTTCTCTTTATGACAACTGTGCTGTGTATAAATATTTTTGGCAGTGATCCTTATCGTAAGGACTATTCCTCGTGGATGCTCAGAATGAAGAGTGACCTCAGGATCTTTTATTAATAATGATGAGAAAATTGGACCCCACCTTTATTTCAAAAGAAACATAAATGTAATAACCTCAACTAGTTCTGTTTAGGATTACCTATTTTAAAGCAGGCTTGCAATGGAATTCAGAAAATGGCTGTCAATAAATATCTGTTTTGTTTGATCCCCTGCATAACTATTTCTTAAACCTTTATTTTCAAAACAGGGAACTGGTCGGTCAACTTCAACGACGTGGGGTTGAAGTTTTCTTGATATCTGGTGGTTTCAGGAGCATAGTGGACCATTTAGCAACACAGATAAATGTTCCCTTAGCCAATGTTTATGCAAACAAGCTGAAGTTTTACTTCAATGGTAAGGATTAATGGTAATTGACTATTTCTAGACCACAAACTGTTGCTTAGTAATATTCGAGAGAGAGCGAAAATAACTGCTGACTGTAACCAGAATTACTTTCTTCTCTCAACAGGTTACAATCTCCTTGAGAAAGCATAAACCAAAATAATCCAAATGACTACTTCTGCTTTAGTATGGCTGAGCTACTGTCTATTCCCAATTATTTGGGTTTTAGACTATTTTCTTTTTGACCATTTTTTTTTGTTTCTGCCTGCAGCATACCTCCAAGAGCTTCTGCCTCCTTACTTCCCAAACAGAGAAACTGACCTCTTCCTGAGAGAGAGCGAGAGATGCTGCTTCCTCCTGCATTAATTCAGTCATCCTCTTTCTGTCTCTGTCACCTTTGCTGATTTTTGCCTTCACCCCCGGCGCTCAGCTCTTCTTGGAGCCCTACTTTCTGTCTTGCCACGTGGCTTCCAGTCCTGCTTCCAGAAGGATGATATGGGCCAGTAATTCTTGCTACCCAAGGAAATTGCAGTCGATTCCTTTATAGTTAATATAAACAGATTTTTTTTTCAAACATGCTTAAAAACAATTCCACTGACGTTTGAATCAGTTACTGTGCTACTTGCAGGTCAATAGTCGTCACAGCTGTGAAGAAAGCATAGTAATGTTGGTGCAGGAATTAATCTTGACTCGAAGCTGTCTCAGTACAATGATCCCAATACCTCCATTGCCCCTTGTACTGTCTGACATCAAATACTGGATGAACAGCAATTTCTTCCAAAGAAATATAGGGAGGACTTAATCTTTACTGCCTGCTTTTAAGTCTGTTCTTGAGCCATCCATTTTGTCCTTTTTTTCCTGGGATCTGTCTGAGAGTCAATTAAAGTATTTGAAACTTGGTGACCTTTTTAGACCTTAAAGATGAGCTTCTGCCCATATATTTGGGCCATCACCAAGATTGCTGTGACTCTGCCCCACTGCAGTTCATCCACTGCTGAAATCCTAATCTCTGCAGTTATTATCTCCAGGCTTAACTATTCCAGCTTGTAACTGCAGTGATTCTCAGTGGTCGCATGACTTGCCTTGCATCAAATATGCTGATGCTGCTTGCAGTGGTAAGGCTGTAGGTACGAGGAAGATGTCTCCAGACCACTCCGATCTTTGCGACCCAGCCACCTCATTCAGACTGCTGAGGGCAGGAAATAAGGAGGCCTAATGATAGCAAGTGTTACAGGGATCTCTTCTAACCTGGTAAAAGGAGACAGTCATTTCTAGTGCAAGCCTGCTCTTGACATTAAAATAGGTCGAACATGCTTGACCTATCGAGTCGGTGCTGGATCCCTGCGAGAACAGTCCAGTGAGTCCCAACCCCTGGTGCTTGCCCTCTAACCCTGCGGTTTGTTTCGCCTTTCCTGTATGAATGAAGTTTGCTTTTGAATGTTTTGCTTGAGTCTACCATCCCAACACTTTCAGGCATTGCATTTCATATCATTTATCTATCTCTTGCTGCATTTAAAAAAGAAACTTTTTTTGCCTTTGACATTTTCCGAAGTTTTCTTAATTTAATCCTGGAATGTGGGCATCACTGCCAGCATTTAATGCCTGTCCCCAGTTGCTCTTGAGTATCAATTCCAAAGGGATTCCAACTCAAATTCTACTCCTGTGCGTTATTTCTTTGAATCCAAATGTCTTTGTTGAATGTTAGCAGGTGATTTAACTGGTCAGTGAAATCAAGAGTAAATTAATGAGGGCGTGATGTGGTTATTGGTTCTTGGGTAAGGACAGGATTTGGTCATGTATATCCCACAATTGGATAATCTTCAAATATTAATGTTTAATGTTCAAAAACGAATAGTTGTCACTTGCATGAAGGCAATTGGTGGTTGTGGAGCCGTACTGCCAAGGTAAGACAGCCGTTGCGACGGGAGAAAAGTGGCAAAGGAGGCAAATATCTGTACCTGGCATTTCTTTTTAATAATTTTGACAATTATTTCAGTTCCATAAAATATGATTTTTTTTTTTTCTTTCAACACAGCTACACTGTGTAATATATTGTCCAAGTATATCAGGGTGACATTTGACTAGCATAAACTTTTAAATCATTAGACTTGGATATGAAGGTATACAGGAACCCTCTTCCATGGATCCTTAACATTTCCTATTTATCATAGTTCCCACATAAACCTTGGTAGTCAAATGGTCAAGACAAATGACCTGGAGCTAGCTGTAAACTGCTGATTGGGAAGTTTGAGATTTTCCTTGGTTTTTATTTTCCGTCTCTTCCTCCTCTTCCATTGTAGTTTGAGGTTCTAGAGACGGAAATTCAAACGATTTGACTTGCCCTCTGGATTAAGTGCTTTGGTGTTCTTTTCATGTTGTCACTCACTTACATACATCACAAACATTTACAATCTATGCTAGTGCATGTACAATTGACAATGCTGACTGTGGTCTTTCGAGCGTGGTGAACAGTCAAGAACATCTCTATTCATATTTTGTCGTATCATTTCATCATATTTTATATATGCAGTAAGTTACAAAAGCTAAGCAGCTAGTGACAGATTGGGGACAGAGAGGCTTGCATCCCAGTAACTGGTAAATTTTGCCCCATTGACATGCCTGTGTATGAGACAAAAAGATGTGTGGTTTGTTAAAGGGAGCACACAATGTAACGTAACGTTGCAGATCATACATGTACTATCTGGGAGGAATGTTGTGGTGTCAGCATCCCTTTCCTGTGTGTCCCAATGATTCTCAACTCCTTTGTTGATCAAAATCTATCTTAAATCAACCTTGAATATATTTGATGACATAGATTCTATTGCTGTCTGGAGAAGAGAATCGCACACACTAATGACCCTCGGGGGCGGGAAGGTTTATTCCAATTGTAGATTGGAGATTGCCTGCCTAATTTTTAAACCATTTCCCATAGTTCTAGATTACTACTGCAAAGAGAAACATCTTGTCAGTCCATCACAATGCTTCAATAAGATCACCTTTCATTTTTCTGAACATCATAGGGAATAGACTCCACTTGCTCAACTTTTCCTCTTAAGATAGTGCTTTCATCCAAAGCATCAGTGGAGGGAACCTTCTCTGAACTGATTCTAATATAATATCCTTAAGTAGGTACAGACTGGTCCTATACAGCTGGAGGACTACTTCCCAGTCTTAGTTTTAATGTCATGATCAGGTAGGTCCTGGGCCCAGAGGTAGGGACTGAATCGCACCTCACAAGTTCTCTTCTCCACTTTTTTGGACTTGATTTCCCTTACAGGATAAAGCATTCTCATTTGCCTTCAAGCCACTAGCTGCAAATTGCATCACAGCTTTTTGTGATTCAGTTACCAAGACACTCTCTACTGTAAAGTTCTTAACTGAATAAAACTCATGAATGGGATTAAGCATCGGCGGTAACAAGCCTCCCTAACCTGTTCTTCCTCTCACCCATCCCTTCCGCCCACCCCAAGCCGCACCTCCATCTCCTACCTACTAACCTCATCCCACCTCCTTGACCTGTCCGTCTTCCCTGGACTGACCTATCCCCTCCTACCTCCCCACCTATGCTCTCCTCTCCACCTATCTTCTTTTCTCTCCATCTTCGGTCCGCCTCCCCCTCTCTCCCTATTTATTCCAGAACCCTCACCCCATCCCCCTCTCTGATGAAGGGTCTCGGCCCGAAACGTCAGCTTTTGTGCTCCTGAGATGCTGCTGGGCCTGCTGTGTTCATCCAGCCTCACATTTTATTATCTTAGACAACAGTTGACCTTGTTTTGCCGCAGGTGATTATGCTGGTTTTGATGAAACTCAACCAACAGCAGAATCTGGTGGGAAAGGCCGAATCATAGCTCGTCTAAAAGAAGAAAGAGGCTTTAAGAAGGTTGTTATGATTGGAGATGGAGCCACAGACCTGGAAGCATGGCCTCCTGCAGTACGTACTAACATAGAATGAACTTTGTTACTTCAAAGGAGTAACTTACTGTTTTAGTTAGTCTTAACCTTAAGCTTTTCATTGACTTTTTTGGGACTGATTTTCTAAGTCTAAACAAACAACCATTTTGTATTTAAGTTATAAAAAGTAAATGCCCGGTTAAACTATTGGCTTCTTTTTCTAGGATGCATTTATCGGATTTGGTGGGAACGTTGTCCGACAGCAAGTAAAAGAGAAAGCCAAGTGGTTTGTCACAAGTTTTAAAGAAATTACTGAAGAACTGGAAAAGTGACTTGTAATAATTTTAAGATCAATGTGAAGAGATTCTCTAGTTTTTAATGATTTCTTTTTTACTCTTAACTTCCCTTCTTGATCTTTCACATAATGTCTGGCTTCTACACAGCCTGTAGCTGGGTTCAAGATTTAAGTTAGTGCAATTGCCAACGTCACAAGCTGGGTCTCCAATTTTTGTTCTCTCCCTCCTGTAGAGTGATTCCAACCTAATGCCTTGCAGTGAAATTGTATGTTTGGAAGAATTGAGCCATGCTCACATTTGAAACACAAACCCATGATCAATATGGTATCAAGAAATTTTTGCCTTTTCAAAAATGTATTGGCTGTTTAGATTTTTTTTTTCTAAGTTGTTCACTCGACTGATTCCTCGCATCAAGTTGTCATCTTTAGGATGAAAGGTTGAATAAGTTGGGTCTATGTCCAATGAAGTTTGGAATAACAAGAGATGATCCTTATTGAAACCTAGGCGATCCTAATGCAACATGACAGGATGTTTTCCCACTGTGCGGGAGTCTAGAACCAAGGGAGACAGTTTAAAAATTAGGTGTCTCATTTAAGACTGAAATAAGATGAATGTTTTATCTCTGAGGGTCAATATTCTCTGCTTTATTTTCCCTAGGAGTAATGGAGGCTGGGTCATCTGAATTTATTCAACATAAATGGAGCAAGAGACCAGTCATTATGGCCCCTTAAGCTTCCTCCACCATTTAATAAAATAATGGCTGATTTGATCAAACTCAAATCCACATTCCTGCCAAACCTGATCACCTTTCACCCCATTGTTTACCAGGAATGTTTCTACCTTTTTTGTCTTTAAAATATGCAAAGACACTGCTTCCACGGCCTTTTTCAAGAAGAGAGTTTCAATGGAGGAGGAGAAGAAATCACTTAATTTTGTTCTGATTAGGTGACCTTTTTGTTTTAAACTAACACCTAGTTTTAGACTCTGTTCCTATTATTGACAATCCTGTCGACACCTACACTGCCAAGATCCTTCATGGTCTTGTGTTGCAGTCTAATGTGAGCAGGCAAATGGGATGCCAGGTTATTATCAATATTTATATGTAAAGAAACTAGGTTCCTAATATCCTTTCTTACCTTCTTTGGGAACCTGGTACACTTGGTTTAGCCCTTATTTTCATGATCGCATAGCTTTTGACAAAAACCTGTCAAAATACAAACCCAGCTTGTGACGGAGTCTCTTTCTTAGGCCTTCCTTGTTGATTTTGTACACTGTAAAATAGGAGCGGTGTTTTATCTCAGGGTGAAAAAGAAATTTACATGTATTGAAACATGACTTGGCATTGTTAAGTCTTGATGACCATTTCAGTCAATGTAACTGAAACTTTGGAGCCTGATTTGTCGAACTTTTTCCTATTACTAACCTTGTACTTCCCTTCCCAAATGCCACCATACCCTTGGGCCTGTGTTTGAATCTGATTGATCATGGCAAATTATTTTGCATTGATAGTGATTATTAATAAATATTCATAATGAACAATCATGGCAGAAATTGGAGCACAGTAATAGCAAAGGAAAAAGAGATTGAATAAAAATGTTGCATCATTTTGATATCTGTGACAGCACTGTCTTTCCTACCTGTGCAGTCTGTTACATGTGGACTTTGATTTAGGGTCTTAGAGAGTCAGAGTTGTAAAGCGTGGAAACAGACCCTTTAATCCAATTCATCCATGCTGACCAGATTTCCTAAATTACTGTAGAGCTGTTTGGCCCATATCTGTCTCAAGCCCTTCCTATTCATGTATCCATCCGCATGCCTTTTAAATGTTGTAATTGTACCAATCATTCCTTATGTGCACCACCCTCTGTGTGAAGAAGTTGCACTATCGATCCCTTTTTAAATCTTTCCCCTCTCACCTTAAACCCATGTCCTCTACTTTTGGACTCCCCTACTCTTGTGGTTTTTCATTTCCTCAATCTCTGATGCTGCAGGGAAAATAGCCCCAACCTGTTCCACATCTCCCTACAGCTCAAACTCCAACCCCAGCAATATCCTTGTTAATCTTTTCTACACCCTTTTGAGTTTCACAATATCTTTCCTATAGAAGGGACAGAAAAGAGTGTTCCAGAAGTGGCCTAACCCATGTCCTATATGGCTGCAACTTGACATCCCAATTCCCATACTTAATGCACTGAACAATAATGGCAAGCATACCAAACGCTGCCTTCACTTCAAGATAGTAAGAACTGCAGATACTGGAGTCAGAGATAAGTGTGGAGCTGGAGGAACACAGTAGGCCACACAGCCTTAGAGGAGCAGGAAAGTCAGTGTTTCGGGTTGGGACCTGAAGAAGGGTCCTGACCTGAAACGTCAACTTTCCTGCTCCTCTGCTGCCTGGTCTGCTGTATTCCTCCAGGTCCTCATGGTATTATGGCTGCCTTTACAACCTTTTAAGTGTGTAAGTCCTGCCCTGATCTGCCTTTCCAAATTTATCTATCACATTTATCTAAAATAAACTCCTTTTGCCACTCCTTAGCCCATCTGATCAAGATTTACATGCAGCATACACAAGTGAACTATGATTCTCATCACTATGATGAGATCTAATCCTGAAGTGAGGGACATCCACCACTAATCCAGCTGAAATTGTTCTGCTGAGCTACTTTAAAGAACCTTAAGTACGCATCTAATAACTATATATTACCTTTGTGCATGTTGTGTGAGTTTGTATTGACCGTCTTTGATCTTCACTGTAATAAATGTCATTTGTGTGTATTACATGGGAATATAATTAGGAGCAGGAGTAGGCCATTTGGCCCTTCGAGCCTGCTGTGCCATTTAATATGATCATAGCTACGCAACATCCTGTTCCTGCTTTTACACAGTATTCTTTGATCCCTTTAGCTAGAAGAACTATATCGAAATCCTTCTTGTAAACTATTCAGTATTTTGGCCTCACCTGCATTCTGTGGCAGAGTATTCCACAGGCTCACCGCTTTCTGGGTAAAGAAATTTCTTGTCCTCTCAGTCCTAAATGGCCGCCCCCCTATCTTTAGTCTGCACTGCTTGGTTCCAGACTCCCCAGTCATCAGGAAGATCCTGCATTTACCCTAGACCTGTTAGAATTTTATAAGTTCCTATGAAATACCACCCCACATCCCCAATCTTCTAAATTCGAGTGAATTATAGTTCTAACTGATCCAGTTTCTCTTCAGACATCAGTCCTACCATCCCAGGAATCAATCTGGTAAACCTTTGATGCTGTCGTTCTACAGCTAGAACATCTTTTCCCCAGATAAGGAAATTAAAACTGCACATGATACTTCAGGTGTGGTCTCACCAAGGTCCTGAATAATTGCAGCAAGACAGTCCAGCCCTTATATTTGAATCCTCTTGCTATGAAAGCTAATGTGGCGTTTGCTGCCTGCTGCATCTCGGACCATAAGAAACAGGAACAGGAGTAGACTGGTGGCCCTTTGAACCTGCTGCACCGTTCATTAGGATCATGGTTGAGTCGGTGCTCCTCAAGTCTACTTTCCTGTCTTTTTCCCATAACCTTTGATGACCTGCTGATCTAATTACCTCAGCTGCAAATGTATACAAGGACTGTGCCCGGACAGCTCTCTGTGGCAAGAAGATCCAAAGTTCTCAGCCCTCTGAGAGGAGAAGTTCCTCCTCACTTAGTCTTAAATTGGTGCCCTTTTATCCTGAACTATGCCCTCTGGTCTTATGCTCTCCCATGAAAGAAAACATCCTCACAGCATTTGCCCTGTCAATCCTCTTAAGAACTCTGTTTTAATTGGATCACCTCTCATTCTTCTAAATTCCAGTGAATAGAAGCCCAACCTATCTAACCTTACCCTATAAGACAATCTGTTCATAGTGGGGATCATCCTAGTGAGCCTTCAAAGAAATAATAACTTTCCTTAAATAAATGATCCAAAACTCCTCTCAGTACTCCAGGTGTGGCCTCACCAGCATCTGGTACAGTTGCATCTGCATGTTTATAGTTAGCAATTAGTATACAAGGACGCCTAGGTCTCATTACACCTCCTTTCCTCATCTGTCACTATTTAGATATTAATCTGCTTTCCTGTTTTTGCAATCAAAGTGAATATCTCACATTTTGTCCACATTATACTTCACCTGCCGTGAATTTGCCACTCAATCAAATCACACTGAAGCATCTCAGCATCCTCCTCACAAATCATCCTCTTACCCAGCTTTTTGTCATCTGAAAACTTGAAGATGTAACCTTTAGTTTCTGCCATCTAAATCAATACAGTACAAATATCCTTTCATTGTCACATGTGCTCCATTGTAGAAGTACAGTGAAAAGCATTTGCAATGTCTGCCTCATGGCAACATCTTAGGATAAGTACCTAGGTACAATTTCTTGGATACAGTAGAGGAATAAAAGCAGTTGCTTAATTACAGAGTTGAAAATAAGTTTAAAAATAGGAATGTATTAAAAGGTTAACATTATAGTGTTCTAAGATAAGGATTGCCTCCTCACACTGGTCTCTGTCAAGAACTTGCTGCCTGTACGCTGCTCCAGGGCTCCTTCCCATGTGCTGTTGCAGGTTCCTTCTCCATACTGTTCTGGGCCCGCAGCGGGGCTCTCTGCTTGCAGTGTTCTGGGGTTCACGGGGTTGCCTGCTGGCACCAGAGCACAAGGCCATGATGCCCGTGCTGGTTCCACCATGGAACTTGGTCCGTGCTCTTACCGTCCGCCGTGGGGTTCGATCCGTGCCCACTACAGTTCACCATGGGACTTGACCCACTCACTCTGGTCCACTGTGGGCCCCTTCACTTCAATGCTCCAATAGTATAAATTGTGAATAGCTGGGGTCCAAGCACTGATCCCTGTATTACCCTACTTGCAAATCAGAAAATGGCTAATTAACCTAATGCTTTTGTTTCCTGTCTGCCAGCCAGTTCTCTATCCATGTTAGTACACTAACCCAAATTCCATGTGTTTTAATGTTACGTCTCAATCTCGTATATTGGAGTTTATTGAACACCTTCTGAAAGTTAAAGTACTTGATTACCCCTTTGCTAGTTACTGTCTCAAAATTCCAACAGATTTCTGGAGCATGGTTTTCCTTTTGTAAATCCATGCTTTGTCTAATCCTATCACTTTTCCTTGTGGTGTATTATTAAATCTTGTATAAAGGACTCTAATATTTTTCTTATTAACCATGTCAGACTAACTGACCCAAAATTTAGTGTTTTCTCTGTACCTCGACTTATGAGTAACGGGTTATGTTAGCAACACTCCAATCCACAGGAACTGTTCCAGAGTCTGTAGAAACTTGAAAGACAGCCACTAGTGCATCCACTATTTCTACAGCCAATTCCTTTGTACTCCAGAATGTAGATTGTCAGAGCCTGGAGATTTGTTGGTCTTCAATCCCACCAATTTATCAACACTATTTCTATATTAACTTGTTCAGTTCTTCTCTCTCACTAGACGTTGTATTCTTCAGCATATTTTGGGATGTTATTTTTGTCCTCCGTAAAAATGAAACCAAAGTATATTAATTGGTTTACTACCTCTTTGTTCTCTGTTACATCTTCCCCTGTTTTTCTTCACATATCTATAGAAGCTTTTACAATCAGTTTGCATGTTCCCTGAAAGCTTATTCTCATACTCTATTTCTCTCTCAATCAATTTATTTGTCCTTTCTTGCTGAACTCTAAGCAGCTCCCAATCTTGAGGTTGGCTGCTCTTTTTGGCCAATTTGTATGCCCCTTCCTTGGATCTAATACTGTTGCTAATTTCCAAGGTTAGACAAGGCTGGGTCAACTTTCCTGTTTTAGTTTTGTACCAGACTGAAATGAACAATTGTTGCAGTTCTTCCATGCTCTCTTTACATGCTTGCCATTGCCTACCCACCATCATTCCTTTAAGTAATGCATCCAATTTTAATAGCCAGTTCTCACCTCATACCCCCATAGTTTCCTCTATTTAGATTCAGGATCTAGTCTCCAAAGCAACTAGATCACTGTCTATCTTAATAAAGAATTCCATCATATTATGATCACTCTTCCCTGTTGCTTCACGCAGCTAATTTGCCAAATTATTTCTTTCTTAATACAATGGAGAACTTAACTAGCCAAGTTGTGGTTTGAATTTTGGTGTTTTTGCTAGTTTTTTACAACTACTATAACAGTCCCATGAGAATATTATCACAAAAACTACCACTTAGTGTATTGGATAAGTCATTTTTGAAAATTAAGTTCCTTTAAGAACAGCAATTGTCTCATGAATAATTTTGGAGCTGTTCCTTCATTTCCCTATCTAGAGAGGCACAGTACAAAAAAAATCCATATTTTGAGCATGATATTTCACACATTATACATGTGTTCCCTTGTCCTATTCTCAGCTCCAGCAAGGCAACGCTGAATAGGGAGCTCTCGTGGTGCATTGGGTATTCATCTCTCTCTCAACTGAAGGTTGGGGTTCAAGTCACTATCCAGGTCTTGATGGCCGCCGAAGGTACATTCATGACATGTCAAAACCAGACTGACTGCAAATTCTTCTAATACACTTATAGCACACAGTATATGCAGAAGAATCTCGTGAGGATCCAGAACCATTTGGTAGCTGCAGAGCAACAGCCTCTCATTTAAAAAAAACTTCACAAGCAGGTCTTTGCCAGAAGTTATGCTAGTTGGCTGCAGGACTCCTCATTTTGAGAATTACCAGCTTCTGACCTGCAGTGCAGGGATGAGGATTGTGGTGCAGGTAGTCATAAATATAAACTGAAAAATGCCAGAAACAAACAGTAGGTTGGCCAGTTCTTAAAAAAAAGACCAATAGACCTAGAATGCTTTTCAGCAAGAACTCTTCATCCTCAGACAAGAAGTGCATGAATTGCCCACTGCAATTTTTCCAGAACCCCATTGGGGCGGGGTTGGAAATAAATCAATTAACATTCCAAAAATGTACTAAAATGCTTCGGTTTATAATTCCATGCAAGGGTTCAGTGCTGCTGTGACAGTATTACTGCCTCTGGGCCAGAAGACCTGGGCTTAAGTCCCACTTGCTCTAGAGTGCACTGATAGTGTCCTTATCTCTAGCCTATAACGCCCAGAAACAAATCTCACCTAAAGTGTGTCATAATACACCTGAATAGGTTGATTAACAATATCTATACTTATTTGTTTTGGCACAGGAAGTTTGACTTCAAATGGGTGCATTATCATAGCTACCAATTGATATATTTCTAGCACTACTTGTCCTTTAATAAATATTCACAGTTTTATTTAAATTCAAACAGCCTAAAGATAACATTATTCATTTAAATTGCATCTTACTTTTTTAGGACTCCATTTTTAGTCTTGAATAATTCTTCTGCTTATTCACAGTTCAATGTTATTTTATTACTACCCTGATGGTTCCAGTTTCTGAAAGACCAATTAAAACTGAGCTCCTTGTGAAGTACATTGCTTAAATTAATTATATAAAGACCAATTAACAAGTGAGCTTTACCACAAAAACAAATGGCCTGGGGCCTCTCAGGACTTTATGCCCGACCAAGAGAGACTGATCGCATATTGCGGGTCCCAAAATATACTTCTTGGATAAAAGCATTTCTCTTGGCAGGAGACTGGTTGGAAAGAATTGGTCTGGTTCATCCTCTCACCACCCTCCATGTCGATGATTTGACAAAATTTGTTATTAGTTTGCCACTTGCTGCACTCATTTGTTCATGTTTGTTTTTTTCAGGCTGTCACTTTTCAGGTTTGTTTCATCCCAATCTGGGAGAACTCCACTTAATGAGAACAGCTCAACCTTTGCGCAGCATTCACAGAGACACAGCAAACTCCATGGCACCAATATCATCAGGAGGCATACGCTCAATGTGTGGGCAGGTCTCCCATTGCCTTGCTAGGCTGATCTCCATCATAATGCTTCTCTGAGGGCAAGTGCCATATCGGAATATTTTGTCATGATACTTAAAAATACGGAAATTTCTTGAGAATAAATCTGGATTCATGACACCGATAAGTGCTAGTTATGCTGCCATTATATTGATTTAGCTAAACATGGATCTTAGTCTATTTCACAGTGGTGGGGGCAGGGCAGGGCAGGGCAAGAGGTTCATTGATGCAGACAATCACATCACAATGGGAAAATTTTAAGCTGAATATGCAATGTTTGTTCATGAAATCAATACTTCCTTTCTTTTTCCCAAGTCACAGAACTAAATGCCATGGTGTCATTACCAAGCGTGGTTTATCCCAATAACAAGGCAGGGCTTTGTTGTGTGTGCATTACTTGTCGTGTACAAGACATTAAGCCAACCATAACGCAAATTTGACATGGCCCAATACATATCTTTCCTAGCTAGTTGTCTAATGTAATCTTTTATCAGCCTATTTCTGTGCATGTTTGGTTGGGAGCTTGCTGCCTATAACCACAGATCAGTCCAATGTGTGTTGCTCAGGTGTTGTGTTCCATTTGTCATGGTCACCCTAGTCTGGCTATAGAGATTCTTTCCCCCAGTCAAGGCTGTTGACAATAACCAATATGACCAATTCATACCTCAGAAGCAATGGCACACAAAAACACCTAAGGGCTGTCTCTCCTGGACAAGTCTGAGAATCTGCTTTTATATTTTTCAAAAAGATGAACTATAATGTGCACCACACACAGTGTGAAGGGAAAATCTCTACAAAGATGTAATGACAGAATTTAACTGCACATGTTGCAAGTGATAACTAATTTATCAATTTCCACTTCTGGGAAAACGTACCATTAAAACTCTAACCAGGGATACTGTCACAGAATGGAAGGCTGTTGACCCATTTTTCCTCACAATGATACTCCCAAAAAGCAAACTGCATGTTGTCACTTTTCCATTCTCTTCCACATTTCCTCCCCTTCAGATATTTAGAAAACATAGAAAATTTATGATACAGGTATTCACTGCCTGTTAGGTCCACACAGACTGAAAACTGTACCACGCAACTTCATTCAATCTTCCAACACTTGGTCTGTATTTCTGGAGGATATGGGACTTCAGGTGCATATCCATACCTTTTAAATAAGTTGAAGATTTCTGCCTCTATTAGTCTTTAAGGGACTGAATTCCAGACACCTACTACACTCTAAATGAAAAGGTTTGTCCACATCTCCCCTCTAATAATTTAAACCTCCTGGTCACTGACCCTTTTGTTGTCTTGCTTCTCCCTAAATAAGTTAGACAACTGATTAGAATTTATGAATGAATTTGCCCAGGTGTCCTGTAATACGTAAGTGGTCAAATCAATATGACCACAAGCCGGTATCAATGCAAAACAGTCCCAATTTTATTCGGAACAAACTTACGCTAATTTTTAATACTAAACTTACCATCTCTAATCCTGTTTTGCCCCTTAAGCTTAAACTGCTTCTACAGTCTCTTGTAGATTTATGCAGTCCCTTTCTCTGTCTCTGCAAAATTGCTTTCTTTCCTTCTGTTTCTGCATGGTCAGCTGATTGCTGCCTCAGGCAATTTCAGAGAAAGGTCTGCAGGTGAACTGTTTTTACACATTTTAGATGGCTTCCTGGAACTTTCTATAGTTCTGGCCAATCAGCAAGATACACTTAATAGTTTGAAACAGAGTCTGTGTGCAGAAGGACCTAGTGCCTTTCTGTCTAGGCCCACTGCTCAGAGGATAAGTTGTTGGGGATATGCCTGTCCAGGATAACTGTTGCCTTTTACATTTTGCTAACGCCATTAGCACCTGACTGCCATGTTTGCAGTGGATTTTGTGATTTCAGAGTTTTATTTGGCCAAACAGCAAGGAATACTGGGTAAATTGGCCAAGTAAAACTGAAACTTACCCAGCATCCATTGCTGTTTGGCCAAGTTAGCAATCTGTTTTAGCAACCATTAGGCTGCCACACTTTGCTGAGAAATAGATCCTTCTCATTAAACATAAAATTCCCTCTCACGTTCTTGTACATGTCTATCAAATTTCCCCTCTGTTCAAACAACCACCAACCACAACTTCCAGTTCTGACAACTTCCCCATCCCCCAAACACTGCTTGCAGAACTCCATGGCATCAGTATGCAACAGAAACAGAGCACATCGTCTCAGCGAGATGAGTGCTGGCAGTCAGATCAGCACTGTCCCAATTCTGAATGGTGGCTTCCTGAGCCTGCTTCTGGCCTCAATATTAGCAAAGGTTGTGGAAAAAAACAAGGTAGACTTGTTATCCAAAAGGTGAAGTTCTGCAAATTGCAGTCATTTCTCATCCCTGAATGCATTTAAAATAAGGGAAGATCAGGGCAGCAGAATGGGTTCACAACTGCTCTCAAAGAGATCATGCATATGTCAAAGGCTAAAATGACCTCCTCTGATGCAAATTACACATTTAGATTTTAATTTAATAAAACAATCCTTGTACAGTCACACCAACCTTTTTTGTACAAACATCTACGACTGCTTACCTGTTAAGAAAGATGGATTGAGGCACTGGGAATGTTCAGAGTGTGTTGCACCATCATATGATAAACTAATCTATCCCTATTCGGCTCAGCAAATGAACAGATATCATTACTTACAACGTGCTAGTTTTGGCAGGCTATAGAACTTTGGAATCCAGACAGCAAACAGAAAGTAGCTACTTTATCAGGCCACATTATGTGTCAAGCTCCTCATTTTGCTTATACTTACTTGCATTAAATGTTGAAATATGTCTTGCACTTTTAACATACTTTGTTGAATATTTACTTTTTCTGATAAGGTAATTTTTTTTCAAAATTGTTCCACTGATTTTATGATCGAAAATTGAGAGATAATCTAATGTATCTTGGAGGAATTTGGAAATACATTGTTTCTTTATAACAAAGATATTGTGAATGATTTACTACATTATATTGAAATATAAACATATATTTCAACAAATCTGCATTTGCTTACTTTAAAATGAATAAGCAATATAAACACAGATGTTGCAAATCAAGTTTATTACAGCCCTCGGACTGTATTGGTTATTGTAGCCTGACAGTTGACCAATGACTTAGAAACAGATTTCTTTCATTAATTAGATTTACAGAGTTATCGTAAATCCTATAAACTACATATAATGGTGCCATTTTAAAAATAAGCACACAAAGTTCTTAAAAATGTAATTGTGAGCTTACAATTTTGTACAGTGATTACACATGCATCACCTACAGCAGTATAAAGCAACACCAAAAGAACACTAATAATCTATTCTTGTATCATACACAGCTGAATGTCTATTATTCAAGAAACAGCACAAGAGCAGTTTATTCCACAAAAATTGATATTGTTTTAAAAAGTAATTCCCTAATGAACCACACTTGAAATTGTGAAAACTGATGAGTCCCTTACTAAATGGGGATAGTCAATGTTTTGCAAAGGAAATTCTGATAAGTCCTTTTGCAAGATTCAGGCATAACTTGTCATGATGTTGCTCAACAGTATACACACATATATATACACATATACACACACACACACACACACACTCCCCAAAAACCCTTAAATTTACTGTCTTCAAAAAATTATTCCACTGGCTAAGGAGTGGAACAGATAAAGTTAGGAAGATACCATCATTAGTGGTTCAGTCCAGAGGTGGAGGAGGGCAGTGCAACAAAAATAAGAATAAAAATGAAGATAACCATTTAGGACTTTACACATCTAACATTATAATTTTACTTGGTGCTTCAGAAAGAATATATTGCTTTTAATAACTGATAATTCACTTCAGAAGTGTCTGCAAATTCAATAAAAGATCTTGAAGTTAAAATACTTATTTAAATCATTACAAGTACAGACTCATGTCAGTAACTTGTGCATTAAGACAAAACACAAGTTATTTACTTTCATTTAAGGGTGTTGCAAGTTGATCTTTACTGAAGTGGTGAAATCTTCAGTGGAATCATAATCCTAGAATCCATGCGCTGGATGAGTGGCACTGTGCAAAACAAAAAGACCACCAGTAATTAATTTGTCTATATTACGAAAAAAGAATGGTTGTACATCAAAATCTAAACACTGCAGCCATAACTCTAGTATTATCTGGAGATAATTTTGACAGTGAACATGTGAACTGAAGTCTTTTCTGAAAACAAATGACTTGTTCTAACGATTTGGACAATAGATTCAACAAAGGAACAAATGAACATTAAGAACATAAACAGTCATTTCAGTATAGGAACTTCAATGTTGCTGACAAACAACATTTGATTCCTGCATGAAATGCGGGTATCACTGGCAAGGTCAGTATTTGATAGCCATCACCAACTGCATTTGAACTGAGGCTTGCTATGCTTTTTCAAAGGGTGGTTAAGACTATATTCTGTTAGACAGGTAAAGGTGGCAAATTTGCTTCCCTAAAAGGACATTAGTACACAAAATACAATTTTCTTAAAACAACAAATTGATAGTTTCACAATTACCATTACAGAGAAGAACTCCAGATGTATGAACTGTACTTAACTCCCATTAGCTGCTATAGTGGGATTTGAATCCAATTCCCTTAAGGAATATAACGTAGGCTTCTAGATTATTAATCCAAACATTAAAGGCAAAGGGTTGCTCCCTCATGAGAGAGACAGGGACAACTGCTGGTGGTTTAGAGGAAGGTTCAGCATGCCTCAGGCAAGGTCAGAGGTTGAAAAGGAGAGTCCTTCACGGTAACCTCGTCCGGTTGCTGAATTGAACCCATACTTTTGCGACTACTCAGCATCACAAACCAGTTGTCTCACCAACTAAGCTAACTGACTCCAGAGTCTAAACATCACCACGTTATCAAAACTTTTCATCTGGCTGCCATCAACACAAAAATGCCAAATTTTAAATGGCGATAACAACAATCAGAGGAGAAACTATACTGAATGCTGGCCTCCTTTTGGTCTCTGTTTTCAGAAACATTTAGAATATGCTGACATCATGCAAGCTTGAAGTGGAAATGCAATTCTAATCTCTAGAAAATTACGAAGTTACATCTCATTGCTAAACTTGCGTTGCACAGACAAATTACGTGTTTTTATGCCAGCGTAATTCATTTGAAAGCTGTGGTTGTAATAGTCACAAAATCATCTGACTCCATAAAAAGTACAATTTCAAGTCATTCCTCTCACCACCAAGGTAAATGCAATGATAGCACAATCTGAAGGACAATGAAAAGGTTTTTCCTGTTGGAGCCAGGGGTCTATACTGTGTATTGCTTCTGACAGTCAGAAGGTAAAATGATTTAATACAGTTTTGACACAACAGCCTCCAATTCATAAGAAAAGAAGTGCATATAATCACCTCATATATATTTCTTTACTATCCTGTTCATAATGGAGTTTCAGGTGCTTTTTCTTAATTGGCTCACAGCATGTAGCCATTGCATTGCTGGTTATACCAACCTTTATTACAAATCCCTTTGTGTCCTTGGGAAGGTGATGTTGCCATCTCCTTGAAATGCCAAAATCTTGGCGGTATGTACATCCACAATGCTGTTAGGAATTTGTCCAAGCAACAGTGAAGGAATAACGTCATAGTTCCAAGTTAGGATAGTGTGCGCCTAGGATGGGAAGGTGATAGTATCCCTATGCATTTGCTACCTCCACTTTCTAGGTGGAGGAGTATGTGGGTTTGGGCGATGAATTCTGCAGTGCACCTGGTACATGGGACACACTGCTGCTGCTGCTGTGTGTAGATGGTGAAGGAAATGACTGTTGAACATGGTGGATGGAGCATCAAACAAGTGGGTTACTTTTAAAAAAAAACTGCAGATGCTGTAATTTTTTTCAGATTAGATTACCTACAGTGTGGAAACAGGCCCTTCGGCCCAACAAGTCCACACCGCCCCTTGCAGCATCCCATCCAGACCCATCCCCCTATTACCCACACATGCCTGAACACTATGGGCAATTTATGATAGCCAATCCACTTAGCCTGCACATCTTTGGACTGTGGGACGAAACCGGAGCACCCGACCTGATAGGAACAAAAAAACAGAAGTTGCTGGAAAAGCTCAGCAGGTCTAGCAGCAGCAACGAAGAAGAATTTGAGTTAATGTTTCAGGTCCGGTGACCGTTCCTCAGAACAGTGGGTTACTTTGTTGTGGATGGGCCTTTTTGACTGCTGTTGAAGCTGCATTTGTCCTGGCAGCTTCAGGTGGAATGTCGTGCATTCCACCATACATCTGACTGCTTATAGATGATGGATATGACAAGAAATAAGTTATTCGCAAAAGAGTTCCTAGCCCCTGATCTGCACTTGTACCAACACAAGTATTTGGCCTGGTCCAGTTAAATTTCTGGTCAGTGGTAACTCCCAGGATGTCAAAGCAAGGGATTCAGGTGGAGGCAACATGGGGGTAATGTTGAATATTGAGGGGAGACAGTTAAATTCTCTCTTGATTAAGACAGTCATTATTTGGAACACCTGTTGGCTCCAACCAGTGGAGGAGTTTTCCATTTCCCATTGAGTCCATTTTGTTCGGGCTCCTTGAGGCCATCCTCAGTCAAATGTTGCCTTGATATTGAGAATGTTCACTCCCACCTCACTTTATCTCATCTCTAGGTTTAGGTTCTTTTAGTTGGACGAAGGCAGCAATATGTTCAAGAACCAAGTGGTCCTGGTAGAACTTAAACTGGGCAGCACAGTGGCAGCACTGCTACCGTAAGGCACCAGAGACCCGGGTTCGATTCCACCTTCAGGCAATTGCCTGTGTGGAGTCTACACATTCTCCCCATGTATGTGTTGGTTTCCTCCAATGGTCCAAAGATGTGCGGGCTCGGTGGATTAGCCATGGGAAATGCATTTTTACAGAGATAGGATAGGAGGAGTGAGTCTGCATGGGATGCTCTTCAGAGGGCTGGTGTGGACTCAATGGGCTGAATGGCCTGCTTCCATACTTTAGGGGGTCTATGAAAACTAAATATCAGTGAGGAGGATGCTATTGAGCAAGTACAGTCTATTAAATCTGAGGCAAGTAATCAAGTGTAAGAAGTGTTAATATTTTTCAGGCATTATTTTCCTCCTCTTTAGTCTTTCAAACAGCTTAATGTGTAATGAAGGTAAGGAAAACAAATATTGATCAGTCTTTGTAAAAAGCCATATTGGTTATATTTTTTGTAATGAAGCCAGAGCTTACACTTAGAATTTCGATTCAAAATATGAACTAACAAAAACATCAACCTCAGTCATTTATTTAACATTGATTATGTTGAAGCAAAGGGAATGCTACCCTAAACATCGCCTTGCAGCCAAGAGGTACATTTGGCACTCAGAAAAATATTCATTTCTCAGAATTAAGGATTATTAGAGGGGAAAAAAATTGCTAGATCTGTGTGAGATGACTAGTGAATGAGGAAATGTCTTTGTGTTCTCCAAAGTATGAACATTGCCTGATTTTGCAATTGTGACACCCCTATTACAGTTAATGCTTAGGTCATTACAGCTTGGGAACAGCAAGTGGAATCTTATTATCACAGGTCACTTGTTTAGCTTGAATAGTTTACAGTAAGCTAATTATACAATGAAAATACCTGTGTAGTATACACATTCATCCCAGCCAGGCTTCTGCCATGCTGAATTCCGTGTTTCATCTCTTGATTGCAAGTCCTTGTAAGCTTCAAAAAGAAAGTATGATATCTGGAATGAATAATTAAATTTACAACACTATTGTGGAAATTATTTTACAGAAATTAAAAACCATTTGAAGATCTGAAAGATATCAAATTTACAATTCAGAATTCTAACATTAGTCATATCGTTTTAAAATTCAAGCTGTAAGTATCAATTGTATTTTGCCAGTTACTGCCAAAGCAGTCTGAAATAACTAGAGGCCAGTATCCTGTCACTAAGTAACTATTTACTTAGACGTGGGAAGTGCTTAACACTGATCCAGCTTCCTCAAGAGTGAACAGAACTTTGGACACTGTTTATATCCAGCAGCTAGGGCTCCCTGATTGGACCAGGTTAACAGCCCAAATCAGGGATCTCATTCTTTTATGTTCACTGGGGCTAAGTCAAAGGTCATAGGCCAGTTCTCTTTTTTATGAAACCTGTCCTCGGGTGTGTTAACACTGGGTCAGGTTCCTCTAAATCTGCCTCTAACACGCTCAGTACCTGCCTCTTGCACTTGGAGAATCTTGGAAGAAATTCATTCTCCACTTCAGGTGGCAATGGCATCAAGGCAAAGGCATCTGCTGTGTCCAGCTCAGATTCAGAGGTATCTTCAATACTTGACAGAGAGGAATAACCCACAGTTTCCAGAACAGGTGGAAAGGCTGTCCAAGAGCCAGGCACAATTTCCTCCGACACCATTCGCTAGCTTGTATCTTTCATTTGGTCCACATGCTTGTTCAGGTCCTTGTAGCTACCTGCACTTTTTACATCACTGGATGTGACCTCTTTACCAGGGAGAAAGGTGAAATAACTCCAGTGGCTGATATCCTGTCACCATGTCACCTTTTATTTATAAATGGAGAATTCTTGACACTGAGCCAGATTCCTCCAACCAGCTCTCAAGGGTGAACAGAATCTCTGACACTCCTGTTTATACCTATCAGCCTGGACTCCTTAATTAGACCAGGTTAACAGCAATCAGGGAACTTATATTCTATGATGCCCATCTGACTGATCTTGTTACAAACACTGCACAAGCTGCTTAGTAAACTATGCAAATTTACAATTCCAAGTGCTATTCAATGGGAGAGGAGGAGTAAGCAGACACTGTACATGCTAAAAGATATTATGAAACTTATTGGAATACAGCACAAACAGAGAGGTAGGTCAAACAGAAAATGAAAGATAGCACCATCTTGCATTCCAAGCCTCCACTCTAAGACACAGTAATAGTGGTTCTCCAAAGTGAAAGTCAAGTTAATTTCACCTGTGACTACATGGAGGATAATTTAATTAAGAACACTGACATTAAATTTGATGGAGTCTATCAATGCTGATAACATTAAAAGAGGAAAATATATATATTTAGAATGCAAACATAAAAGCAGAATCTACTGAAAGAAACAGTTGATAGCTTCCCTCTGTACACAGAAAAACAGATGGTGAAACTTCAAACACAGACAGATAACCATGAATGTTAGTAAAGTTGGAAAGAGTGAAAAATGGAGAAAACAAACAAAATTTTAAATAAGGTCAGAGTGGAAAAAAGAAAAGATAGGATGTAGGCAGAAGTAATTTGGTTAGGTGGACAAGGAGAATTTTATCATGATTCTAAGGACAAGGTAGCAATGTACTGTTTGGGGTCAGGATCAACTGGAGATGATAGAAGACAGACATCATGATAAACCCAATTGGACTGAAATATGGTATGGTGCTCAATAATAGAACTGAATTGGTGGCAAGAAAGTTGGGGTTCGCTCTCGGCAAGGTGAAAATGCAATAGCAACTTCTTTGGTCAATACCATGAATACTTGGGTTGAAATTAGATCCTGATAATAAATGAACAACAAATAAATTCCCACAATACAGAGCATCCCATGTGCAACGTAAAGACGAAGAACAACGTAAAGACGAAGAACAACGTATATCACGATGCAGGTGGAGTTGGTATTCTCCAACTACCTCAGCTCTGTTAACCATTTAGCAAAAAAATTATTCCACTTTCAGAGTCATATGCCAATAATTGTACTCCTTAGGCAGTTAACACACACACAAAAGAACAAAATCAGAGAAGATCTTTTTGATTTCTTCAACATTATGATTGACAAGTTGCATTTTGAAAAATGATCAACTTAAGTTTTGCAAAAGGTGCAAAGAAACACGAAAACACTGACTGATAGGATTTATTTACCCCATAGATGATGCACTGTGTACAGCTCACCAATCTGAGAGAAGAAGCCACCAACTGCTTCATTGTTCTCTTGTCGATATCGAATAGCACGAGCCCTGTGAAAATTAAATGAATCAAAACTAAATGAAACTAAAAACATATGAATAATTAATTTATTTCAAGCAACTAAAGCATCAGAACTTAGCCTTTGATTCTTTTCATTGAATGATTTGACCACTGAAGCTGATGTTTGATTCTTGAATAAACGAATATCTTAATAGATTTCTGAAAACTCAAATGTAAGGTGGAAACTGATTATACGAAATTTCAAGTTATTCAACATGCAGTTTTCATAATCAATTTAGTTTTGTATAAATTAACGTTGAAGTATGATTGCTTTACACCAATAACACTATGCACAACACTTACAGTATTTTAAATTCTGAATGGAGACTGGCTCAATAACTCAATGACCTTTCACCCAACCAAAATCCTCAAATATAAAAGCAGCTGCAACATTAAATTTTAAACAGTTAAAACAAGATTTTCAACTTTGAAGTATACATGCACATTAAACTAAAGGGAAGGGATATTTAGTGCATTTTTCTTATAACAAAGATGCAGGCAGAATGGATAATATGAATAACATTGAAGTAGTTCGCACTTATGGTCATGTAATTCATTTTTTAAAATAGGGAAAAATGATTCCTACTTCTAGTTCATTCGATTATCAAATTCATTAGCTGATTTTGGTATCCAATTCTGTTGGCTCTCAAAACATCAACTTTAATTTTATCCATTAAACAAATAAAAAGGTACATTTGGTGAATATTTATGTACCGAAATAGCTACATAACATGGTACAGTACAAGACACTTGTGATGGCTCGGAGATATCCAACAAGACTCACTCTTTGGTTCTTATCCAATAGCCCTGTAAATGTTTTCGCTTCAAGCTTTGTTTCAATTTCTTAAGATTTATTATTCATTTGACTTTGCTTATTGTTTCAGACAGTGCATTCAGATCACACAACTTACCGAGTAAAATTCACCTCAATATTGGATCTTTTGCCCTATTACCATGACACTGTATTGCCTGGCTAGCAATCCTTTTGACACTAATTCAACTTATTTATTTACGTCAATACCATTTATGGTTTCCAATCCCACACCATATACCCCTTTAAACTTCTGTTTCAAAGAGAACATCCCCAATTCTATAGTCTCAACAGAGCCCCTTATCCCTAGTATCATTCTAAAAAGGTCCAAGTTCAAATCAAAGGTGACAGTCCAGTCTAGTACCGAGTGTGTGTTGTGCTATCAGACAAGTCAAACTGATTTCGGAGATTCCTCTCTACCATCTTAGTGAGCCTATAAGCACTTTTCAGAAGAAAAAACGTAAGAGTCATCTCCATGTCCTCACCAAAATTTGTCAATTCTGATCATTAGCATATTGTTTGTATGAGCTTGTTGTCCACTTCAAAAACACTTCACTGTCAACAACATGTTTCTAGATGTGCTGTATTATTGCAAGTCTTTATGCTGGCTCCATTAAACCTCTTCTGCACCCCCACCAAGACTGTGATATACTTCCTAAAGTATAACTCTGAAGACTGAACACAAAAATCCAGTTGATCCCTAACCAGTGTTTTACATATTTGCTCGCTTTTGTAATTTCACAGAAGTAAAAAAAAAACGATGGGCAATATTTGCTAGCCTACCCAGTGAATGAAGAAATAAAAACCCTACACTTGTCAATTTCACACTTTTTCTTTTAGAAGGCCTTCTCCATTTATCCTTCACAGATATGAGAACATTCATCTCAAAGTCTCTTAGTTTCTGTACCCCTTTAATTTGGGTTGTCTTTCTTCATTCTTTGTACCAAAATGTGTCACCTCACATGACCAAATGCAAAATTACATCTGCCACGGCTCTGCCTAATTCACTTGTCTATGCCAACCCAAACTGTTATCATTCACCCACTGCTTACTAAATTCCAAGGTTCATATCACCTGTGGCCTCTGGAATCTTACCTACACACAACATTACATTTCTGAACTTCTAAGAATTTATGTTTATTTTCTTTTATTCTTCATTAAACACTTTCGTTAAATGCTTGTGTTGAATTTATCTCAATATAAAAATATTCAGAATATCTATCTTGAAGTACTACTAGACAAAATAAAGCATCTCAAGAGAAATGTCCTCAATTACCATCATTACTCATTTTACAATTCCACAACAATTTATATGCAAATTATTACAATTTTGCTTCAAGTTAAATTCTGTTAGTCTCCTTCTAATACATTACAAATATAATGCTTCAATTGTATCGTCATCAAGAAATCAACGAATGGAGCATCTGTGCTGATATTCTCATTAAATGGTCTTAAATTGGTTGCAGCACAGCAACTTACTGCTTGACGCACTGTTCACTCTTTCCCTTAGAATACAGAACATAGAACAGTACAGCACAGTGCAGGCCCTACAGCCCACGATGTTGTGCTGAACTTTTACTCGAAACCTAAGGTCTATCTAACCTCCACCCCTAACTTATACTATCATTCATATACCAATCTTATAACTGCTTAAATGCCCCTAATGAGGTCAACTTCACTATCCTCTCCGGAAATGCATTCCACTCCCCTACTACTCTCCGAGTAAAGAACCAACCTCTGACGTCTCCCCGATATGTACCTCCTGTTTGAAATTTTTTGATTGCAAGTTGCTGGAAGTACGAACCAATAATTTCAATAGGGCCCCTGAAAGCTTGGTGGATGATAACTTGTTGGTTTCATCTCCTTAAATCAATGAGTTTTAAGGATAAACAGAAAAGGAAATAGTGTGAACTAGATTCAAATTAGGTACAGAAAGAAAAACAGAACCAGAACCACGAAGAAAAACTGGATTGAGAGAAAGATAAAATAGAGACATTAGGGGAAACAAGCTTTTTTAATTAAAAAAAAAGCCCAAGAACCACATACTACTTGCAGGAATGAGACCCCACAATTCAGTTGTTCCTTTCAGGGCCACAGTATCAGCGTGGGATTTCAAGTACACAAATATTTCCATTACAGGCTATAAACATAAAGGTCAGCTCTAATTTGCTGCAGCAAACTTAACTCATATTTAATACACAAATACAACAAGCTCTTGAAATTCACAAGGAGATTGATGACAAATTATAGCTTTTGGGAGTTCTGTTGAGCAGTACAAATCATCCAACAAATCACAGCACATGGGCTGTTTCTTTGTCACAAATTATGAAACAATTTACATACTAATAATGGTGCTCACATAAAATTCACTCTCACCTTCCATGCATTTTCTAGGCCATCACCCACTACACTCAAAGTATGAATTCAGTAAACTCTCAATAAACAATTAGTAGATGAAAACGATTCTGAACTGGCATTGGAGTCAATGTTATAATGACTTGATAATTCCTGGATAACCATTGGGTCCCCTGCATTTCTCAATAATATTAATTTTAAGCAAAATACTTCCATCGCCATGTCAATGTTAACAAGGATCAGGGCTGATACAGATGCCGATTCAGTAAGTGACAATAGATCTATTGTGGCATTTCATCATCAACAACATGCACTTGAAAGTTGCCGCAAACTAATAAAATTCCCAAAGTACCTAATTAACAAGAAACAGTAACAAAAAAGGTGCAATTCTCAACATCTTATGCAAGGGAACTATTTACCAATCAAACTTGTAACACACTATGATAGAATCATGCTCCCCTGCTCTTCTGTCATAACCTAATCCTGTTAGCACCCCCAACTATGTTTCCTATTCACTTTTCGAAGTTATTAAAAGGCTCCTAGTAGGGGTATGAATTGAAACAAGAGTCATATCACAAAGATGGAATTCAGCAACCTAGGAATCTCACCCAAGAATCAAATTGTTGTTTCGTTTAAAAAACATCAAACATGGAATATAGGCATCACTTTTGGCATGTGGTCATGGAGTCACAAGTGACAACGAAGCAGTACAGTTGCTTGTTGTCAGTATTCATTTGGAAGTTGACTGCATAACTACAGAAGATATTGTTGACTAACAAGGTATAAACCATGAAGAGGTGCAAGCTGAAGGTATCCCTGAAATCACTATTGCAGGAGATACTTTTAGGAATGTGGAAGCTACTTTAGTGAAATAGAAATGGAACTTAACGAATCAATGGTAGTGAACAACTGAGAACTTATGGAGCAGGGCAGATTAGATAGTATTTACAGCTGGTTACAAAGTTTAAATGGCAACTTTTGTGGTGCAGTCAGGTTAGAATTTTTCTGTTTCAATTAGGGTTAATGAGAAAAATGAACACATAAATAGATAATAAGAATTGGTTAAAAACATTCTTATGAAAACTGAGGATAGGCATAAAATAACTGATTAAATATGGAGAGTTTTCTGAAGAAAAATTAGGAATTCTTTAGTGACTACAAATATCAAAGGGTTAATGGGACAACATTTTCCAACCATTACTGGTAAATAACCTTGCAATGGAAATGGAACGTTACATACAACAGGACAAATTGTACAACAGTGTTAATATGCCACTCACCAGTTATTACCCCATTCAATCATTGTTCCTGGCTGAAAAAAAATGATACCAATATTAAAATAAGAGTCAAAATATAATTTACAAATATATAATGGAACAAGATCTTAATTTTTCAGACAAATATCTCATGATTTGGCTGTTCGATGACTTCGGTGTTGTGGTCATTTCAGAGACATGGATAGAGCAGGGTCAAGAATGGATGTTGCAGGTTCCAGGGTTTAGATCTTTCAGTAAGGTCAGGGAAAGTGGTAAAAGAGGGGGAGGTGTGGCTTTGTTAGTCAAGGACAGCATAACGGCGGCTGGAAGAACTTTTGATGAGGACTCGTCTACTGAGGTGGTACGGGCTGAGGTCAGAAACAGGAGAGGAGAGGTAACACTGCTGGGAGGTTTTTTTATAGGCCCCCGCAAAGTTCCAGGGATGCAGAGGAGAGGATTGGCAAAACTATTCTGGGCAGGAGTGAAAAGAACAGGGTGGTCATTATGGGAGACTTTAACTTCCCTAACATTGACTGGAAATGCTATAACTCTAGTAGGTCGGATGGATCAGTTTTTGTCCAACGTGTGCAGGAGGGTTTCCTGACTCAGTAAGTCGAAGGGCCGACAAGAGGAGAGGCCACGCTGGATCTGGTACTTGGTAATGAACCAGGCCAGGTGTTTGATTTAGTGGTAGGTGAGCACTTTGGATAGAGTGACCATAATTCGGTTATGTTACTTTAGCAATGGAAAGGGATAGGAACATGCCACAGGGCAAGAGTTATAGATGGGGGAAGGGCAATTATAATGCGATTAGGCAAGACTTAGGAGGCATAGAAAGGGTGAGCAAAATGCAGGATATGGGGACAATCGAAATGTGGAGCTGGTTTAAGGAACAGATATTGCGTGTCCTTAATAGGTATGTCCCTGTCAGGCAGGGAGGAAGCGATAAGGTAAGGGAACCGTAGTTTACTAAAGAAATTGTATCTCTTGTTAAGCAGAAGAGGGAGGCTTATGTGACGATGAGCCGAGATTGTTCAGATGAGGCAATGGAGAGTTAAGAGGAGCAAGGAGGGGACATGAGCAGACATTGGCAGTAGAATAAAGGACAACCCTAAAGCTTTCTATAGGTATGAGAGGAATAAGAGGATGATTAGGGTAGGAATAGGGCCAGTCAAAGATAGAAGTGGGAAGTTGTGTGTGGACCCTGTGGAGATTGGAGAGGTGCTAAATGATTATTTCTCAACTGTTTTCACTGAGAAACAGGAGAACATTGTAGAGGAGGTGACTGAGTTAAGGGCTACTAGAATTGAAAGGATTAAGGTTAGTAAGGAGGAGGTGTTGTTATCAATTCTAGAAGGTGTGAAGGTAGATAAATCCCCTGGGCCAGATGGGGTTTTTCCGAGGATTGTCTGGGAAGCTAGGGAGGTGGTGACAGAGACTTTGGCCTGGATCTTTGAGTCCTCATTGTCTACAGGTTCAGTACCAGAGGACTGGAGGATTGCAAATGTTGTGCCCTTGTTCAAGAAGGGCAGTAGGGATGACCCAGGTAATTACAGACCTGTGAGCCTTACGTCTGTTGTAGGAAAAGTTTTGGAAAGGATTATAAGAGATAGGATTTATAATCATCTAGCAAGCAACAATTTGATAGGAGATAGTCAGCATGGATTCGTCAAGGGCAGGTAGTGTCTCACAAACCTCTGAGTTTTTTGAGAAGGTGACCAAGCATGTGGATGAGGGTAGGGCAGTTGACGTGGTGTACATGGACTTCAGTAAAGCCTTTTGATAAGGTTCCACATGGTGGGCTATTGGAGAAAATACAGAGACACGGGATTGAGGGAGATTTCGCAGTTTGGTTTAAGAAACTGGCTTTCTGTAAGAAGGCAACGAGTGGTGGTTGATGGAAAATATTCAGCCTGGAGTCTGGTTACTAGTGGTGTGCCTCAAGGATCTGTTTTGGGACCACTGCTGTTTGTCATTTCTATAAATGACTTGGACGCAGGCATTGGTGGATGGGTTAGTAAGTTTGTGGATGACACTAAAGTCAGTGGAGTGGTGGACAGTGTGGAAGAATGTTGCAGGGAGACTTGGATAAACTGCAGAATTGGGCCAAAAGGTGGCAAATGGAGTTTAATACGGAAAAATGTGAGGTGATTCATTTTGGGAGGAATAATAGGAAGGCAGAATACCGGGTCAATGGAAAGATTCTTGCTAGTGTAGATGTGCAGAGGGATCTTGGTGTCCATGTACATAGATCCCTGAAAGTTGCCACCCAGGTTGATAGTGCTGTTCAGAAGGCTTACGGCGTTTTAGGTTTTATTGGTAGAGGGATTGAGTTCTGGAGCTGCGGTGTCATGCTGCAAGTGTACAAAACGCTAGTGCAGCCTCACTTGGAACACGGTGTGCAGTTCTGGTCGCCCCATTACAGGAAGGATGTGGAAGCATTGGGAAAGGTGCAGAGGAGATGTGGTGTGGCCTGGCCTGGAGCGCAGGCCCTATGAAGAAAGGCTGAGGGACTTGGGTCTGTCCCCATTGGAGCGAAGGAGGCTAAGAGGGGATTTAATAGAGACATACAGGGATATCAGAGGATTAGACAGGGTGGGCAGTGAGGGTCTTTTTCTGAGGATGATGACTTCAGCTTGTACAAGGGGGCAAAACTGCAAATTGAGGGGTGGTAGATTTAAGACAGATGTCAGAGGCAGGTTCTTTACTCAGAGTGGTAAGGGCGTGGAACGCCCTGCCTGCCAATGTAGTTAGCTCAGCCACATTAGGGGCATTTGAACAGTCCTTGGATAAGCATATGGATAATGATGGGATAGTGTAGGGGGAGGGGCTTAGATTAGTTCACAGGTCGACACAACAACGAGGGCCAAAGGGCCTGTTCTGTGCTGTATTGTTCTATGTTCTAAAGAACTTTTGTTTAAACATACAAATTATGAACTGCCCTGTTAGTTTTTCAAACCTTTCTCACATTCCTTACCCCTTAAGCTCAAAGTCTGTATTTCCTTGATGTATAATTAGTGCTGAAGTGCATTGAGTGTAGGTCATCTACATAACTGGGCACAGAGTCTACAGGTCTATTGTTGTGTGCATATGGTTAAAAAAAACATAATATGGTGGGAGATAATGGGAACTGCAGATGCTGGAGATTCCAAGATAATAAAATGTGAGGCTGGATGAACACAGCAGGCCAAGCAGCATCTCAGGAGCACAAAAGCTGACGTTTCGGGCCTAGACCCTTCATCAGAGAGGGGGATGGGGGGAGGGAACTGGAATAAATAGGGAGAGAGGGGGAGGCGGACCGAAGATGGAGAGCAAAGAAGATAGGTGGAGAGGGTGTAGGTGGGGAGGTAGGGAGGGGATAGGTCAGTCCAGGGAAGACGGACAGGTCAAGGAGGTGGGATGAGGTTAGTAGGTAGCTGGGGGTGCGGCTGGGGGTGGGAGGAAGGGATGGGTGAGAGGAAGAACCGGTTAGGGAGGCAGAGACAGGTTGGACTGGTTTTGGGATGCAGTGGGTGTGGGGGAAGAGCTGGGCTGGTTGTGTGGTGCAGTGGGGGGAGGGGATGAACTGGGCTGGTTTAGGGATGCAGTGGGGGAAGGGGAGATTTTGAAACTGGTGAAGTCCACATTGATACCATATGGCTGCAGGGTTCCCAGGCGGAATATGAGTTGCTGTTCCTGCAACCTTCGGGTGGCATCATTGTGGCAGTGCAGGAGGCCCATGATGGACATGTCATCAAGAGAATGGGAGGGGGAGTGGAAATGGTTTGCGACTGGGAGGTGCAGTTGTTTGTTGCGAACTGAGCGGAGGTGTTCTGCAAAGCGGTCCCCAAGCCTCCGCTTGGTTTCCCCAATGTAGAGAAAGCCGCACCGGGTACAGTGGATGCAGTATACCACATTGGCAGATGTGCAGGTGAACCTCCCTCACCCCCATCCCAGGCCCCAAGATGACATTCCACATTAAGCAGAGGTTCACCTGCACATCTGCCAATGTGGTATACTGCATCCACTGTACCCGGTGCGGCTTTCTCTACATTGGGGAAACCAAGCGGAGGCTTGGGGACCGCTTTGCAGAACACCTCCGCTCAGTTCGCAACAAACAACTGCACCTCCCAGTCGCAAACCATTTCCACTCCCCCTCCCATTCTCTTGATGACATGTCCATCATGGGCCTCCTGCACTGCCACAATGATGCCACCCGAAGGTTGCAGGAACAGCAACTCATATTCCGCCTGGGAACCCTGCAGCCATATGGTATCAATGTGGACTTCACCAGTTTCAAAATCTCCCCTTCCCCCACTGCATCCCTAAACCAGCCCAGTTCATCCCCTCCCCCCACTGCACCACACAACCAGCCCAGCTCTTCCCCCACACCCACTGCATCCCAAAACCAGTCCAACCTGTCTCTGCCTCCCTAACCGGTTCTTCCTCTCACCCATCCCTTCCTCCCACCCCCAGCCGCACCCCCAGCTACCTACTAACCTCATCCCACCTCCTTGACCTGTCCGTCTTCCCTGGACTGACCTATCCCCTCCCTACCTCCCCACCTACACCCTCTCCACCTATCTTCTTTGCTCTCCATCTTCGGTCCGCCTCCCCCTCTCTCCCTATTTATTCCAGTTCCCTCCCCCCATCCCCCTCTCTGATGAAGGGTCTAGGCCCGAAACGTCAGCTTTTGTGCTCCTGAGATGCTGCTTGGCCTGCTGTGTTCATCCAGCCTCACATTTTATTATCTTATAATATGGTGGGAGCTGCTTAAGCATTTAATATTCAATAGACTTTGTTTCCAATCCTTACGTTGACAGGGCTGGGGAGCACATTAGAATTCTGTGAACTTCTTACATCATTAAATTTCTCCCCAGATGCTGACAGACCTGTCACATATTTCCAGCATTTGTACTGTTGTCTTCACATTTGCACCAAAATCAACTTCCTTATCCTTACAATCAAATAGTAACTAAAAATAGCTCAAAATAATAATGAAGTTTCTCATTCATTTGATTCTTGCCAAATTTTCATCTGACATTTATGCAAAACATATGACTTAGCTCAATACATAATTTTATATTCCTACTTAAATGCTTGACCTTGAGAATCCAGTTGCAGTTCTAATCACGCATTTCTCTGCATGTGCCAGATGGCACCATTTGGTGAAGCTGAAGGCAATTGTTCAGAGCTGAACAATCCATGAACGGAGATAATATATTTAGTAAACATGGAAAATACAGTAACAATTTATCGAGCTGTTGTAGCAGCTGTGGATAGATAAAAATCAAATGTTTCAAGGTCACCGTTTGTAAAATGGGTGCTAAGAACACTTACCATACCAACACGGCTCATTAAATTCTTTTCCTTTCTATTTTATCAAAAGCATTGACTAAAATATTCTTGAAGTTTCAAAGTCAAATCTCTTAGAAAACAATGTAAAGATGTCTTAAACTTGGATACTGAGATGATTCAAAATTGCCAGCTAATGAGCATCAATCTGCAAAGTTACCTTGGAGAAGACGAATCTAGTAGAGAAGATCTATTGTCAACATATGAGGCGCAACAGCCTTGTGGTACTATTGCTGGACTGCTAATCCAGAGACCCTGGTAATAGCGAGTTTTGAGAACATTTGTAGCTCAGGTTGAAGTTCTGGATGTGAGTTTGCTCGCTGAGCTGGAAGGTTCGTTTTCACCATTTCGTCACCATTCTAGGTAACATCAGTGAGCCTCCGACGAAGCGCTGGTGTTATGTCCTGCTTTCTATTTATCTGGTTAGGTTTCCTTGGGTTGGTGATAAATAGAAAGCGGGACATAACACCAGCGCTTCGTCGGAGGCTCATGTCCCGCTTTCTATTTATCACCAACCCAAGGAAACCTAACCAGATAAATAGAAAGCGGGACATAACACCAGCGCTTCGTCGGAGGCTCACTGATGATGTTACCTAGAATGGTGACGAAACGTCTGAAAACTAACCTTCCAGCTCAGCGAGCAAACGCACATCCAGAACCCTAGTAATGTTCAAATCCTGCCACACCAGATGGTGGAACTTGAATTCACCAAAACTTTGGAACTAAGAGCCAAATGATAAACACAAATCCATTGTTGATTGTCAGGAAAACCCCACCTGGTTGACCAATGTCCTTTAAGGAAGGAAACATCTTTACATGGTCTGGTCTACATGAGACTCCAGACCAACACAACCTCTTACAACAATTGGTTAAAATTTTGTTCTGCTGGGTTAATATTTTTATTAAAAATACTAGTAACTACTCTGTTTAACAATACTCCAATGAATAATCACATTAACTAAAATTAAAAAAAACACATTGGGCCAGATTTTATTCCAGAATTGACCTATCCAACCATACCATCAGCTGCAATCAGAACAGTAAATGCACATTCTGCCAAAACCGATCAACACCAAAAACCTATATATCTAAAAAACAAATGCAAGAAACAAACGTTCCTTACCCTGAGCTGGTATGATCGGAGTTCATAAATATTAGGTCCTGATCTAGGTACTGGCTCATTCCAGAAACTGAACTCCAAAAGTAGTTGGTTTTTTCGAGAAAGTAACATTTTACCTCTTTCCTTCCTGAATTCCATGAACTCCTGAAAAACAATGCATAAATTTCAGTTGCTGTTATTTTTCATACTTGTGAGGTAATGTAATCATAACCAAGACATTTCATCTTGTAATATATTGCGATAACTGTAGAATCCCATTTGCACCTAACTCACATTTCCAAAATCGTATCCTGCACCACTGATATACTGAAACAAATTATACCATTAACACTGCCATAGGCCGCCTTGGGAAATAAAAAAAATTCTTATTTTCAATATTGCAGGAGGCATACATATTTTGATGAAACACGATTCTGAAAAGTTGTGATTCTATGATTGGACAACATCTATTAAATCCTGAATGTACAACAAGTTACACTGACAAATTTAAGATTGTCCATAGAGCTTGTGATGTGGTGCACTTCCAAGCAATCAAAGCTACGTATGTTAATAGAGGGTCCTATCCTTTACGGTCAGGAAGAACATATGGGCACATTGCACCAGTCTAACTTAAAATAAGTAGCAGTCATTTTCTGGTTAATTCCTCAGGTTAATGCATTGAAAATTCAGACTGAATTTGCTTGGTTTAAAAATAGACAAAATTTGGCAACTAACTGTTAGTTATCATCTATCTGGCACATTCTCCATGGCAACACCTTTACCAGAGCCCACTTGACAACCAATCAGTATGCTCTCCTTCCGCAGTATAAATATGTTGATTCTTCTATTTCGGAATTTCTTACTATTGTCCTCATGACTGAAAGATGAAAAGCTTTGATGAAATGTGCCATCTTTCCCAGCAATTATCAAGTTTTGCCCAACCAAATGAATATATTCAATCTTCTCCAATAATTTAACACCTACTACCAAATTTCGCAACCCACACCAGTAAAGGATTATACCATAAACTAATTTAATGAAAATACTGACTGCGGTGTCTTTGCCTATGTGGATTATCTTTTAATGTGTCATTTGATTGAAATTAACAATTAATTTCATTAAATTGCCAGTTTCCAAAAATACTGAATTATGCATATTCTGACGTTACATAATGAAGTCTAATTCTGACAGCAGTAGATCGGTTTTTCTTTCCACCTCCATACCATCACCTCTGGAAACTCAAAGATCCATCGATAGCCCCTTCCCATTTCTCACGGAGTTGCTGCTACCTTTGTGACATCAACATTAGGTTTCAATAGTACATTGGGTAACACAAAGTTCTAATCCACCATCACCACTCTTGTTGACTCAATTGTTTCTGACTTAACACATTAATTACACGACATCTACTATCGGATAAGCAGAAATCTTCTTTACAAACTTTGTCGCAAGAACCAAACTCCATTCCCCTCGTCACTGACTTTATCACTGGCTGACAAGTGTCTGAGCTGAAATCAGATGGCTCGAAACCATGGTATTGCACTTAATCCCAAGTGACCTTCACTGAGAACACCTACTCCAGAACATCACCCAGCAGTACCTCATCTCATTTGTTGCTAAAACAGTAACTCCTGCCTATGTTGCCTTCAGATTTGGCAATTCCAAAGCTCTCTGGGTTAGCCTCCCACTTTTCATCCAACATCAAATAGAGCTCATCTAAATCTCTGCTGCCTATGCGCTAAGTGGCACCACCACAGCTCTTTGCCCTTGTGCTTGCTGAGCTACAACACCTCCCTGCCCGTCCATTCAACTTTGAAACCTTGGTCTTGATTTTAAATCTCTCTAATGCATTGCTCTTTTGCAATTACTGTAATCCGCTCCAAAACAACAGCCATATACTACTATACTACTCCAACATCTTTTATATTAATAGACTCTCCACTTCTATGATAATGGAATGTGCAAATCACTCAGCTATGTATTATCACAAACTTAATGACTGGGTCTAGTCATTGTTATTCAAGAAAGATCATCTCTTTCAAATTGGGAAAGTGGAATCCTTACGTTTAATCCTCATGTTCGCAAACAATGAAAACTAGGAAACTTTTCCAGAAGTGAAAAATTCTACACAGTTAAAACAAGTCACTTACATTCATGTTGGGTTGTGGTGCACAACTGTCGATTCTATGTTTTACAATCAGTTGCCCATTTCAATTCATTCAAAGAACTTATGCTAATAAAGTCCTATAACTTGACTTTTCTATTAGTTTGATCAATCTAGCTGTTAAGTGGAGGAGCTATAAATATTCAACAATTTAAAAACTTAAATTAAGCCAGAACAGTATTCTTAATTTGTTCAAATGCTTTTTTTAAAAAAAAATCAAATTTCACTGATGAGAATATCAACCAGCCTGACTGATATGATGGAAAGCTTACAGTGTAACCATGATTATTACCATTTGCTGCCTAGACGCACGCAATGGGATCTATTACTTATTTTTCTACATCTACCTGCAAATTTCCAGGAACAGAGGTTTTCCAAGTGAGTAACACTTCTTTGAAAAATGCTGAATTGCAACAAATTAAAAAACTGTACATTTGTTCTTACAAAAAATTTGTTTCTTGAAAAGGCTGATTATTTCGGAAGTACATAACTTATTTATAACATTGCCATACAATCTTAGCTGAAAAATAAATGTTGGAATACAGTGCAATGTCCAAATAGGATTGGTTGTTTCAAATGCATCTAAGAAATAAAAAAAATTAAATTTTGTTTTTAAACATAGCTTCCAATTTTTCCCCATTTTCCACAAAGTTGATCAATTTGAGGATGCAAAATTGCTTAAAGCCTTTGTAAATTTTGATTTCTAAGCTCAGCAAAATAGTTATTCTGTTACTTCCTCATGCTGCTAAAAAAATTGCAATTGCAGGAATTCTATTATTTTGGATATATTTTCCATTTGGATTTTCAGTTTCTTTTAGAAGCTAGTAAAATGTATAGATATCTTAATACACATTACATAAGTGTTACTATAAACAAAAGACTATAAAAAACAAGATCTTCTATCACTTCGTCAGAACTACAACACACCCTTTTAATGGTGTTACCTTATTTTGTCTGAGCTTACTCATCACCTCGGTAAGCGTGGGGTAACCTCCACTATACTTCCAGAGGTGGACTGAAAAAGACAGAAATAGGATAACAGAAAGCAAGTCTTCTCTATTTCATCTTGTGAGTCAGTGTGTGTTGTCTCTGTGATCTGGTTTTGAGCTAATGAAAGTACGAAGTGAGCAATGATTTTTCAGTTACTTCACAAAGTGAAGTTTTAATATTTGGATAGTAGTAAAACTGACAGTTATAACTAATTACTTGCTAGCCTAGTATCATATTCCAGAATCAAATGAAACCACTGATTACCTTTCTATGTACATTATTTACAGACATACAGATATACACAAAGTTGCTTTTGAGCACATTTATTTTTCAAGCAAAGTCAGCAGTGGATTCGCTGAATGTCATAAAATATAATTTGATAATGACAATTTTAAGGTTAACTTGATAAATATTAGAAAAAAGAGTTCAAAATTAAAATTATAAAATGGTGTAAGCATTTAAGACATAATCACATTCGTATGACAGGGAGACATTTACTGACTACAACAGGAAATGTATTACAGTCTGCATATAACATCTATTGTTCCTAATGCAACTGAATACAAAAAAGATCTCAGCACTACGCAGATTAAAAAATATTCTAACATTTACAAGTCAGTTATGCTTTGCTATTCTGATTATAATAATATTCATACCGGCTTGATCCTGTTCTCCATACCACGTGTTCCATGTCCCCACAAGTTCACATGGGTAGTTTTGGTCGGCATGAACTTTTGGTAGTACCTCTACACTGCAAAGAACAAATTAGTGTTTATTTCATGAGTTTTCCAACTCAAGGAATTTTCTAACTTGTTGTGCTTTATACTAATGGCTAAAATCTCTATCACACAAAGAAAATCTAAGGGTCTGTGATCAGCATTGGGATGGGTATTTGAATATTTAGAACATATATTGAAATAGATCACGTCACCAAATTACTGCATGATTTGTGTACCCATCAAATCTTCTGCTTGTAAAGGATTCATTTTACAAACATCTAGGATACCATCTTTAATTGTACATGTGCACAGTTATATGACTGACACAGCTCCACTTGTACAAATTTATCAAAATTATAATTAACTGCAATTTTTAACAAAACAACAAGGGATGGGACAGGATGGGGAGGTGAAGTGTGATAGCGAGTTAGAAAGGGGGAAAAAAAATTCTTGAGCCTTACTACAGCAAAAGAAAATAATTGCTTTTAGTAAATTATTGGGCAACACCAGACAATCCAAAAGCCATAAGTAACATAAATTGCAAATAATTCTTCAGCTATTACTAGTGTTAGGACCAGGCCAAACCGTTTTAAAATAGGAGAAAGCCTAGACGCTCAATTTCATCTTATTTAGATGCGGGTTTAAAAATGCTGTGTTCCAGATGTGATTTGATTGGTCAAAAGGCTAGGCTTTAAGCAACAGGCATTTTATTCTTTCATCACAGTTAAAATACAAACAAAAATAAAGAACTTGTCATAAATGTAACTCTATTGAAATACTTAAAAAAGTTAACTTCTACTCATCAACTGTTCTAATATAGTAGCATTCCAAAATATGCCCTTGGCAAAGGCAAATTCAGCAAAAAAAAACTTCCCTCGCTTTCTATCTCCTCCAGGGGAAAGGCAAAACTAAGAATGAATCTAGCAGCAGAGAGAGACAACAAGACTCTTGCAGCAGCAGAGAAAGAGAGCTGTGTCTAGCAACTTCAACTGCAAAATTTCAACTTCAACAACTGAAAGCAAAGCTAAAACACTGGTTCTGTGCGAGCCTGACTCCAGCTACTCAAGCTTTTTTGTGCCTACTTTTTAAAGAAACCCAGAAGCTATTTACTGTTATCGATGTAGCAGATACCTCAACAGCAGGTTTTGCAACCCTCTCACTTCAAGAGAAACAGGCCATGACACATCCCTTCTCAAGACACATATCATCATACTAAACAGATAGAAATGAAAACAAAGTGGGGACTCATTCAACTAGTTAGCAGTAGCGAGGCAATAGTAGGTGCTGTGGTCAATAATGTCAAAGGCTGAAATTTGGTTGAGAAGGACAAGGAGGGGTTGCTTAACTATGCAACAGATGAGACTCTTTGTTCTCCATTTATTATACAATAAAATAGTTATGCCTTTGTGAAGTTTCAATGTATCTGACAAATGTGCTTTAGAACACCACCCTCCTGCTGAATTATTTTTACCAAGACAAAGCACCACATGCATCTTATTCTCAGAAAGGTACTGTTAAGCTTAACACAGTAGTCTAAAAAGGTCAAGTTTTTCCACATTCAACAATAGCAGTAAAGTCATTAAACTATTTTCCTAAAGGGGAAATATTGTTTCTCTTTATAGCTGCAGTAACAACAAAGCAATCCAAGATCACTGCTGGAAAAAGAAAATAAAAAAGGGACTGATTGTCATTTCAGGGGCTTTAAAAATGTTGTATTATGGAGCTGTATTATGCAATTCTCTGTACAGACTAACACGGCATCTGGTGAAACGATTTTTTATAATGGGAGAAACATTAAGTGAATAACAGGTATACCCCAGATAAACCAAACATTAGTTTGCTTAAGCTAAAAAAAATTGAATAAGATTCTTTTTTTAAATCTTACCAAAGTTTGTTGTAATTCTCCAAGCATTCTGGCTTTACATTGTGAACTGAAAAGAAATTTTTAAAATTATACGTAGAAACAATTTGAAAATAATACATGCTTAACAGTTTTAAAAAACACTGCGAATACTTACACTGAATTTTGTACAGGCTGCTGGTTTCTTTTTTAGCTAGCAGGTTTGAATGAGCATCTTTGCGTGGATCCACCTTTCTAACAAACAGCGATTTAAACCAGCTATCTTCCCTGTTGTTGTAAGAAGTTGCAGATAATGCCCTACACAGAAACATGAATAATTACAATGGTTGAGCCAGTCAGGTAGCATTATGCAAGGTGATACAATCCTGGCAGCTTTTAAAGTTAGGTTTTGGTGGGAAACAACAAATCAACTTTAGCAAGGTATACTCTAAAGGAATAACAGTAAAGACACTGAGTTGGCGGCATTTAGCATATCTGATGACAATTCAGCAACATTTGTTCTTACTTCAAAGCTTCCAGCATCCACAGTATTTAGCTACAACAGACGATCAGATCAGGTTCAGAAATGCTTAAAAGGCAGCTACAGAATTGTACAGAAAGGGAAAAGGTCAGAATGAATAAAAATGGGACTGCGTAATATATATATGAAAAAGCCAGGCAAAGGAGGTTATGAATCTAGTTTATCTCACATAGAGAACAAGGCCAGAGAACTGCCAAATAATTAAACACAGGAGGAGTAACCGGAAGGCAAAGTACAGGGCAAATGGTAAGATTCTTAGCAGTGTAGATGAGCAGAGAGATCTCGGTGTCCATGTACATAGATCCTTGAAAGTTGCCACCCAGGTTGACAGGGTTGTTAAGAAGGCATACAGTGTTTTAGCTTTTATTAACAGAGGGATCGAGTTCCGGAACCAAGAGGTTATGGCGTAGCTGTACAAAACTCTGGTGCAGCCGCACTTGGAGTATTGTGTACAGTTCTGGTCACCGCATTATAAGAAGGATGTGGAAGCTTTGGAAAGGGTGCAGAGGAGGTTTACTTGGATGTTGCCTGGTATGGAGGGAAGGTCTTACGAGGAAAGGCTGAGGGACTTGAGGCTGTTTTCATTAGCGAGAAGGAGGTTGAGAGGTGACTTAATTGAAACATATAAAATAATCAGAGGGTTAGATAGGGAGAGCCATTTTCCTAGGATGGTGACGGCAAGCACGAGGGGGCATTGCTTTAAATTGAGGGGCGAAAGACATAGGACAGATGTCAGAGGTAGTTTCTTTACTCAGAGAGTAGTAAGGGAATGGAACGCTTTGCTTGCAACGGTAGTAGATTCGCCAACTTTAGGTACATTTAAGTCGTCATTGGACAAGCATATGGACGTACATGTAATAGTGTAGGTTAGATGGGCTTGAGATCGGTATGACAGGTCGGCACAACATCGAGGGCCGAAGGGCCTGTACTGTGCTGTAATGTTCTATGTTCTACATTAATAAAACTTGATGCACTTGTTCAGCTCCCCTTCACACAATTTTTATATTTAAAACTTAATCATGGAAGAATATCTCAATATGGCAAAACTTATGGCAGGGAATAGATCAATGTTTTCAAAATAAGGTTTATTATAAATTGGTGATCACTTAAAAATGTGTAGAAAGGTCAAACGTTTTCACTTAGAACTCAAAATTCAAATGTCTAATATCAGAATGTTTAATTCACAAGGAGTTTCAATAACTATATATTTAACACCTCTAAACCGCAAAACATATCAAAGTACTTTCCAAGAGCATGTTGAAAATACTGTATTTATACAAATAAAAAATATACAAATTTTGTATTTACAAAAATATAGTATCATGAAAGTATAGAGATCTTAAAATGCTTGCTGAAAACCTATGAAGGTCTGACTATTGCCTGGCTAACATTCATTGTCTACATCATCTTAAATGGATTGTCTAGTTATTTATCTCATTATTGTTTGTCAGACCTTGTGTAGAAATTAGAACAATGACTACAGTTCTAAGTACTTCACAAGATGCGACCTGCTTTAGGATGTCCTGTAGTCAAGTAAACCATTGAAAAAAATGTATTTTAGTGGAAGTTACGAAAGCACATCTGAAAGAATTCAAACGAGAGGTTATGGGAGAAAGGTGCACAAAGCACCTTTATTTTGAAAATCAACCTATTCGGACATGTTAAGGCATATTTCTGTGACATGTGGGAGTTGAACACAGACCCTCTGGCTTGGATTTTAATTCATTGACGGGATGCGGGCATCAGTAGCCATGTCAGCATTCACTGCCCATATCTAATTGTCTAGATGGCTTTTGAGAGTCAACCACTTTGCTATGGGTCTGGAGTCACATGTAGGCCAGAGCAGGTAAGAATGGCAGTTTCCTTCCCTAAAAGGACTTCAGTGAGCCTGATGGGTTTTTCTGTCATTTGATAAGGGTTTCAAGGTCATCATTTGACTTATAATTCCAGATTTTTTGTTAAACAGAATTCAAACTCTACCATCTGTCACAGTAATAATCTAACCCAAGTCCCAAGAACTTTACCCAGGTCTGCCAGATTAATAGTCCAACAATAATTCCACGAGGCCATCACCTCTCCTGGAGATGTAGCAACATGACCATTCTGCCATAAAAGTTTGTTGCAGAGCATTTAGCAAAATTCAAACCTGTGTGGGGAGACCACAACAGATTTCAAATCCGATACCTACACTATTCGGCCACAATTTCAGGTGTATCAATTAAATGAATTTCACTACCGGCTATGGAGGGATTGATACCATGCCCTCAGATGGTTAAACCTTTACTAGTACAGCAACAACACCACTATATCACCACCTTATTTACCCAAATTATTTTAATCAAACAATCATGATATATTAAAATATACCATTCCAGGTCAGGCAGGACCTTAAGTCAGATGTTCAGACACAGGTAGGTACAATAACACTGTCCCAAAACTGATCAGCAGCATGGTCCCTTTTCTATTAAAAAAATCACTCAAGAGGTGAAAATCTCTCGTAAGGTCAGCATTTACTGGTCATTCCCAAGTGTCCCAAGGAGGATGTTGGGAAATATGTTCTGCATTGTATCATAAAAGCAGCCTGACAGGGTAATCCTGTAGAATTTCAGAATTTTGACTGAACAGCGAGAAAGGTTTGAGGATGTATTTCGAAGCCAGGATAATGCGTGACTTCAAAAGGAATTTGCTGTTGGTGCTACTTCCACACTACCTTTGTCTTTCTTGTAGAAACAGCTCAGAGCTTTGGAAGGTGCTGTTGAAGAAGTCTTGATGAGTTGTTGCAATGCATCTTGTAGATGGTACACACTGCCAAGACCATGAACTGGTCGAAGTGAGATTTTAGGGTGACGGATGAGGTGTCAACAAGTCGATCCCCTTCAAATGGTGCTGAGCATCAATGCCCAGTGTTATTCTGTGTCCTTCTTCAAAAGTGGAAGACAGGTTGATCTACTGAGGTAGAGTGGCAGAGCCACAGTATGTCTACAGAAAAAGATGGGCTAATTTTACATGCTGCTATAGTTCTTGGTAGTTGACAGTCCTATTAGAAGACCATGCCACGCATATATGGTCAAAACCTATCCACGTAAATAGTTAAAGCAGCTGTGCACCAGAGAAGTTTTTTTTGTATTGTGGATTGGCAGGGTACCACTGGAAAACAGTCAGACATCAATCCTTCCCGAGCTTCTCTGCCTTTCGAACACAAGGCATTAATTCTTGTTGATTTTTGTGTCCTGGAGTAAATAACTTATTTTGCACTGCCCTTGAAAAATAACCTCAACTTTGTCATATTACATTATCAATATTAAATCAGTCACAGTTTTATCAGAGAAGTTTATGATATCTAAATTCACATCAAATTTGGTACTTATTCATCTCTCAGTAGCAGTACAACAGTGGTGATCATCTTCAATTAATGTTTGTTGAAACCCTCATCCTTTATTGCCCCTTCGTTAGCTGATATTAATGGTTCCCTCTTCAGGTGCTGCTCTTCTTTCCACAAAAACTTTGACTCCCATGCTCTGGTAAACTTTGTTTCATTGCCGATCTTCCTTTCCTCTCCAAAGTCTAGGCAGGTACTGTTGTCTCCCAAATTCAAAAACTTATCTCACAGATTTCTTAATTCTTGACAGAGTCCCAAAGTGGCAGACACAAGTATATTACTAACAGCAAATGTGAAAGGTAAACCATTCATCAGATCCTTTGCAACCTGTCTGAAGCTGTTGACATAGTTGTTTATAGTATTCTCTTCAAAGCCTCTTCACTGTCATTTAGCTGCATGAACATTATGAAATCACAGAAGGACATGGACCTGCAATCTTTTGCTGGCACCCTGATTAACAGCAACGTCAGATAACTCATCAATTAAGCCATGCAACTGCTTGCGCTTGTTTGGCTCGATTTCCATCTATTTAATCATAGATTGAATATCATTTGCAATAGTTTTGCTTCTACACCATTTCCTCTGCTGCTTCCCAAAGATCTGTCCTTGGTAGTCACTTTTTTCTCATTGACAAATTGACTGATGTTCCTCAGCAACAAAAGCAGGACAATCGTTCTCACATGTACACTAATGATATAGAGCTCTAAAACAACAGATCCTTTCTCAATTTCTCCAATGCTAAGTTATTCAAATGCTTAGTCAACATCGAGTATTGGACAAACAGAAATTTCTTTGATTTAAGTACTGGGAAGATTGAAGCCGTTGTGCCATCAGTCCTGCTGCGTCTATCCATAGCTAACAACTCCATTCTTCTCCCCAACAACTGTCTGAAACTAAACCAAACACTCACACACAAACTTCATAACTGACATCAAGACAGGTTTCTGAACATATTGGCATCATCACTAAGACTGCCTACGTACTTGCATCTCATACTGAAAGCCCTATGTATACTTTGTTGTTTTCTGACTTGACTATTCCAATGTAATGCAAGTTGCCCTCCCACATGCTTGTGCATATCACAAAGCACAAAATCAAATAGGTCAGTTATATAATTTTCTTTTGAAGCCACAAACTGAAATCTGCTAAAATTTACTTTTGAAATCATGCAAAAAAATACATTGTTGTGGGAGACTGTGACCTAATGTTCAATGGTAATAACTGCTTTATTTATTTTCCATATGAATACACTAATGCCATTCCGTGTGCCATATACTCGAAAGAATATCTTTCTTAATTGCCCGGAATGAAGAAATTTAGACATGATTAAATATATTCCGGGAAATAATTGTTATAGCAAACCATCAATTTTATCTTACTTTAAACAGAACGACGATACGAACAGAACCCTAACAACATTGTACGTGGTTATTAAAACTGCCAAAGACAAACGACCTTGACAAAATGCAACATCGCAAATGTGAGTCTTCAAAAAAAAACTTCCGAGTCGAGGAATTAAAATATCTGCAGCTAACTGCCAGCTGTTTATTTAGATGCCTGCGAAACCAAACATCGAATTGACTGTGTTACGCTGTCAACTGCAGTGAGGAATAATTAAAACAAAGAAACACATCGTAACACCTGACTTTTGTGTGTGTTTGGACGAGAGGGATGGGCCGGGCCGGCCCCGCATAAACTTTACCTCAGTTTACCTCTAGCGAATTTGGAAGAGGGGAGGCTTTACATCCACTGACCTGGTTATTGTTGCAGTGCTCGTGCTAGTAACAGCAGTGGCCAAGGGCCGACCTTCGGCCCGTACCTGGGCTGCGGCCCTACTCACACCAGCCTCTACGTTGATGAGGACTCTGGCCGCCATCTTGCTCTGGAGGAGACATTCACCCCAGGGCCGAATGACATGCGCATGCGCTACAGGCACCCGCCCCTCACCTACGACCGGGCCTTACAAACAGCTTAGTTCAGCCCTTCGACATAGCCCCTTATTCATCACTATGTAAAGTCAAACATCTCAAGTGTCTTACAGTTAATGTAGCACACATTGTAAGTTGTTGACATTTGAACGCGGTGCTCTTATTTAACATTTATGCTCCATTGCCAAAAGCAGCGACCGCCCTAACAATTATGTGTTCAAAATACAAACCAAATAAAAAGTCAGGTAGTTCTGATTGCTATTGCTTTGAGCGCCAGATTTTACTACAAGGCTACTAAGTTATTTATTTTTGTTCAAGGGTGGTAATAATGTGGTAAGAACATAAGAACTGTGAGCAGGAGTAGGCAATTCAGCCCCTTGAGCTTGATCCACTATTTGATACAATGACACTAAAACAGGTGAAGTAAGCTGCAATGAAGAAATAAGAAATTTACAAATGGATATGGGTAGGTTAGGTGAATGGGTGAAAAATTTGCAAAATTGTAATGTGGATAAGTGTGAGGTTGTCATTTTGGTTTGGAAGAATAGAAAGACAGCCTATTATCAAAATGAAGAGAAACTGTAGAGTGCTTCAGTGCAGAAGGATCTGGGTATCCTGATTAAAGTATCGCAGACAAGTTGTATGCATGTAATAAGGAAGGCAATTTGAATTTTGTCTTTTATTGCTCAAGGAATAGGGTATAAAAGTAGGGATGTGTTGCTGCAACTGTACAAGTCCGCACTGAAATATTGTGTATAATTCTGGTTCCCTTATTTGAGGAGAGATGTAGTTGTATTGGAGGCAGATGAGTGGAAGTTCACCATATTGATTTCAGACATAAGCGATATGTCTTATGAAGAGAAATTGAGTTGTTTAGTCCTATACTCTTTACAGTTTAGAGGAGTGAATAGAAATTGGATTGCTACAGGGAATTGACAAGGTACATGTAGAAAGGATGTTTCCACACATAGTCATGAGAATAAGAGGTCATAGTTTTAGAATAAAATGCTTGGCCAGATTCCCTGTGGAGTACTGTATTCAGTTGGTACACTAACTCATCTCCTGTTGCTCATGCTTATCTGTCTCTTACTACCCTCAACTCATTTACTCAGAGAGCTGGTGCAGACATGATGAGTCAAACAGACTCCTTCTTCAACACAACAATGTGATGTTTACTTTCCAAGGGCTAAAATTCCAGTGCCATTTTTGATGATTTTTTAATATCAGTGTAATAGTTTTTTGTGATTTGTGTTTATAACTCAAAATCTTTTTGCTCCTCCACCCTAGACTTTCAACATTTAAAAAATATTTCAATTTCTCAAGTCCAACACAGGTCATTTCACACGTACCATGATGAATTCTATTGGCCACAGTTTTGTTCTGTTATAATTTGTGCACGCGTTCAATCCAACCCATCATGAGCAGTTTCATTATGCATCCACTAGTTAATTATTAAATGTTAGAAATAACTTTTTTGAGAGTTCTGTATCAAATTCTACACTAATATGTTAAAATGACATAGCAAACTAAATGTTATTAGACAGTAGATATTAGGAACTGCTGATGCTGGAGAATCTGAGATAACATGGTGTGAAGCTGGATGAACACAGCAGGCCAAGCAGCAGCAAAGGAGCAGGAAAGCTTGACGTTTCAGGTCGGGACCCTTCTTCAGCAATGGGGGAGGGGAAGGGGATTCTGAAATAAATAGGGAGACGGGGGAGGCAGATAGAAGATGGATAAAGGAGAAGATAGAACATAGAACATAGAAAAGTACAGCACAGTACAGGCCCTTCGGCCCACGATGTTGTGCTGTGGAAAAATCCTAATCCAAAAATAAAACCTACATTCCCCTCAATTCACTGCTGTCCATGTGCATGTCCAGCAGTTGCTTAAATGTCACTAATGACTCCACTTCCACGACTACCACTGGTAAACTATTCCATGTGCTCACAACTCTCTGGGTGAAGAACCTCCCTCTAACGTCTCCTCTATACCTTCCTCCTAACACCTTAAAACTATGACGCCTCGTGGCAGTCAATCCTGCCCTGGGGAAAAGTCTCTGGCTATCGAAGATAGGGTGAGAGGAGACAGACAGGTCAAAGAGGCAGGGTTGGAGCCAGGGAAGGTGAATGTAGGTGGGGAGTTAGGGAGGGGATAGGTTAGTCCAGGGAGGACGGACAGGTCAAGGGGGCGAGATGAGGTTAGTGCATAAGAGATGGGGGTGGGGCTTGAGGTGGAGGAATGGTTAGGGAGGCAGGGAGTAGCTGGGCTGGTTTTGGCATGTGGTCGGTGGAGGGGAGATTTTGAAGCTTGTGAAGGCCACATTGATACCCTTGGGCTGCAGGGTTCCCAAGCAAAATATGAGATGTTGTTCCTGCATCTTTTCGGTGGCATCATTGTGGTAATGCAGGAGGCCCAGGATGTACATATCATCCGAGGAGTCACGGGTGGGGGTAGTTGAAATGGTTCGCGACTGGGAGGTGTAGTTGTTTGTTGCGAACTGAGCATAGGTGTTCCACAAAATGGTCCCCAAGCCTCCGCTTGGTTTCCCCGATGTAGAGGCCTCCACAACGGGGAACAGCAGATACAGTGTATCACATTAACAGATGTGCAAGTGAACATCTGTTTGATGTGAAAAGTCTTTTTAGGTCTGGGATGGATGTGAGGGAGAGGTATAGGGGCAGGTGTAGGTGTAGCATTTGCTTCAGTTGCAGGGAAAAGTGCCGGGGGTGGTGGGGCTGGAGGGGAGTGTGGAGTGGACAAGGGAGTCACGGAGAGAGTGGAAAGCACATAAGAGCGTGGAGGGAAAAATGTCTTTGGTAGTGGGGTCAGATTGCAGATGGCGGAAATGTCGGAGGATGATGCGTTGGATTTGGAAGTTGGTGGGGTGATGCATGAGGACTACCGGGATTCTGTTTTGGTTATTATTGCGAATAGGGGGTGTGAGGGATGAAATGCGGGAAATGCGGGAGACACGGTTGAAGGCATTTTCGATCACTGTGGAGGGGAAGTTGCGGTTCTTGAAAAAAGAGGACATCTGGGATGTTTGGGAGTGGAATGTCTCACGTTGGAAGCAGATACAGTGGAGGCAAAGGAATTGGGAATAGGGGATGGCCATTTTACATGAAGGTGGGTGAGAGGAGGAAAATTCTCGGTCATTGTGAGAGTCAGCAGGCTTAAAATGGATAACAAAGTGTGTACCTGGATAAACACAGCAGGCCAAGCAGCATCACAGGAGCACAAAAGCTGACATTTCAGGCCTAGACCCTTCATCAGAGGGATCTCTGATCCATCAAACGTCAGCTTTTGTGCTCCTGAGATGCTGCTTGGCCTGCTGTGTTCATCCAGCTACACATTTTGTTATCTTGGATTCTCCAGCATCTGCAGATCCCATTATCTCTGAGGCTTGAAATGGATATCGGTTTCCAGGTGGATGCCAGAGATGGAGACAGAGAGGTCCAGGAGGGAGAGAAAGGTGTCAGAGATGGTCCAGGTAAACTTAAGGTTAGGGTGGATGGTGTTAGTGAAGTGGATGAACTGTTCGAGCTCCTCATGGGAACACAAGGCGAAGCCGAAACAGTAATCAATGTAGCGGAAGAAGAGATGTGGTATAGGGGCAGTGTAGCTTTGGAAGAGGGATTGTTCCATGTACCCTGCACATCTGTTAATGTGATATACTGTATCCACTGTTCCCGTTGATGCCTCCTCTACATCGGGGAAACCAAACGGAGGCTTGGGGACCGCTTTGTGGAACACCTACACTCAGTTCGCAATAAACAACTACACCTCCCAGTCGCGAACCATTTCAACTACCCCCACCCGTGACTCCTCGGATGATATGTACATCCTGGGCCTCCTGCATTGCCACAATGATTCCATCCAAAAGATGCAGGAACAGCATCTCATATTTCGCGTACAAACTCTGCAGCCCAAGGGTAAAAATGTGGACTTCAAAAGCTTCAAAATCTCCCCTCCCCCGACCACACGCCAAAACCAGCCCAGCTAGTCCCTGCTTTCCTAACCATTCCTCCCACTTCAAGCCCCACTCCCATCTCCTCCCCACTAACCTCATCCCGTCCCCTTGACCTGTCCGTCCTCCCTGCACTGACCTATCCCCTCCCTAACTCCTCACCTACATTCATCTTCACTGACTTTAACCCCACGTCTTTGACCTGTCTGTCTCCTCTCACCCTATCTTGTCCTTTATCCATCTTCTATCCGCCTTGCCGTCTCCCTATTTATTTTAGAATCCCCTTCCCCTCCCCATTTCTGAAGAAGGGTCCTGACCTAAAACGTCAAGCTTTCCTGCTCCTCTGATGCTGCTTGGCCTGCTGTGTTCATCCAGCTTCACACCAAAACCAGCCCAGCTAGTCCACGCTTCCCTAACCATTCCTCCCACCTCAAAAACCACTCCCATCTCCTACCCACTAACCTCATCCCGCCCCCTTGACCTGTCCATCCTCCCTGGACTGACCTATCCCCTCCCGAACTTCCCACCTACATTCATCTTCACTGGCTCTAACCCCGCGTCTTTGACCTGTCTGTCTCCGCTCACCCTATCTTCTCCTTTATCCATCTTCTATCCGCCTTCCCCTCTCTCCCTATTTATTTCAGAATCCCCTTCCCCTCCCCCATTTCTGAAGAAGGATTCCCAACCCGAAACGTCAAGCTTTTGTGCTCCTAAGATGCTGCTTGGCCTGCTGTGTTCATCCAGCTTCACACCGTGTTATTAGACAGTATATATTTTGACAGATTTTCAGAATTTAATGAAACATCAACCAGAACTTTATTTACAAAGAAGCTTGATCATGGATTCCCTACAGTGTAGAAGTAGGCTATTCGCCCATTGACTCTACACTGACGCTCCAATGAGCATCCCACCCAGACCCACTGCCCTACCCTATCCCCGTAACCCTGCCGTTGTACCTCATAATTGACTGTGAAAATATAGAATATAAATAAAATCAAACATTGAATGTTGAGTATATGAAATCATTTAGGTTTATTTTAATAAGTTTTCAGAAAATCCAATCACTTCCAAAGTGCAGGAAAACATGAATGCAAGATGAGAGAATCATTGTACAGAGATAGTAGGAACTGCCGATGCTGCAGAATCTGAGATAACACAGTGGGAAGCTGGATGAACACAACAGGTCAAGGTCTGAAGGGTCTCAACTCAAAACATCAAACTTTCCTGCCCCTCTGATGCTGCTTGGTCTGCTGTGTTCATCTAGCTTCACACCATGTTCAGAATCATCGTACACTACTTTTGCATTAAAAAACTTTACTTTTTTTGTTTCTGAATAACATGTGCAATATGAATATTTATTAAATATACATACAAATTTAGAAATATTTAGTTATGGTTCAACCTGCAGAGGTTTTATGTTCTGAATTATTCTGCACACCACTGATCTCTAAATCCTTCATATGATCACTGAGGGATCCTGTATCTAAATCAGAGTCTTTAACAGGTTCAATAATTCTGCTTCCACCACAACGTTTCTGTGTGATTGGATCAATGATATTTCCAACTTTGAACACAATTTCTGCCAGTTCGTGTTTAACGTGCTTGGTCCTTCGTTCAGGCAAAGCCTTTAGAAGCACGATATCACCCACAGTGCACTGTTCTTTTGGATCATGAGCAAAATAAGTCTTCCTTTTATTGTAAAACTGTAGAAGAATGAACATTAAAAATGCAATTAAAACACACAGTACCCAATTGTTACTTTTAAAGAGTTTATCATAGAATCCCGACAATGTGGAAGGCAGCCATTTGGCCCATCGTGTCCACACCAACCCTCCCTATCTCTATCACCCTTCTTTTCCCAAGACTAATCCAACCAGTCTGCATGTCCCTGGACATTTATGGACAGTTTAACATGGCTGATTCACCTAACCCAGAGGTCAGAGCACTAGGAGGAAACCCATGCAGACACAGGCAGAATATGCAAACTCCCCACAGACTGTTGCTCAAGGGTGGAATTGAACCCAGAGTCCCTGGCGCTGTGAGGCAGCAGTGCTAACTATTGACCCACCATGCTGCCCTGAAGTTTAAAGTGTTCAGAACTCTAGATCTATCTGCCGGCTGGTGTGTTTATTAGCAAAGGTGCTGGACATGTTTTTTTAAATTTCACAGGTTTTGGATGCCACTGGGCAGGGCTGACATTTACTGGTCTATCTCAGGGTTTCTTCTTGAAGGGCCACTGATGAACCAGTTGGATTTTTATGGCTGTCTGAGAGCTTGAAGTTCATGTTGTTACTGATATCAACTTTATTTTATTGCTATTGAATGATCCAAGATTTTCCAAATGTGAATTAGTGGACTGGAAACTTATAGCCTTTTATTCTGTAAAATTACAGATAGTCAGTAAAATCTTGATATCTACAAGATTGAGCTTCGCTTCAAACATGAACATAGACAGTGACTGTAAACACATATTCTTAGAAGCATGGCATTCCAACCAGAACTCCATCAACAAACACATTGATTTGGAGCCAATCTACCATCCCCTGAGAAAAAGAACGGGAAATGACATCACCAATGCAGGAAATGACATCACCAACCCAAGGAAACCTAACCAGATAAATAGAAAGCGGGACAGAACACAAGCGCTTCGTTGGAGGCTCACTGATGACGTTACCTAGAATGGTGACGAAACATCTGAAAACGAACCTTCCAGCTCAGCGAGCAAACTCACATCCAGAACACATACATAAAATTGAATTGAGACAATGCAAAACAATATTTCTCTAAGAAATATTTCTACAAATAAAAGTAAAATAAAATCTGTTTAGGAAAGTCAAAGTAATGACTGGATACTAAGTAAAGTCAAATATTTAGTGATGTGAAGACTGTGTAAAATATTTAAGTAATTTAAAATTCTGTTACACCTTGGTAAGTACTGCCTTGGGTATTTAACATAATTCTCAATTTTTTAACCAAACAATAAGTGAAAAAGTTCAGATTACAAACCAATAAATCTTGATATACAGATTTTAGAAGTACTAACTATTGGTAATAATTAATTGGGAAAAATATTGCCTAAATCATGGCATAATATTGTTAATAAAACCAAGTTCAAGATTATGAATCAACAAAAGAAAGGTTCAATATGAATAAATTTTCCTTGGCTTTGTCTAATTTGCAAAACATTTTATACATCTCAAAACAATTCATTTTACCTTTAACAGATATGGATTCAGCACAAGTCTAGTTATTCTGACTTTGGCAGTCTTCTGCATTTTTGTGCCAATCACTTTTCCTATAATCCATTTGGCATGGACAGAGGCGGTTCTTGCTGACATTTTTGTACACTGCCTGCATTAAAGTGAGTGAGATTTTGTAATATCACACAAAATAGCTCAAAAATATTTACTGACACAACTTTTATTTACATAGTTTTTTTCACATTTCAAAAAACAGCAGATACGTTCTTCCAATATTTATTTCCTTGATGCCTTATCTCACTGCCTTTTGTATGACCTTGCTCTCTGTAATTAGTTGTCAGTTTCCATATATTAAAACCCAACATTATACTTATAAGGAACTCTGTGGCAGAGAAGGTTGTGGTCGCATTGCTGCTGCTTCTAACTACTCCTGCTAGGAGATTTGCTGTTTTTGTTTGTCATACTCAAGGCCGATGTCTTTTGCGCCATCACAGCTTAGCTGTGTCCACTCTGTGACATCTGTCATCCACACCTAGACTGATCCCACTTGGGGTTCTTTCAGCATTCGTAATTTCAAGTATTCTTTATTTGTCTTATTCAATTTATGGAAGTTTTAACTATTGTCTTAGTTATCACATATCTATTTCCCTCTCAGTTTTCAAGGTAGACAGGAAAATGAACAGCAGTTTATGATTCTTTCCTTGTTACTAGGCTTGAGTATTTTTGTGTTATGAATACATCTTTCATATTTACAAAATTATTTCTGGATCACATCAGCCATCTTCTGTTAAGTTTATTTATTTACGACAAAAGTTATCTACTTATTCCAGTGTCACATTATTCATCCACTTCCATTTTCACTCCAATTTCTTGTAATGTGTTCCTTCTAACTACAATTGTTTGAGATTTTTTGGTGTGTACTAAATCTATATTCTAAACTTATAGATTTTACATGAAGTATCATATTTTATGATTCTGCAAGTAGTGCCTTGTTGTCAGTGCACTGCAATTTTATGTTCTTGCCTCCAACTTGTACTATTTGAAGCACGTTTAACTTATTAAATGTTTGTTCTCTGTGCAGAATTAATAATTTCAGCAACAGAACACCTCTCGCAATACTTCTTTCTACTTTACATATATCTTATTGTCCCTCTACAAGATGATGTTCACTATTTTGGCCATTTATAGCCTTTGGATAAGTCTCACATCTTCATTGTCCAAGTCACACTTCAACAACACATCCATTAACCTTTGGGAATAAATACATTCATTTTTTTCTCATAGTCATGAAACATATTTAAGCAAGATTGGAGTGAGGTTGAGAAAAGATGCATTTTATCAAATCATTTTGTCTCACACTCAGTAAAACATTCACAACAAAACCAATGTAAAGGGAAACAACATTATATAACATTGTGAGAAGTATGCTAATTGGCTGACAAGTGGTTTCATTGATATACACACTGTCATAGAGAAAGCACCAATTAGAGGGTGATTGACTGTTAATGGTTAAGCTTATGTATATTTAAACTTGGCACAACGACTCGGAGGAATGAACTAGAGAATAGTTGATGTCTAAAGTTGAAATAATGTATGTCTGTCTGCCAAAAATAGAGACCAGATGTAGTTACCTGTACATGCATGTGCTACGTTGCGACCCCAAATGACAATCTTAAATTAGTTGTAAACATATTTCTTACCAAACTTAGGCTTAGTTAGGAAATTTATCCAATCTCATATTTTATGCTGGACAATCTTTGAATTTTGCAAGTACAGGCTGATTGTATGGTCAGTTTCTCGCATGTTGGAACCAGCTGAAGGAGTGATAATGGGAACTGCAGATGCTGGAGAATCCGAGATAATAAAATGTGAGGCTGGATGAACACAGCAGGCCAAGCAGCGTCTCAGGAGCACAAAAGCTGACGTTTCGGGCCTAGACCCTTCATCAGAGAGGGGGATGGGGGTGAGGGTTCTGGAATATATAGGGAGAGAGGGCAAGGCGGACCGAAGATGGAGAGAAAAGAAGATAGGTGGAGAGGAGAGTATAGGTGGGGAGGTAGGGAGGGGATAGGTCAGTCCAGGGAAGACAGACAGGTCAAGGAGGTGGGATGAGGTTAGTAGGTAGGAGATGGAGGTGCGGCTTGGGGTGGGAGGAAGGGATGGGTGAGAGGAAGAACAGGTTAGGGAGGCAGAGACGGGTTGGACTGGTTTTGGGATGCAGTGGGTGGAGCTGGGCTGGTTGTGTGGTGCAGTGGGGGGAGGGGACGAACTGGGCTGGTTTTGGGATGCGGTGGGGGAAGGGGAGATTTTGAAGCTGGTGAAGTCCACACTGATACCATTGGGCTGCAGGGTTCCCAAGCGGAATATGAGTTGCTGTTCCTGCAACTTCGGGTGGCATCATTGTGGCACTACAGGAGGCCCATGATGGACATGTCCTCAAAAGAATGGGAGGGGGAGTGGAAATGGTTTGCGACTGGGAGGTGCAGTTGTTTATTGCGAACCGAGTGGAGGTGTTCTGCAAAGCGGTCCCCAAGCCTCCGCTTGGTTTCCCCAACGTAGAGGAAGCCACGCCGGGTACAGTGGATGCAGTATACCACATTGGCAGATGTGCAGGTGAACCTCTGCTTAATGTGGAAAGTCATCTTGGGGCCTGGGATGGGGTGAGGGAGGAGGTGTGGGGGCAAGTGTAGCATTTCCTGCGGTTGCAGGGGAAGGTGCCGGGTGTGGTGGGGTTGGAGGGCAGTGTGGAGCGAACAAGGGAGTCATGGAGAGAGTGGTGTCTCCGGAAAGCAGACATGGGTGGGGATGGAAAAATGTCTTGGGTGGTGGGGTCAGATTATAGATGGCGGAAGTGTCGGAGGATGATGCGTTGTATCCGGAGGTTGGTCGGGTGGTGTGTGAGAACGAGGGGGATCCTCTTTGGGCAGTTGTGGCGGGGGCGGGGTGTGAGGAATGTGTTGCGGGAAATGCGGGAGACGCGGTCAAGGGCGTTCTCGACCACTGTGGGGGGAAAGTTGCAGTCCTTGAAGAACTTGGACATCTGGGATGTGCGGGAGTGGAATGCCTCATCGTGGGAGCAGATGCGGCGGAGGCGGAGGAATTGGGAATAGGGGATGGAATTTTTGCAGGAGGGTGGGTGGGAGGAGGTGGGCTTGAAATGGACATCAGTTACAAGCTGGTTGCCTGAGATGGAGACTGAGAGATCCAGGAAGGTGCGGGATGTGCTGGAGATGGCCCAGGTGAACTGAAGGTTGGGGTGGAAGGTGTTGAAGTGGATGAACTGTTCAAGCTCCTCTGGGGAGCAAGAGGCGGCGCCGATACAGTCATCAATGTAACGGAGGAAGAAGTGGAGTTTGGGACCTGTGTTACAATCCGACCCCACCACCCAAGACATTTTTCCATCCCCACCCATGTCTGCTTTCCGGAGAGACCACTCTCTCCGTGACTTCCTTGTTCGCTCCACACTACCCTCCAACCCCATCACACCCGGCACCTTCCCCTGCAAACGCAGGAAATGCTACACTTGCCCCCACACCTCCCCCCTCACCCCTATCCCAGGCCCCAAGATGACTTTCCACATTAAGCAGAGGTTCACCTGCACATCTGCCAATGCGGTATACTGCATCCACTGTACCCGGCGTGGCTTCCTCTACATTGGGGAAACCAAGCAAAGGCTTGGGGACCGCTTTGCAGAACACCTCCGCTCGGTTCGCAATAAACAACTGCACCTCCCAGTCGCAAACCATTTCCACTCCCCCTCCCATTCTTTAGAGGACATGTCCATCATGGGCCTCCTGCAGTGCCACAATGATGCCACCCAAAGGTTGCAGGAACAGCAACTCATATTCCGCTTGGGAACCCTGCAGCCCAATGGTATCAATGTGGACTTCACCAGCTTTAAAATCTCCCCTTCCCCCACCGCATCCCAAAACCAGCCCAGTTCATCCCCGCCCCCCACTGCACCACACAACCAGCCCAGTTCTTCCCCTCCACCCACTGCATCCTAAAATCAGTCCAACCCGTCTCTGCCTCCCTAACCTGTTCTTCCTCTCACCCATCCCTTACTCCCACCCCAAGCCGCACCTCCATCTCCTACCAACTAACCTCATCCCTCCTCCTTGACCTGTCCGTCTTCCCTGGACTGACCTATCCCCTTCCCACCTATACTCTCCTCTCCACCTATCTTCTTTTCTCTCCATCTTCGGTCCGCCTTCTCCTCTCTCCCTATTTATTCCAGAACCCTCACCCCATCCCCCTCTCTGATGAAGGGTCTAGGCCTGAAACGTCAGCTTTTGTGCTCCTGAGATGCTGCTGGGCCTGCTGTGTTCATCGAGCCTCACATTTTATTAACCAGCTGAAGGATTCGGGTTGATAAGATCTGCCTATTTTCGGGACATATGGTCCACACTAATCTCTCCTTCAAACACATTAGTATTTCTTTCTATCATGATTTCAGAAGTACTTGGAAGCAAGGCTTCGAAATAAATGCATTATATAATAATGTTATATAATAAGGCTTATCCCTTTCAACACCACCAACATTGGTTACATCTTCCTTATTCAGTGAAATTCTCATTTTCGTCTATAAAAGAATTCAGAAGATTTTGAGAACTTCGGACATTGCTACACTCGGATAACATGAGAAGAGAATAAGAGAATTTGACCAAATAATGCACGGCAATAATTATTAGCTTGGGGTCTTAAAGCAAAATATAAGAAATAAGTAAGACTTTTGTGTAATGTTTTCCTCTTATCGATGTTGTTTACTACCTCCTAATCACGTAGAAGAAGCACCTTGATGTGCCATGAACATACCTGATCGGGTCCACTCCTCCCGGATAGAGAATTTCGAAGAGACGGACACTTCCGCTGGCAGCAGCGCATGCGCGGTACCTCTGCCTGAGGTGTGCACATGCGCGCAATGTCCTCGCCTATGTTCTATGTTGCGGGTTATCTCGGCATTTGGAGCTAAAATGGGTTCGCAAGTCGGCCTTATGATCTGAACACGAAGATTGTACATGTAGATCTAAATTCAATTCCACCCCAGTCCCCTTGATTTTACCTTTCTTTTCAAAAGTGCGGGTTATGGTTGTCTTTTGAGTGGTAACGTTCTTGCTTGAGTCAGAAGGTTCTGGATTGTGTGAAATGCTACAGTGTCGGAGGTGCTTTTTTGATGAAATGTTAAATCTGCTGCAAAAACAGAAATTGCTGGAAAAAGTCAGCAGGTTTTATGTTAAAGTTGCACGATAATAATCCAGTAGCATTATTCTAAGGGCAGGGGAATTATCCTTAGTGTGCTGACCGACATTCACTGCATTCTCTATCAACATTAGAAAACAGATTGTCTAACCATTCATAGTGCTGTAATAAAGCTAAAACAAAAACAAATTGCTGGAGACACGCAGGTCTGGCCGCATCTGTGAGAAGAAAGTTAACGTTTCGAGTCCAATGACTTCACCAGAACCGATTCATTTTGCTGTTTCTGGGTGTTTGCTGTGTGTAAATTCGCTTTTGTTTTTACATTAGAACATCGTCTTTCAGTTCAAACATATTATCGGGTAAAGCGCTGGGGGACGTCTTTTTGTTCTTCCCCCGGACTGTCACAGAAAACACATCGCGAATCTGTGCGGTATCTTAGCGAAGGCTGAAAATACGTTCCATACATATTCAGCGAGAAGGTATTAATCACGTCAACGGTGTGAAAAGTGACTACTGCATCCTACAAGTGAATAAAAACAGAAGGAGTGAAGTTGTCTTGCTGGAGAAAAGAGGAAGGCAGTATTGCTACGGGATTAAAGGAAGGGAGTTGTAGGAGGAATGAGGAAGAAGGGGTGATGTGGAAACCAAGACCTAGAGAAACTCAACAAGTCTGGCAATACCTGTGGAGAGAAAGCAGAGTCAAATGAGTAACCCCGTCATGGAAACGTTAGTTCTGTTTTCTCTCCTAAGATGCTGCTCGACTTGCTGAGTTTCTCCTGCAGTTTCTGTTTGAGATTTCCAGCATCCCCAATTCTTTTATAGAGATAGTTGGAACTGCTGATGCTGGAGTCTGAGATAACAAGGTGTAGAGCTGGAGGAACACAGCAGGCCAGGGAGCAGCATCCTTCGGGTCCCGACCCGAAACGTCAGCTTACCTAGATAACAAAGTGTGGAGCTGGATGAACACAGCAGGCCAAACAGCATCTTAGGAGCACAAAAGCCGACGTTTCGGGCCTAATCGCTTCATCAGAAAAAAGTCAGCTTTCCTGTTCCTGCAGCTCCGCACTGGGTTATCCTAAATTTTTCAGGTGTCGCCTGGGCTGCTGGCCGGTCCTCCCACCGGGAGGGTGCGCTCCATTGCAGTTGGCCGCTGTCGCTCCGTGGAGCCGCGGTGCTGGGCAGGCGCAGGGCCGGACGGAATGAACCGATTCTGGATGTCGCTCGTAGAGCTGAGTCCGTGACATTGTTCAGTGCCGGTGGCCGAGAGTGGCCGCTGTTGGACAGTCCGGGCTGACCGTCAGCTTCACACGGCAGTGCCTGTAACTGCAGGCCCGGGGCTCGGTCTTTGTCGGTGAGTATCGGCAGTGAGCACTGGCTGAATCCTGAATGGAGCCAAGCCTAAAGAAAATGAACTTATTCAAATGAGATGATAATTTACTGGGGAATGTTGCGGTAACATTTTCAATTATGGTTGGACAGAACAGGGTAACTATTGTTTAGGCCTTCAGAATTGTTTGATCCTGATATAGTATGTGCTGGATTGTGAAATCTGAATCATATTTGTATTTTGTGAGGTCGGTATTTGTGGATATCTCTCCACTCGAGATAAACAATAACCAGAATGGCCAGTGATGCGAATTGAGAAATAACCTTAGTAATTTTAGCCATCTGGAACTGCCTTTGAACTTGTCACACTTTTTATGGTTTCTTACAACTTACTGCGGAGCCTAAGTCTCACTGCACCAAACACACACACAATAAATGATGCACAGATTGAAATAAATCTTCCTTTTTCTTCCATTTTATTCTCAAATCAGTTTAAAGTAGCAAGCGCCTCTCAAAACACCTACATGTGCTTTGAGAGGCCACTGTTGTGGGGGGAAAGAACTCACAAGTCTGTAAGAAAAAGTGTCAAACATTTCATAACTGCCAGAGGAAAGACGTTGAGGATACAGGCGAACAGAATGAGCCAGGCAATTGTCACTGTAAATTATAATAGCAGAAGTAGGCCATTGGGTCCATCAATTCCCAACCTCATTCAGTGAAATCATGGTTGATCTGATAATTCTAAATCATCATATCATATTTGTTCGTGAGAGAAGCTTTTGATTGCATATCTACAACATCACTAAGATTGACTATTTTTAACATTTATTCTGCCTCAGCTCATCTGTAAATCCCATTTCATGCCTTTGCTTTAGATTTGATTTAATCTAATGCGCGGCTGCCCATTCTCCATGTTCTTCCCATGTTATAGGTAATCCAAAATTCTGATGGCCATCTCCTTATTTGCATCAAGTCCTGGTCACCAATGATCACTGTGATCACTGATATAGATTGACCTAATGCCTTGATGATAAAACTCATGCTTGATTTTAAACCTAACACCTCCAACTGTTTTGCCTCTCCCTATCTCTGTGATTTGTTTTGCCTCCACAAAATTTTGAGATAACTGCCCGCTCCTGATTCTGGCCCCTTAATCAGTCCTGATTTTAACTGTTCTAATGTTCATGCTGTGTGATTAGCTGCCAGTTCTCTCAACATTAGAAGCCCTGTATTCTCCTGCCTTCCAATGTAAAACATCTTCTGCATTCTCTGCCCACTGTCTCTTTGTTAAGATAATTCCTAAAAAGCTTGCTAAGACCTTATCTGGCTTGCTAGATACAGTTTTGGTTCCCTTATCCAAAAAAAATATACTTCTTTGATCATATTTTGACATGTTGAATATTGCCATTTGAGATTTAGTGTCAGAGTTTTCTTTACAGTATAGAATGCACCTGTGAAGTGCCGACATAAGTTTTATTTAAAGTACTATATAGGTTATTAATTTATCCATCCAGAAATTCTTTAAAACCTGTCTGCCAGTTAAGCAAAGATGAGGAGCACACCATTCAGTCAATCAAAAACCTGCTCCATTGTTCAATTAGATCATGACCTCAGTATTCATGTCCCTTGATGTCTTTAGAATCCAGAAACCTATTGATTTTTCTGTCACGAACGTTCTAATGATTAAACATCCACAACACTCTGGGCTAGAGAATTGCAAAGAATCACTACCCTCTATGTTAAGAAATTTTTACAACTCTTAATCTTAAATGGCCAACCTCTTGAGATTATGACCAGAGATAATGGGAACTGCAGATGCTGGAGAATCCAGGATAATAAAGTGTGGAGCTGGATAAACACAGCAGGCCAAGCAGCATCTCAGGAGCACAAAAGCTGACATTTCAGGCCTAGATCCTTCATCAGAAAAGGGGGATGAGGCAAGGATTCTGAAATAAATAGGGAGAGAGGGGGAGGCGGACTTAAGATGGATAGAGGAGAAGATAGGTGGTGGGGAGGTAAGGAGGGGATAGGTCAGTCTGGGGAGAATGGACTGGTTAAGGGGGTGGGATGAGGTTAGTAGGTAGGAAATGGAGGTGCAGCTTGAGGTGGGAGGAGGGGATAGGTGAGAGGAAGAACAGGTTAGGCAGGCGGGGATGAGCTGGGCTGGGTTTGGGATGCAGTGGGGGAGGGGAGATTTTGAAGCTGGTGAAATCCACATTGATACCGTTGGGCTGCAGGGTTCCATGTCCATCCTAGGCCTCCTGCAGTGCCATAATGATGCCACCCATAGGTTGCAGGAACAGCAATTCATATTCCGCTTGGGAACCCTGCAGCCCAATGGTATCAATGTGGATTTCACCAGCTTCAAAATATCCCCTCCCCCCACTGCATCCCAAAACCAGCCCAGCTCATCCCCGTCTGCCTAACCTGTTCTTCCTCTCACTTATCCCCTCCTCCCACCTCAAGCTGTGCCTCCATTTCCTAACCTCATCCTGCTCCCTTGACCTGTCTGTTCTCCCCAGACTGACCTATCCCCTCCTTACCACCCATACTCTCCTCTCCACCTATCTTCTCCTCTATCCATCTTCAGTCCGCCTCCCCCTCTTTCCCTATTTATTTCAGAGTCCTCTTCCCAAACCCCTTTTCTGATGAAGGGTCTAGGCCCAAATTGTCAGCTTTTGTGCTCCTAAGATGCTGCTTGGTCTGCTGTGTTCATTCAGCCCCACACTTTGTTATCTTGAGATTATGACCCCTGGTTTTAGACTCACCATTCAAGAGAATCGTTTATCTACATGTATCCTGTCAGAGCTTATAGAAATTCTATACATTTTGGTGAGATCACACACCTTTTTTTTAAAACCCTGGGGGATGCAGGATTAGTCTCCTTAGTCACTCATTGGAAAATTCTTCCATCTAGGCATTAATCTGAGAAGTAAATCCCGCTTCAAATAAGCGAGCCAAAACTGTACCCAGTAATCCAGACAAGGTCTTAGCAAGCTTTATACAGCTGCAGTAAGACATTTTTATTCCAGTAATCAAGTCTACTTGTGATGTAGCCATATATAATCTGCCTTCTTAATGGCTTGCTGAACCTGCACGGTAGCATTTAGTAACTCATGAACAAGGATACCCAGCAATTTTCCCTCTAAGCTGTGTGGCTGCACATGCTGATTGCAGCATTGATTTCCAATTCTAGAAGCCACTGTAGTGCTTGGAACTCAGAGGCCCGTGCGGCAAGGAAGAAAATTAGAGGAAATACTGATACCCAGGTACAAACTTCCCAACCTCTCTCCATTTGAGAAATACATTCACATTATTTTCCACCTGTTATGTCCTAGCCTATTCAGTTGCAATTACAGTTCTTTCTTCCCTATTTCCAGGCTCTTTGCAAACTCTACCCAAAAGTCCCTTTCTTATCTTAATCGTTTTTGAGTGGACTTTTTCCTGATACCTGTTCTAAATTTACCATTTAACACCCTGAACTCATGTCTCCTCATTAAAGTTTCTAATTAATTTGAAGTAATATTTTAAATTTAACTTTTCTGCTTCATTAAATAGCTTACATACTTCGATAAGATCAATTCTCAGCATCTGCGATACTAGTTTCTCCAGTCGTTCACTAAATATTCAGATCATTTTGTGTTGATTAAAAAAACGATAAACATTCCATGGAAGTCTTACACCAGCTTCTGACTTACAAATACTTTTACTTTCTTACATGGATAAGCTCATACATATTGTTGTTTTTCACAGCAAGATGTATATTCCGACAATCCTTCAAATACTGTGTTCTGACTTGACTGGGAATAGTGTGCCAATAATCATGCCTGACTGTACCACAATCATCACAAAATGTATAAAAGCTCCAATGATTTGACTTATTATTGTCACATGTATGGAAAAACAGTGAAAAGTAATGTATTGCATGTTGGCCAGATAAATCATACCTCATGTAAGTACATCAGGGTACTAGACCAGAATGCAGAAATCAGTGTTACAGCTACAGAGAAGGTGCAGAGAAAGGTCTACTCTAATATGAGAGGTCCATTTGTAGGTCTGGTAACAGTGGGGAACAAGTTGTTCATAAATCTGTTGGTACATGTTTTCAAGGTTTTGTTTCTTCTGCCCGATGGAAGAGGGTAGAGGAGAGTATAATGCGGGTAAGAGGGGTCTTTGATTATGTTAGCTGTTTTCCCAAGGCAGGGGGAAATGGAGATGGAGTCAGTGGAAGGAAGGCAAGTTTTCTTGATGGACTGGGCTACATTCACAATTCTGTGTATTTTTTTGCAGTCTCGGGTAGAATAGTTGCTACACCATGCTGTGAAGCATTCAGACAGGATGCTTTCTATGGTGCATCTATAAAAATTATTAGGAGTCATTGTGGACATGTTGAATTTCCTTAGCCTTCTGAAGAACTAGGTCGTGTTGGTGTGCTTTCTTGACTGAAGGGTCAACATGGATAGACCGGGATAGATCATTGGTGATATTTACTCCTAGAAACGTGAAGTTCTTGACCACCTGTACCTCAGCACCATTGATATAGACAGGGTCATGTCCTCCTTTCTGCTTCCTGAAGTCAATGACCATATCATTCATTTTGCTGACATTGAGGGAGAGATTGTTGTCTTTACACTATGCCACTAATCTATCTATCTCCTTCCTGTGCTCTGTCTCATCATTGTTTTACAGCTGACCAACTATGGTGGTGTTATCAGAACATTTGTACATCGAATTGTAGCTGAATTTGGCCACACAGACCTGAACGTGTAAGGATTGTAGAAAATGGCTGAGTATGCAGTGTTGCGGGGCACCGGTGTTGAGAATTATTATGGGGGAGGCGTTGTCACCTCTCTTTACAGATTGCGGCCTGCGGGTCAGGAAGTCACGGATCCAGTTGCAGAGAGGGGAGCAGAGTCCTAGGTCTTGGAGTTAGGAGATGAATTTTGTTGGAATTATGGTGTTGAAGGCAGAGCTAAAGTCAATAAATAGGAGTCTGACATAGGTGTCCTTGTTATCTGGATGTTCCAGGGCCAGGCAGATAGTGCCTGTTGTGATGGTACATGAATTATAGCAGATCAAGGCAGTCTGGGAGGTTGGAGTTGATGTGTGCAATTTCTAACCTCTTGAAGCATTTCATAATGATTGATGTCAGAGACACTGGGAGGTAGATGAGACCACCAAAACACAATTTCTCTGACTGATTGCCACTCAAGGTGAAAGCACACCACTCTAGGTTCCTTCAGTGGCAGCATCTCACTTGAATTTGTAAGAATAGGAAGAAGAAAGGATTTCTAATTTAGGCACATAATACACCTTCTAAAATCCCAAACAAAAACTGAAAATGCTGGAGAAACTCAGCATGTCTGGTAGCACCGATGGGGAGAGAAACAATTATATTTCAAGTCCAAAACGACACTTCTTCAGAATATGGACACACAATCATGATTAAGACAGACAAAAAACAAATGATCTAAGATATACTGTATGGGTGGGAAAGAATCTCACAAAGTAAACAAATTCCAAAGTTCAAAACTCTAACCACGAGGTGGAAAGTTCTTTTTCTCTTTCAGTCCTTTTGATTTTTGCAGTGGTGAGATGCAGTCGTTGGTATAGTGACAGTATCCCATGATTCATTGGTTGATCAACTGAACTTATATCTTTTCTTGCACAAAGTCTTCCTTAAAATCTTTGACGTTTTCTGTCTTTTTTCGCACATGGAGAGAGAGATGATGTCTGCAGATTTTTGATGTTTCACTCTCTGCTGCTCTTGACATTTTAACAGCTCTTTTAACACTGCAGCAAAACCAAAGAGCTGTCGACGGGCAGAATTACTTACAATTGAAAGATTCTTGCTGCTTTTAAGTCTCAGCTTTTCTTTTTTCAGTTCTAAAAAGCAACATTGTATCGCATAGCCCAACAATATGTAATAGTTGAAAATCAAGTTGCAAAACTTTTAAAAAAAAAGTTATCACAGTCCAATCTCCATTTCTGTTTATAATTCCAAAAAATGGAAAATATATGGTCTCTCATAACTGAAAACATAGTGAATCTATAGTCCTCATACTTTTGCTTAATGTAACCATCTGACTAATCCAATTGATATCAGGCTGGCATTAAACATTAAAACTCATCTAACATTTGTTGCAACATTTGCCTTATGCTGCCTGAATTTCTTTTTATGCAGACGTCAAAATTAAGCTCTGTTGGTGACGTCCTGGATCCTGGCACCAGGAAGCAACCAAGCTGTTAGTCACAGAGGGTTTCCATTTGATCAAGGATTTGCCATTTACTTAGAGGATTGATGATTCATGTCAGTCGCTGTCTTAATGTTGCGTAACTACCTTCCGCACCCTTTTTCCCCACTTGTAGGACATGAGCATTACTGGCAGGGCCAGTGTTTATTCCCTGTGTTTGCCCTTGAGAAGGCAGTGGCATGCTACCTTCTTGAACTGCTGCAATCTCTGTACTGTAGTTAGACCCATAATGCCATTAGGGAGGGAATTCTAGTATTTGACCCCATGACCGTGAAGAACAACAATGTATTTCTAAGTCAGGACGGTGAATGGCTTGACAGATGTTGCAGATGGTATTTTTCTGATATACTTGCTGCCATTCTAGATGGGACTGTTTGTGGGTTTGGAAGGTGCTGTTTAAGTATTTTGGGTGAATTTCTGCATGCATCTTGTAGTTAGTGCACAATGTTATGACTGAACGTTGTGGTGAAGCAGCTGAATGTTTGTGGATGTCGTATCAATCAAGCTTCTTGAGTGTGGTTGGAACTGCACTTATCCAGGCAAGTGGCAAGTCTTCCGTCACACTCCTGACATGTGTCATATGGACATGTTTTGGGTTATTAGGAAGTGAGCTACTCACTGCAATATTTCGAGCCTCTGACTTATAGCCACTATATTTACATGACTAGTCCAGTTCAATTTCAGATCATGCTGTTCATTTGAATAGAAAAATACCATGCACAGCCAAGCATTCATTCCTGTTGAACAATTTGTAATAGTATCCTGAAATAATTGGAATTGCATACAATGAACCTCCTTGGGATGATTGTTCAATACCTCAAACATCCATTGTATATGCCAAAATAAACTTGCAGTGTTGTTTGTACTAAAGCATTCTATGTTTGATGCATTCCACTGATGAGCTAATTGGTGAAACTAGATGACTTCAGGATCATCTGAGAGAACGAGAATTTTCTGGACAGGACCTTAGTGAGGTCATTACACTGAGGATACCAGAAGAGAGAAGGGGGATGTCGATGAGGAAGGAACAGATCAATGAAGTACAAGAGACCCCAGGGGAAGTACCTCTCGTAAACAAGTTGACTCTCTTGGAAACTGTCGAGACAGATGACACTGCCCGTCCGAGATGCGGACTGGTCTGCGAGTCAAAAATTGGCGTAGAGACAGAGCTGAGGACTCGGACATCATGCAGAGCCGTGGTAATGGGGACTCCATAGGAAGAGGGACTTAAAGGGGTTTCTGCAGCAACAGGCGGGATTTGAGGATGGTGTGTTGCCTTCCTGGTGCCAGGATCCAGGACGTCACCGACAGAGTGCAGGGAATCCTCAAGGGTGAAGGTGAAGAGCCAGAGGTGGTGGTGCATGTCGGCACAAATGACATCGGGAAGAAGAGGAGGGGCATTCTACAGCGGGACTTCAGAGAACTTGGAAATAGGCTGAAAAGCAGGACTTCCAGGATGGTTATCTCTGGTTTGCTTCCAGTTCCTCAGGCTGGAGAGGGCAGGAACAGGCAGGTAGTGGACCTGAACGTGTGGCTGAGGAACTGATGCAGGAAGTAAGGATTTAAATTTTTGGATCACTGGGTTATGTTTTGGGGTAAGGATAAATTGTACAAGAGGGACAGGTTGCACCTTAATAGGTGAGGGGGCCAGGATTTTGGCAGGCAGGTTTGCCAGTGCAACATGGGTGTGTTTAAACTAAGTAATGGGGGGGAGGGGAAAACTGGAAATTTAAGAATGAAGTTAAAGGGAAAGTGAGAATAAGAGAGGTTAAGAAAGACAACAGAATCAACGGAGCAGAAAACTCAAGAAGGGATCGTACAGTACAGCCAAGTGAAATAGGGATTGAAAGGAATGGTGAGGGGAATAACAAATTAAAAGTATTACATATGAATGCATGAAGCCTAAGAAATAAGGTGGATGAGCTTGAGGCTCAGTTGGAAATTGGCAAGTACGATGTTGTGGGGATGACTGAGATGTGGCTTCAAGTGGCCAGGGCCTGGGAAATGAATATTCAAGGCTAAACGTGCTATTGAAAGGACAAACTGATGGGCAGAGGGGGTGGGGTGGCCCTGTTGGTGAGGAATGATATTCAGTCCCTTGCAAGGGGTTACATAGAATCAGGAGATTTTGAGTCAGTATGGATAGAGCTGAGAAATTCTAAGGGTAGAAAGACCCTAATGGGAGTTATCTACAGGCCCCCAAACAGTAGTCAGGATGTAGGGTGTTGAAATTGGCCTGTCGCAAAGGTATTACTTCAGTTGTTATGGGAGATTTCAACATGCAGCTACACTGGGGGCATCAGGTTGGTACTCGACCCCAAGAAAGGGAGTTTGTGGAGTGCCTTCAAGATGGATTCTTAGAACAGCTGGTACTGGAGCCTACCAGGGAGGAGGCAATTCTGGATCTGGTATTGTGTGACAAACCGGATTTGATCAGGGACCTCGAAGTAAAGGAGCTATTAGGAGGTAGTGACCACGATATGATAAGTTTTAATCTTCAATTTGAGAGGGAAAAGGGAGAATCGGAAGTGTCAGTATTGCAGTTGAACAAAGTGAACTGTGGAGCTATGAGAGAGGAGCTGGCCAAAGTTCAATGGTTCAGTACCCTAGCAGGGGTGGCAGTGGAACAAAAATGGCAGGTATAAGCAGAAGGTGCAGGATCAGTTCATTCCAAAGAGGAAGAAAGATCCTAAGGGGAGGCAGGGGCGGCCGTGGCTGACGAGGAAAGTTAAGGACTGTATAAAGATAAAGGAGAAGTATAACATAGCAAAGATGAGTGGGAAGCTGGAGGACTGGGAAGCTTTTAAAGAGCAACAGAAGATAACCAAAAAGGCAATACGCAGAGAAAAAATGAGGTACAAAGGAAAACTGGCCAAAAATATAAAGGAGGATAGTAATAGCTTTTTTAGGTATGTGAAAAGAAAAAAAATGGTTGTCTAAAATTGGGCCCTTGAAGACAGAAACGGGTGAATTTATTATGGGGAACAAGGAAATGGCAGAAGAGTTGAATAGGTACTTTGGATCTGTCTTCACTAGGGAAGACACAAGCAATCTCCCAGATGTTATAGTGGCTGAAGGACCTCGGGTAATGGATGAACTGAAGGGAATTTATATGAGGCAGGAAATGGTGTTGGATAGACTGTTAGGTCTGAAGGATGATAAATCCCAGAACCTGATGGTCTGCATCCCAGGGTATTTAAGGAGGTGGCTCTGGAAATCGTGGACGCATTGGTAATCATTCTCCAATGTTCTGTAGATTAAGGATCAGTTCCTGCGGATTGGAGGGTGGCTAATATTGTCCCACTTTTCAAGAAAGGAGGGAGAGAGAAAACAGGGAGTTATAGACCGGTTAGCCTGACGCCAGTAGTGGGAAAAATGCTGGAGTCAATTATAAAAGATGAAATTACGAATCATTTGGATAGCAGTAACAGGATAGGTCAGAGTCAGCATGGATTTACGAAGGGGAAATCGTGCTTGACTAATCTTCTGGAATTTTTTGAGGATGTAACTATGAAGATGAACAAGGGAAAACCAGTGGATGTAGTGTACCTGGACTGAAATTTCAGAAAGCCTTTGATAAAGTCCCACAGAGGAGATTAGTGAGCAAAATTAGGGCACATGGTAATGGAGGCAAAATACTGAGTTGGATTGAAAATTGGCTGGCTGACAGGAAGCAAAGAGTAGTGATAAACGGGTCCCTTTCGGAATGGCAAGCGGTGACCAGTGGGGTACTACAAGGTTCACTGCTGGGATCGCAGCTGTTTACAATATACATTAATGATATAGATGAAGGCATTGAAAGTAATATCAGCAAATTTGCTGATGACACAAAGCTGGGTGGCAGGGTGAAATGTGAGGAGGATGTTATGAGAATACAGGGTGACATGGACAGGCCAGGTGAGTGGACGGATGCATGGCAGATGCAGTTTAATGTGGATAAGTGTGTGGTTATCCACTTTGGTGGCAAGAACAGGAAGGCAGATTACTATCTAAATTGAGTCACGTTAGGTAAAGGACAAGTATGAAGAGATCTAGGTGTTCTTGTACATCAGTCAATGACAGGAAGCATACAGGTACAGCAGGCAGTGAAGAAAGCTAATGGCATGCTGGCCTTCATAACAAGAGGAATTGAATATAGGAGCAAAGAGGTCCTTCTGCAGCTGTGCAGGGCCCTGGTGAGACTGCATTTGGAGTTTTTTGTGTGCAGTTTTGGTCTCCAAATTTGAGGAAGGACATTCTTGCTATTGAGGGAGTGAAGCGTAGGTTCACAAGGTCAATTCCCGGAATGGTGGGACTGTCATATGTTGAAAGATTGGAGCGACTGAGCTTGTGTACACTTGAGTTTAGAAGAATGAGAGGGGATCTGATTGAGATGTATAAGATTATTAAGGGATTGGACACTCTGGAGGCAGGGAGCATGTTGCCGCTGATGGGTGAGTCCAGAACCACAGGACACAGTTTAAAAATAAGAGGTAGGCCATTTAGAACAGAGTTGAGGAGAAACTTCTTCACCCAGAGAGTGGTGGATATATGGAATGCTCTGCCCCAGAAGGCAGTGGAGGCCAAGTCTCTGGATACTTTCAAGAAAGAGATAGATAGAACTCTTAAAGATAGTGGAATCAAGGATTACGGGGATAAGGCAGGAACAGGATACTGATTGTGGATGATCAGCCATGATCATAATGTATGGTGGTGCTGGCTCGAAGGGCCAAATGGCCTACTCCTGCACCTATTGTCTATTATCTATTGTCTATTGAAACACTGGAGATATACGTGCTAATTATTGCTGTGCAAAATATTTATCTTAGAAGCCCAGTTAGGAAAAGTATATTTTTATAGCATTCACCTTGCATTGATAGCAAACATGCTATTGCTTCTCATCAAGGCAGATTAAAAAAATCTTTTTTTATTCCATTTATATAGCTCACCAGGGTATCTGATCGTAATTTACATTTAATGGATAGTTTTTCTGTGCAGACACGATTATAGAGGCAAATATTGGAGCTAATTTGTGTGCAACATTATCCTGCATTCAGAAAATGGAGGGAATTTTTTTTTGGTGGTGATTCAGGGATCAATGTTGTCTTGGACATAAGGAAAAGTTCCTGCACTTCTTTGACTTTTATACACGCGATAGCAAGTGTTTGGAACCTCAATCAAAAGACATTTCGGACAATTCATTTTTTTACATCAAATTGTGTTTAGCTAAGGGCTTTGAATCCACAGCACATTGAACTGAGCTGACATTCAAGTTACTTTGTGGTGAGTTATCTCACTGGGACATTGAATAATGTTCAGCCTTCAGGATGATTCAGACAGCTGTTGCTTTGTATTATTCAGGAGATTGTGGAAGAGATGTCCATCATGAATCTTTTAATTTTTGATTTGTTCAGCCCAAGAACTGTCAAGTTGAACCCTTGGAATGTTACTTTTCAAAACTGCCTCAAGCTTTAAGGCTAGCAACAAGCTTTTTTTATTTAATGTTCATAAAACTGACATGATTTGTAATTTGTTTAAGTGGAACAGATATTGTAACTGATCAAGTGCATCCTTTTTGGCCCATCTCTTGCAATTTACTCAGACGGGGTGTAAGTGGTTCTGATGCACTTTTCATGTTTGCTCTTTTTTTCTCACTTTTGCCCAGTCTAGTTTACTGAGGTCATCACCTCAAAATTTGAATTTGGCATTTAGAATTATCTGGATTTTCTGCAGGGTCCTTTCACTCCCTTCAGCAGAAGATTGTTGGAAACACAGGAGAATTTGCAGAAATAGCAACAAGAATCTACTCATTAAGTCATTCAGTAAAGTCACTGGGTCGGTAAAGACAACTTACAATGCGTTAAACTTTACATATTTAATGTATGTGACTATTCAGTTATACATCATGATTGTGACCTTACTGCTGTGCTTTCAATTATCAGATTTAGTCGTGGAAGACGTTGAAAGGATTTGGAAGCAACATGTCGATCATGGGCCTAAAGAAGAAACAACCCAAAACCTTCAAAGTTAAGGTTATCACCATGGATGCAGAGATGGAATTTAGCTGTGAGGTAAAAGAGAAAGTTTGTTTTTATCTTGTAAAAAGAAGGAAACTTGAATTTATGTCAGGTTTTGTTGTGGCTGTAGTTTGCCTGAATTCTTTGAAGTGTATCTACTGTTGCTACATAGGCAAATCAGATAACCAGTTTTTGTATAGCTACAGCAAGACCCTATCAAAATGAGCTGTAGCTAAAGAGATGTTGAAAATCGACCAGGATGTCATGAAGGGAAAGTATAATGCTGTTGGAGAGGGGAAGATGTGTTTACTTGTGGCATCCTGCCAGAGGTGATGGAAATGGCAAGTGATGGATGATCTTGTGAACGTAGAGGCTGGTGGGATGTGAAATGAGGACAAGGGAATCCTTGCCATTGGTCAAGGAGGGAGGGGAAAAAGATGAGGGCAAAAGTGCAGAAAATGGGTTAAACACAGCTGAAATTGTTGACTTGCAAATCTAGGCAAGATTAGGAAGTAGCAACAATGACATCATTAATGTACCAGAGAAAGAACAGTTGTTGGACATTGCGAGTAAGACTAGAACAAACAAAATCCCACACACCCCACAAAAAGACAGACTTAGCTGTGTCTTGGAGAAAGTTAAAGGAAAATTTGTTTTATGTCAGAGCAGGCTCAGCCAGGCAAAGGAGAACGATGAGGTTTGGAGTATTCAGATCTTCTTTCAAGGAAGAAACATAGAGCTCCTGATTTTGGATGCAGGTGTAGAAGGATTGCAAATCCATGGTGAAGAGAAGGTGCCCAGGGGCAGGAAACTAGAAATTGTGGAACTGACATAAAGCTTCAGAAGTATCACAAATATAGGTGGAAGGAAGAAAAAATGAAATCAAGATTGAGCGAGGCAGGAAAAAGCTGAACTTATGGATCTGCCAGTGCTGTTCAGTTTGTGGACTTACGGAAGAAAGTCTGAAGTGGGCTGTGTGGGCTAGGGGTCTGTCTGGTGGAGAGCTGTGGCAGGAAGATCTCCAGAGGAGATGAGGTCAGTAAACATTTTGGAAACAACCTGTGATATTTCTTAAGCACTTGGTTTTATTTCAGATCTCCAACATTGAGTACTTTGCTTTTATTGTGTAAACCCTATTCTTTGACTTGGTGTAGGTAGCATCACGTGCGAACTGACTAGCAATATATTCACAATCAAAATCCTATGAATACTTTTTAATCTTTTACCATAATATATGCCTAAATCTGTGTGTATCATGGAGGATGCTAATATAATTAACTTCGTAATTATACCCTTCCTTCAATGCAGGCACTTCTTACAGAATGATTTTTTACAAGTTAATATGGTCAGTTTCTGTTATAAGGATGGAGGTAGAAATCTAATGTAAGCATAAAATTGAATACAGATTTCATAGGTGCTCCTTACCTTATATAAAGAGTACATAGAGTTTCCATTTAACCAGTACAAAATTAACATCAGAAATAACTAACTTAAGATGACGAAGTTTATTTGATTCTTTTCAGGTTTTTGGACAAACACTGGGCTATAATAGTACTATTTTAAACAGTTGAAAGTACAGGACAGTGATTGTAGAATCCATTGTGCCCGTGCTGGTCATGAAGCATCAATCTACTTGAACCCTATTTTTCATTGTATGCAACGGTGTTCATCTATATATTACTTAACTATTGTAATGGTTCCTACCGGCATCACCCTTTCTGACAGTGAGTTCCAGATACCCACCACACACCCAGGTTAAAACATTTTTCTTTAAATCCCCTCAACACCCCCCTTGTCCTTTCCTTAAATCTGTTCACCTGGTTATTGACCCCACGACCAAGGGGAAAAGCTTCTTCCCACCCCACCAGTCTATGTCCTTCATAATTTTGTAGATTTCAATTGGGGATCCCCTCAGCTTCTGTACTCCAGGAAAGGCAACTCTAGCCTTTATAGTCTCTCTTTATAGTTGAAATACTTGCACATCCTTTCAAAACACAATGTTAATATAATTCTCTCAATATATGTTCTTTTCTTCGCGGTTATTTCTGACTTTTCTTACAGGCAAACCTGTGTAACACAGTTGCAACTGACTGACTCTTTACAATATAGTAACACGTCAGTTTGAACCAACTTTGTTACAGATCTGTGTAAACAGAAACCAGGTATAGTGATCTGAACTCTAGACACCTGTTATAAATTTCACCAAAATTGTTGTATTTTTGGAAAAGCTTCTACATTAATAAATGAGTGTGTCAAACAAAAATTGAACTAGTTACAACATTGTTAGCTATTCCCATCACCCAAGCTAAATTATCCCTTTCATTTCTGGAAATAACGAGACTCATGTTGTAAAAGTGTTTCACACTGCTTACAGCTTTGGTAATGATTATGGCTTTTAAGCAGTGTCGTCTTCAGGATCACAACTGATCTTGCCTTTATCAAACTTATCAAAATTATTCTTTCTCGGAGAGAAATTAGTCGCTGTCAATTACTGTTGTTTGCTAGTAAATGAATATCTGGTAATGAGTGAGGCATCAGTTCAGTTATTGGGTGGTATGGTTAGCTTTGCCTGCTCTCACGTAATTTTTTTACACTTATGGACACTGTGAGGATATTTGAGGCTTTTTAAATGTTAGTTTGTGTGAAATAAACAATGTTAATTCTCAACGAGGATTGAATAAGGAAGCTTCTCAATTAAAGTCCAGATCCACAGTGGTCAGGACTCTTTGCTACAGAGCAATTGCACTTGCTTCAGCTACTTATTTACATAGTGACGTCCAAGACTAGTTCTTCGCGTGAAGAAATGAATGTTTTGTTTTAACTGTCTTATTTTATATTTTGTAGGTGAAATGGAAAGGGAAGGATTTATTTGACTTGGTGTGTCGAACAATTGGATTGCGTGAAACCTGGTTCTTCGGCCTGCGATATGTCGTAAAAGACACATATGCGTGGCTGAAAATGGAGAAAAGGGTATTTTTAAAAGCTTTTGTTTTAAAAAATGTTAACTGCAGAAATCAAGAAAATGTTTATCAGATTTGAAAATGCTTGAAACTTAAAAGTTACAAGTGAACAATGTTTCAATGAAATCCACAGATTTTTCAAAGATATTTGATGTTGATTTTAAGAAAAAGAACTATTTTCTTGTTTAACAGTGTGTTGCGTTTAGTGTGAGTATTATTTTTATACTGTTGGATAGGATATTGCTGAAGAAAGACATACTTTTTCGAAGCTTTTCACCTTGCAGTCATCAAGATATTTTGCAAGAATATCAATTCAATAGGAAAACCAACATTTGTATGCCTTTTCACTTGACAACAGCATCCTGTTACTGGTGAACATTACTTGTGTTGCTACTGCAGATTAGCAGCATGAAACACCTACACCAATCACTCAAACTTTTGAGATATCACCCTTCCAGGGAGTAATCTGAGGTATCCTGGCTACTAATAGAATGCTGCTATCAGGCTAAAAAGACATTCCGTCCATCATATTGGGGGGATGGGTATTGGTGAGATGCTCTGACTTTTGGTGTGGACTTGCTGGGCTGAAGGGCCTGTTTCCACACTGTAGGGATTCTATATTAAAAAAGATCAGAGTGATGTCGTAAATGAAGTTCCGTGCAGGTGTGATGTAGGCTGTACTTCACAAAAACTGGCAGATTGTATCAGCATGACCCTTGAGTTAAAATAAGCAAGGTACTGACTGTATCTAACCAGCTCCTTCTTGCAAAATGAGCAATACAGTTTCTAACATTAGATGTGATTTTGCAATTGGACAACATTTATTTGGTATTCCTGAAAATGTGAGGAATTACACTGACAATCCGTTTAGAATTGCCCATCAGGCCAGCACTGTGACTTATTTTTGTTTACTGGAAGGTACCTTTATTAATTGTTGGGGCCCTGATCTTTACACACAGAAACACATACACACACATTTTGCCTTAGTAAAATAGGTGATAGCCATTCAGTTTCATTTCTTAGGGCAGTAACCTGGTCAATCAGAGTCAATCTGCCTGGTTTAAAATTTAATAATTCCTGTCAGTTAATTATCAGTGAGCTTTATTTTGTGTTCTTCATGGCAACACCTCTATCAAACAGAACCCACTTGCCAATTGATGAGCATTCTCTTCTCATGCAATTAAAATATTGGCTTCTCTTGAATTTGTATTCTTGTGAAATGTCCTGATGAGTGCAAGGCAAAAAGCATTGAAAATGTGTTTTCTCATCAATGCTCAAGTTCTAACTACCAAATGACCATTTAGATAGAATATACGTTTTTTATTTTATTAGTTCATTCACAATATGAGGGTGGTACTGACTTGGCCAGCATTATTGCCCATTCCTAATTGCTCAGAGAACAGTTAAGAGTCAGCCACGTTGCTGTGGAGTTTGGAATCATACGTAGACCAGACCAAGTAAGGTTGACAGATTCCATCCCTCAAGGGCATTTGTGAAGCAGATGGGCTTTTACACCAATCAGCAATGCATTGGACTCATCATTAGAACATAGAACATCTCACTTTCACAGTTCTTTTTGCCTTGAATTCAAATTTGAACCTGGTCCACAGAGCATTACCTAGGTCTCTGGATTGATAGTTCAGCAATGAGAAAACTAGACCAATACATCCCCTAAAAGCCAGTTTTACATCTTAAACTGTTTATTGAAGAAAATAAAAAATAACTTACTGTTTTAAAAACTTCATAATAGCAACTTTGGACAATGCCAGAAAATGTAACAAAAGGGTGGTTGATGAATATTACCTAAAAAGTGAGGTTGTAGGACTTGCATGCATTCCTGCGTTATTTTATGCAAAATGCATAATATCTTGTGTTGTAACCGTATGCCAATATGCTGCATGCCTACTTATTGGTGTCCATAATAGCATTAGTTAGGCGCCATTGATAAAAGCATTGCAAGTTATGAGCATGAATAATAATACATGGTGGTGAGGGGTGTAATCTGTAAGAAAACTAGAAAAAATGTTGTAATTACTCATCAGGAATAGGAACATCTGTAATGAGAAGAAGCTAAGGTTAATGTTTCAGGGCTACGTCCTCATGTCAGAACCTAGTTACAAGCTGCCAATTTAGATAGTTATACTTTTAAGATACCTTTAAAAATTGGTTAACTAATGACAGTATTTACAATAACTACATCAGTAATCCAAAGCACAACTTCCCAAAAGCTTTCTTTGTTTGAAATGGAAATGTTGCCAAATTCAATACCAATGTCAAACCCAAATGAAGATCCTCTTCTAGGTCATTTTCTACTGTCACCACTGCACTATTAATGATTTAGATTTTTAAATTTGTCCACCGATTTTAGGCGTTGCTGTGTAGGACAGCATTTCTTACCCATCACTAATAGCCATGAAGAAGATGGTGGTGGTGAGCTGCCTCCTTAGATGGCTGTAGTTCTTAGGGTGCTGGAACACCTTAAAAAAGGAGTATTGGAGTAAACTGTTAATTTTTAGGGGAGAAGGAGTTTGTAGATGGGGGAGGTGGGGTGTGTGGAGGAGAGGGAAGCCACAAATGAGAGATAACAGCTTTAAAACTGTCAGCAAAGGAATTTGGATGTAACTGAGATCCAGAAGGGAAGGGGGGAGAATTGGAGAGTGATAGTGATAGAAAATTCACTGGTTAGGGGAACAGACAGGAGATTCTGTGCTGCCGAGTGAAACTCCAGGATGGTATAGATAATAAAATGTGAGGCTGGATGAACACAGCAGGCCAAGCAGCATCTCAGGAGCACAAAAGCTGACGTTTCGGGCCTAGACCCTTCATCAGAGAGGGGGATGGGGGGAGGGAACTGGAATAAATAGGGAGAGAGGGGGAGGCGGACCGAAGATGGAGAGTAAAGAAGATAGGTGGAGAGGGTGTAGGTGGGGAGGTAGGGAGGGGATAGGTCAGTCCAGGGAAGACGGACAGGTCAAGGAGGTGGGATGAGGTTAGTAGGTAGCTGGGGGTGCGGCTTGGGGTGGGAGGAAGGGATGGGTGAGAGGAAGAACCGGTTAGGGAGGCAGAGACAGGTTGGACTGGTTTTGGGATGCAGTGGGTGGGGGGGAAGAGCTGGGCTGGTTGTGTGGTGCAGTGGGGGGAGGGGATGAACTGGGCTGGTTTAGGGATGCAGTGGGGGAAGGGGAGATTTTGAAACTGGTGAAGTCCACATTGATACCATATGGCTGCAGGGTTCCCAGGCGGAATATGAGTTGCTGTTCCTGCAACCTTCGGGTGGCATCATTGTGGCAGTGCAGGAGGCCCATGATGGACATGTCATCAAGAGAATGGGAGGGGGAGTGGAAATGGTTTGCGACTGGGAGGTGCAGTTGTTTGTTGCGAACTGAGCGGAGGTGTTCTGCAAAGCGGTCCCCAAGCCACCAGTTTCAAAATCTCCCCTTCCCCCACTGCATCCCTAAACCAGCCCAGTTCATCCCCTCCCCCCACTGCACCACACAACCAGCCCAGCTCTTCCCCCCCACCCACTGCATCCCAAAACCAGTCCAACCTGTCTCTGCCTCCCTAACCGGTTCTTCCTCTCACCCATCCCTTCCTCCCACCCCAAGCCGCACCCCCAGCTACCTACTAACCTCATCCCACCTCCTTGACCTGTCCGTCTTCCCTGGACTGACCTATCCCCTCCCTACCTCGCCACCTACACCCTCTCCACCTATCTTCTTTACTCTCCATCTTCGGTCCGCCTCCCCCTCTCTCCCTATTTATTCCAGTTCCCTCCCCCCATCCCCCTCTCTGATGAAGGGTCTAGGCCCGAAACGTCAGCTTTTGTGCTCCTGAGATGCTGCTTGGCCTGCTGTGTTCATCCAGCCTCACATTTTATTATCTTGGAATCTCCAGCATCTGCAGTTCCCATTATCTCCAGGATGGTATGTTGCCTCCCGGGTGCCACTGTCAGAGATGTCTCCAATCAAGTCTTCAGGATTCTGCAGGGGGAGGGAGAGCAGCCAGAAGTTGTGGTACACATTGGTATCAATGACATAGCTAGGAAGCAGGATGAGGACCTGAAAAGTGATTATAGGGAGTTAAGGTGGAAGCTGAAAGCCAGGATGAGTAGAGTCATAATCTCACGATTACTGCTGGGACCATGAGCTAGTGGGGGTAGAAACAGAGAGAGCGCGCAGCTGAACACATGGTTACAGAGCCGGTATAGGAGGCAGGGCTTCAGGTTTGTGGATCACTGCTGAAGGTGGGACTTGTACAGGAGGGATGGGTTGCACCTGAACTGGAAGGACGCCAATATCCTGGGCGGGAGGTTTGCTAAAGCTCTTCGGGAGGGTCTAAACTAGTTTGGCAGGGGGCTGGGAACCAGAGCTACAGATCAGAGGATGGGGTAGCCAGTGTACAGACAGATAAAGCAAGCAGAGAGCCAATGAGGAAGGATAAGGGTTTATCCACAGAGTCAGTATGGGTGGAAGTCAGAAACAGGAAAGAAACAGTCACTTTATTGGGAGTTTTCTGTAGTCCCCCCAGTAGCAACAGAAACACTAAGGAACAGATTGGCAGACAAATTTTGGAAAGGTGCAGAAGTAATAGTGTTGTTGAAATAAGCGACTTCAACTTCCCTAATATAGACTGGAACCTCCTAAGTGCAAATAGTTTGGATGGAGCAGATTTTTGTCAGGTGTGTCCAGGAATAATTTCTGTCTCAATATGTAGATAGGCCGACTAGAGGGGAGGCCATATTGGATTTGGTGCTTGGCAACGAACCAGGTCAGGTGTCAGATCTCTGTGGGAGAGCATTTCAGTGATGGTGATCACAACTGTCTGACTTTTACTATAGTCATGGAGAGGGATGGGAGCAGACGGTATGGGAAAGTATTTAATTTGGGAAGGTGGAATTACAGTGCTATTAGGCAAGAACAATGGAGCTCCATTTGGGATCAGATGTTCTCAGGGAAATGCATGATAGAACTGTGGAGTATGTTTAGGGAGTGGTTGCTATAGGTACTAGATAGGTTTGTCCTCCTAAGGCAGGAAAAGGATGGTAACGTGAAGGAACCTTGGATGACAAGACATGTTGAACGCCTAGTCAAGAGGAACAAGGACGCTTACTTAAGGTCGAGGAAACAAGGATTGGACAGGGCTCGAGAGGTCTACAAGGTAGCCAAGAAGGAACTGAAAAATGGACTTAGGAGAGCTTGAAGAGGGTATGAGAAAACCTTGGCGGGTCGGATCAAGGAAAACCCCAAGGCTTTCTATACTTATGTGAGGAACAAGAGGATGACCAGAACGAGGATTGGGCCAATCAGGGACAGTGGAGGGAACTCGTGTGCAGAGTCAGAGGAGGGAGGGGAGGTCCTTAATGAATACTTTGCTTCAGTATTCACCAGTGAGAGGGACCTTGAAGTTTGTGAGGACAGTGTGAAACAGGCAGATATGCTTGAACAGGTTGTTGTTAGGAAGGAGGATGTGCTAGAAGTTTTGAAAAACTTGACGATAGATAAGTCCCCTGGGCCAGATGGTATATATCCAAGGTCCCTACAGGAAGCGAGGGAAGAAATTGCTAGTTCTTTGGCAATGATCTTTGCGTCCTCACTGTCACTGGAGTAGTGCCAGAAGATTAGAGTGTGGCAAATATCATTCTGTGGTGGGCAAATTATTGGAGAAGATTCTGAGAGATAATATTTATGATTATTTGGAAAAGCACAGTTTGATTAGAAATAGCTCGCATGGCTTTGTGAGGGACAGGTCATGCCTCACAAGCCTTACTGAATTCTTTGAGGATGTGACAAAACACATTGATGAAGGTAGAGCAGTGGATTTGGTGTATATGGATTTTAGCAAGGCATTCAATAAGGTTCCACATAGTAGGCTCATTCAGAAAGTAAGGAGGCATAGGATTCAGGGAAATTTGGCTGTCTGGATACAAAACTGGCTGTCCAACAGAAGACACAGGGTGGTAGTGATGGAAACTATTCAGCCTGGAGCTCGGTGACCAGTGGTGTGCTTCATGGATCTGTTCTGGGACCTCTGCTTTTTGTGATCTTTATAAACGGCTTGGATGATGAAGTGGAAGGGTAAGTTTGTACACAAAGTTTTGTGGAGTTGTGGACAGCGTGAAGCGCTGTTGTAGATTGCAGCAGGACATTGACAGGATGTAGACCTGGGCAAAGAAGTGGCAGATGGAACTCAACACAGAAAAGCATGAAGTGATTCATTTTGGAAGGTCGAATTTGAATGCAGATTACAGGGTAAATGGCAGGATTCATGGCAGTGTGGTGGAACACAGGCACCTTGGGGTCCACGTCCATAGATCCCTCAAAGTTGCAACCCAAGTTGATAGGGTTGTAAAGAAGGCGTACAGTATGTTGGGTTTCATTGGCAGGGGAATTTCGTTTAAGAACTGTGAGATTATACTGCAGCTCTATAAAACTCTGGTTAAACCGCACTTTGAATATTGTGTTCAGTTCTGGTCACCTCATTACAGGAAAGATGTGGAAGCTTCAGAGAGGGTACAGAGAAGATTTATCTGGATGCTACCTGGACTGGAGGGCAGGTGTTATGAAGAAAGGTTGGGGGAGCTAGGGCATTTTCATTGGAGCCTAGAGGGATGAGAGGTGACTTGATAGAGGTTTACGAGATGATGAGATGCATGTATAGAGTGGATAGCCAGAGACTTTTTTCCCAGGGCAGAAATTACTCTTATGAGGGGGCATAATTTTAAGGTGATTGGAGGAAGGTAAAGTGGAGGTGTCAGAAGTAGGTTCTTCACACAGAGAGTAGTGGGCGTGTGGAATGCACTGCTGACAGTGGTAGTGATGTCAGATACTTTAGAAGCTTTTAAGTGACTCTTGGATAGGCACATGGATGATAGTAAAATGTAGGGTATGCAGGGTAGATTGATCTTAGTAGGATAATAGGTCGGCACAGCATCTTGGGACGAAGGGTCTGTACTGTTCTACGTTCTATGTCCTATTTCTAAATTTATTCCCCATTTAGAAAATATTCTAAGCCTCTATTCTTCCAATCAAAGTGCATGACCTCACACTTTACTGCTTTGTATTCCATCTGTCACTTCTTTGCCTACCCTCCTAACCTGGCTAAATTCTTCTGCAGCCTCCCTGCCTCCTCTATACTACTTGTTCCTCCACCTTTCTTTGTGTCATCTGCAATCTTAGCCAGAATGCCCACAGTTCCTCACTGACCCTTGTGGTGACCCTTGTCACTGGCAGCCATCCTGAGAAGGACCCTTTTATTCCTTCACTCTGCTTTTTGCCAGACAGCCAGTCCTCTACCCATGTTAGTACCTTGCCTCTAACACCACAGGCCCTTCTACTTATCCTGCAGCCTCCTGTGTGACACCTTTTCAAAGGCCTTTTGGAAGTCCAGGTAGATAACATCTATTGGCTCTCCTTGGTCTAACTTGCTCATTACTTCCTCAAAGAATTCTAACAGATTTGTCAGGCATGATCTCCCCTTGATGAAGCCATGCTGACTTTGCCCTTTTGTGCAGGCACTTCCAAGTATTCAGAAATCTCATCCTTCACAATGGATTCAAATCTTACCCACAACCGAGATCAGGCTAATCAGTCTGTAATTATCTGGCTAAAATGATCTAGCTTTGTGCATATATGGAAAAATATTAGCTGTGATCATACCGTTCTATGGAAAGTGTGTTTAGGGTGGCGATTTTGTTTGTAAAAATGTGTCTCAGTTGTTTTTCTTAAATCTTGTTCGCTTGTAAAAACCAAAAACTGTGGGTGTTGTAAAGCAGAAACCTTAGCTAATGCCTGCTGTCTTGTACCAATTTAGACACTGTGGAAATTAATGCTTTCTTTGTGCTTTAAATTTCATTGAGTTTTGGTAATTACTGAAGATATTGATGAATTCTTCTAATTTTGCTTCTGTATGATTCCAATACCCAATAAGTCAACACAAATACCGGAAGAGATAACAAGGTGTAGAGCTGGATGAACACAGCAGGCCGAGCAGGAGAGCTGATGCTCCGGATCCCTCTGGGACCCGGAGCGTCAACTTGCCTGCTCCTCTCATGCTCCTTGGCCTGCTGTGTTCATCCAGCTCTACGCCTTGTTATCACAAATACCGGAAGTGTGGTTAATATGTGACATTTAATAAATGAGTAAGAATGAAAAAAGGACCCAGTGAATACCATACAGTAGCCCTTGAAAAAATCTGAAGAGGAGCCTTTTTTTGAGCGGTAATTGGGAGGTAGATGTTGACCCAGCTTTAAGTGACTTAAGGGAATTTATTTATTGCCGTATTTCTGTAAACAGGTATTGGATCAAGAGGTTCCTAAAGAGGATCCAATCACATTTCATTTCTTGGCCAAATTTTACCCAGAAAAAGTAGAAGAAGAACTTGTCCAGGAAATCACACAGCACCTCTTCTTTCTGCAGGTTGGTGTGCGTAAAATCACATGATTGCTTTTCTCTTGGAAGTTTGTTTTACATAGAAGTTTACCGAAATGGTTTGGTTACCCGCAATATTAATGCTTAGTTCTTATTAATGATTTGGGCACTGTATCCATTGATACAGTATTACTGAGAACTGAACCTTTTCTAAATCTGGTCGGATTTTACAGTTATACATCTGGTTTTGGGATCAAGTTCAGTATAAGTGCTAGTGAAATGTATTCAGTTTTTCCACTCAGTCAAGGAAGGGCAAATCAAAATCATGAATGCGTGTGTGACTATGCTTTGTTTGGTAAAATTTAAATAGGCTATACAAAGAAGAGCAGTCAAGCTGTGAGTGACCAGTAGAGTGAGAAGGCAGCTGAGATACTGCAGGAGATTGACATTGAAGTCAAGTTGATGAGAAGCTGCAGTCTTGTTTAAATTTCAGGGAATGTAGCATTCTAAGTATTACAAAACCTTTCATGATACAGGACTTTCTGGAAACAGAGTCTCAAGAGCAGTCAAGTGTAAAAGAAGAGTTATTCACTGGGCTGACAAGCTCAAACGTACTAAGTTTGAGGCGTGGTTGGGGGTAAACTGCACTATTCTATTGGAGGAAGTGTTTATCCAAAGGAAGAAAGAGTTAAGTGAGAACGAAAGGATACTGGGGAACTCAGTCGTTAGAGGAATAGATGGGTAATTTTAGAATTAAACTTTGTCCTTCAAACAAATAGCTAATAAGAACACACAGTGCCAGAAGTATTTGGACAAGGCAAAGATTTAGCTGAAAATTATAGTTCTTAGTAGAAGCAATATTTTAAAGCAATTTAGTTATGCAAAAGAATTCCATCTGTAACAAGGTGGATTAAGTAGTAGTACTTCAAAGTGAATCTTAGGTTTACTGCCAGTACCACACACGAATGAATATGATTAAGAAGGTAAATGGATGGCTGAGAGTCAGAATGTGGGAAGAATGTGTTCAGATTCCACAGGTTTGGTTTGACTGTAATTTGTTTTGATGGGATGGCTTTGAATGGAACAAATTTTGTGCCTATATCTTTGCAAGCTAGTTAACTAGATTTGTGGTGAAGCATTTAACTAATGTCAAGGGTAAAGGAGAAGATTAAAATGTCAACTTGAAAGACAGAAGAAGTTTTAGATATAAGGTATAGGTTAATAGAATGGCTAAAAATGTTTGATTGCTATCAGGTAATTAAAAAAAATCAATATCTGGAATATAAAACTTTTGGGAGGTACGTGAAAGGAAAAAAAACGTCGAAGGGTTGTGATACAAGTCACGTAAGTATCATAAAATTGTAAGTTTTTCAGGAAATAGTTGATTTCATGGGCAATAAGTGCTGCAGTCTAAATGGATTTTCAGAAAATATTTAAAAAGTTTTGTCATGGACAATTTGTTGCACAAAGTTAGGAAAAAGGTACTGACATAGATACAAAATTAGTGGATTGACAAGATATAAAAAGTTAGAGATAATGACTGTCACTTAAACTCAAACAGGATTGTTAGTGATGTACCTCACAATTGGTGTTGAGTCTACTTTTGTTCCCTTTGAAGTAGAAATTTTGCTTGAACATAACACCTCAAAGGTGCTGATGGCTCAAGTGGAGTTTTGGCAAATATTGAGCAAGACAACAAAAGACTTCAAATAGATTTAAGTTGGCTCAGTAGACCAAGAAGTGATGAATGCAATTAATCCATTTTTGGGCTAGGAGAATAAGAAATATGAAATTGGCCTATGCTTACTGTGGAGATTTTGATGTGGATGGAGAGAGGGCCACAAAAGAATCCAGTCTATCGAACAAAAGAGATAGAAGCAGGAGTAGTCAATTCAGCCCCTCAAGCCTGCTTCTCGATATAAAACAATTATGGCTGATCCCATCATGGCCTCAACTCTACCTTACTACCTGCTCCCAATTCTCCTTTCACCCATAACTAATTGAAAATCTGTTAATGTCCTCCTCAAATTTATTCAGTGTCCCATTGGCCACTGCACTCTTGTGTAATGAATTCCAATGATTCACAACATTTTGAGAGAAGTAATTCCTCCTCAACTGTGTTTTAAATCTGCCACTCCTTAGCCTAATATTATGACCTCTCATTCTAGAATGGAAAGCATCCACTCTGTCTATTTTGTCAATTCCTTTTAGCATCCTGTATATTTCCATTAGATCTCCTCTCATCCTTCTAAACCGTGGCAAGTACAGACCTAAACTGCTTAATCTGTCTTCCTGAAACAAGCCTTTCATCCCCAGAATTAATCTAGTGAGCTTTTTCTGAACTGCATCTGTTGCAATTACATCCTTCATCAAGTAAGGGGGCCAAATGCAGCCTCTCAAATGACTTGTACAATTGTAACAACATTTCCCTGCTTTGTACTCCATTCGCTTAGTAATAAATGTGAAAATTCTGTTTGCATTCCATATTACCTCCTGTAGCTGCATGCTAACTCTCTACAACTTATGTATGATATCCAAATCACTCAGCACCGAAGACTTCTATAATTTCATGGGTTTTGTGTTCAAGTAACTAAGCATAAAAATTGTGCTTGGATTTTATTATTTGAGGTGAGGGATCGCTGTGGTAAAGAAAATAAAAGCAGAGAGTCACAGCTGGCAGGATGCAGTTGGTGGCAGTGAGCAGGTTATATCTCCATCTGTTGATTGCATGCTGGGAATTATGCAGTGCTGCAGAGAAGAAATTAATTAATTTTTCAGCTAAAAAAGCATGTAATATGCCTTGAAAGAAGCCTGAAAAGTCACAAATTAAAGGTGCAAATTAATATCTGCAACAAGTAAACCTTGCTTAATTTATGACTGGATTAAAATGATATCTAAGCAAATTAAGAGTAGTGTTCAGATGTTGATGTGTGCCATGGGTTTTCCAATTACTTTTGCAGAGTGAGCTTATTAAACAGAATTATTTATTGTGTTTCAGTGACACCTCACTGATTTTTTTTCTCTTCCAGTGCAGTTTATGAACTATTTTGTTCCAATACATTTGGCTGACTCATATAATTAAAATCACTCATGTGATAGTCAAATTATAGATTCTTAATTTGGAACTAATTACTGTTTTCACTTTTGTAGGTTAAGAAGCAGATTTTGGATGAAGAGATTTACTGTTCCCCCGAGGCTTCAGTGTTGTTGGCATCTTATGCAGTTCAAGCTAAGGTTTGTGCAAGATGATAAATTTGGAGGATTCCACTTCTGCATTTGTAAATGTAAAATTTACACCAGCTATCACATTGTTTTTGCTTTTCCTCAAAGAATTGAAGTAACATTTTTCTGTGTCAAGGTGCGATTACATAAGGTGCTGAAGTTTCCTAACAGAAAGGCCATGTCTTTACAGTCTTAAATTAGTATTTTTCCCTTTTAATTGGGCGATTAAGCACCTCTGTGTGTAGGGAGGCTATTTTAATTAAGGTTATAAAAGGGATATTTTGACTTATTCAGATGACCTAATTTGGCAGAGGTCCATGGAGTCAAATGAAGTTCTCGGTGCTAGATATCCAAAATAAGACCTGATAATTTGTCTTTGTGTATTGAGAAGTGAGGGAAAGTGCTGCTTTTGTCCTTGGTTGCAACTTGAAACTAAAGGGTTTAATTTGTTTTTGTGCTCCTGTTACTACTTTCTAAGGTTCACCTTTTCAGGAATCTGGTGCAAATGCACAATAGATGTTGATTGATCCCTTCAATAAACTTAAACCGTGTTCCACCTTCCTTTGCCCAGACCTGTCTGGTGGACAGGTTATTTCTCCCTGACAGAGGACCACCTTCTAGGTAGTCAGTCTAATCTTGAGCATTACCAGTAGGGAATCAACAAGGAACAGTTTGTTCTTTTGTTTCTGTCTGATTTATTTTGTTTACTGGCTAATGCTGGTGTAGTGCTAATGTCACTGAACTGGTATTCCACAGGGTCTGAGCTCACATCCTGAAGACAGAGATTCAGATTCTACCGTGGCAGCTTTTGTTTTATTTGTTCACAGGATCTGGGTATCTTTGGCAATGCTAGTGTTTATTGGCCATCCCTAATTGCCTTTGAGAAGCTAGAGGTGAGCTGTTCTTCTGAACGGCTGCAGTTCGTGTGTATGTACATAAATATGCTGTTAAGGAGGGAATGGTGGAATTTAAATTCAATTAATGAATAAATCTGGCTTTGAAAGCTATTACCAGTAATCCTGTTGTGGGTAAATCACCACCAGCTAGCTTTGATTCAGCTACTTGTTAAGAAATCTCAAAGACAATCAGGTACTGAAACAATGATTTAAACTTTACTGCAGGTAACAACCAAAACAAGATCCCTCAAGTAAGCAAGTTAAACCTCACAACCCAGAGTTAACATTTCAGGGCCAGTGACCCTCCTTCGGAATACAGTTTCGATCCTGACTGTTGCAGCGGGATAATAGTATAGAAAGAAGACTCAACTCCTAGTTTTAGATCTCCTTTTTGAGCATTTGGAATGCATTTTCTTCGCTTAATGTACTTGTTAATTCCATGTACATGATTGATATTTTACTGGATTTTATCTAGAATTGGTGTAGATTACGAAAAGCCAGTAATCTTCTCCAATTTATTTGCAGGAGCATGACAAGACTTGACTTTTTCTCCTTTGTTATCTTGGAGCTTTTGTGCTCCTGAGATGCTGCTTGACCTGCTGTGTTCATTCAGCTTCATACTTTGTTATCTTGGATTCTCCAGCATCTGCAGTCCCCATTATCCTTGACTTTTTCTCCTTGCAGGGTTCAGTGACTTATTGTAGAATCTTGATTAAAAATTTGAGAAAACGCCAGATTAGTGACTGAAATGAAGTCATTGAAGCTTTTTTCTATGCTCTGATTAAAGATTACACCTTAAATGATTCATCTTGATGATTCAGTTACTCGGTTGAGTTTTGCTGAGCCTAGTTTGAATTCTTGGTCCATGCTGAATTCATGAGCCACTTAAATTGGTCAGGCAGTTTGAGAGTACTTAAATGGCTAAAACATAGGTTTTCATTGCTGGCTTTGGTTCAGTTACCCATAGTAGAAGATGTGAACATCAAATGAAAGCATGATTGGGAGTCTGAAAATGCCTGATGTCAGAAGTTAAGCAGACTCAAACCTTTGGATGGGAGACTGCTTGGCAATACTAGATGCAGTAGGCTTGGGTGCTGTTGTGGGTGTGTGGTAATCTCCCTACTTCTGAAACAGTAGTCCTGAGTTCAAGTCCCAACTGTTCCAGAGGTGTGTAAGTAACATCTCTAAATAGGTTGATTAGAAAATATATAAAAATACTCTGCCAAATCTCGCACTCAGAAAATAAGAAATATGAGTAGGCATTGGCCATACAGTACATTGAGTCTGTTCTGCCATTAAGACCATGGCTACTTCTGGATTAAATCAATGTTTTCACTGTCTCTCCGTATCTCTTATTGCTCAAAAATCTTTCAGTATTTGCTTTAATTGATTTATTTAGTCTCTGTCAAAATCCAGTTCAGTATAAGAATATTTTAAGATTTATAATGTGTTGTTTGTGTATTAATATTGAACATATGGCATTTATATATTTCAACAGAAGTGGTAATACTTATATTTATATTTTCTCCTTTACAGTATGGAGACTATGATCCTAATTTTCATAAACCTGGCTTCCTGGCTCAGGATGAACTATTACCTAAAAGAGTAAGTTCTGGAATCTCCTGTTAAGTTCCAAGAAGGATCAGGAAGCCAAATGTAAAACAACAGGAAATTTATTAAAAAGGTGTTTACACTACAGGCAGCAAGGTTAGACGAAGATATTTCTGCCAAGGTGGCTGATGATGTCATCTTATGTCAGATCATAAGACTCTAATAGTGACAGTTCACCATACTTGTACTTTTACAACATGCAAATTTGATTCAGAGACAGTTGGAACTGCGGATGCTGGAGAATCTAATAAAGCAAGGTGTAGAGCTGGATGAACACAGCAGGCCAAGCAGCATTAGAGGAGTAAGAAAGCTGACATTCGGGTCTAGACCCGAAATGTCAGCCTTCCTGCTTCTCTGATACTGCTTAGCCTTCTGTGTTCATCCAGCTCTATACATTGTTATGTAAATTTAATTGCAGCTTTTTATTCTTGTTGTGTAATGCTGCACAAAAAGTATTATAAATTAAACATAGGGCACTTATGATTTCCTTTATCTGTTGCAAAGATTCAGTGAAAATTGATTTTCGGTAAGAGATGGAAGATCCAACAGAAATGATGTTGAATATGAAGTTGGGAATACAAATCTTAATATTATTAGTTCCTGCCTAACAAATTGTTATAAAGGGACTTCATATCACAAGGAAATCTTGGAGTCATACAATGATATAACAAGGATGGATGGCAGTAGCGAAAGTTATTTAAATCAACTCTCATATGCTTTTCCCACTCCACAGTAAATGCTTTCTCTTCAAGTATTTATCCAGTTCAGTGTTAAATATTAATTGTGACTCGCCTTCTGCACCTTTTCAGATAGGGTACCATTGTGAGACAGAATGCACCGTGTAAAACGTGTTTCCTCTGTCACCTTCATTCTTTTGAAAATATTTTTAGTAACAGATTATTGTCTGATAAAGTACCACCTGAATGGCTGTTATAAAAAATTTAAACAGTGAATATCGCAAGCAAATCTAGGATGTTCATCAGAAATTGGCTGAAAGAAAGGAGGAAATGCAAATTTAAAGGTCATGTCTTTTTTCTTACTTTTTTGAACTGAAAAGGAAGATATTGTTTTAAATCAAAGAGACTGTCCAAAAAGATGGCTACAGTTTTAAAAATCATGCTGACTGGAACTCGTCATGATTTGTACGCAATGCTGTATTTTTCACTGAATCAGAGAGAGCAGAAACAGATACCGCTGAGTAAATGAGTTCTGAACAAAGGAATAACTGCTTGATAGCAACATTTTGCTTGGCTCCTGATCAAATGGCTTGAATGGGGCCAGTGCAGTGGACAATCATCCACCCTGCAAAGAGAAAGCACCACAATATCTCAGTTTCTGCCTGCAGTGTGGAGATACCTGGAAATCTCAGTAGTAGCTAGCTGTTTCATACTGACTTTTTTCAGCAAATTCCCTGTTTAAGGAGGAATGAAACACTTGAATGCGCAAAAGGATGAATTTTCAATCAGTAAATGAAAGTGAGCATCTGTATGCAAACAACCTTGTGTGTGCGCTGAAGAACTAGAAGAAGTTGGAAGAAACCAAACGAAATGACTTATGAATTCATGTGGTCCAGGCTGGCTCTACTATGCTTCCCTGATTTCTTTTTAATTTTCCATTTTTAATATCCATGTCTTGTCTGACTGAATGTGAGGTGAAAAAAACGGGGTACTATTTAAGCTGCAGAAAATAGAAGTTAGCAGTCCATTTTTCCTAATTGCAGTTGGTTAAAGACAATTTGTTTATCATAAACTGTTTTCTTGTTAAGTTCAGAAAGCTGGTGAACATTTTCTTTTAACCGGAGTTCGTCGCTCAAACTAAATTGGGGACTTCGGGTAAATGATAAAATTTTTTCACATATATGATCATTCTGGGAATGTTGGAGCTTGATTTGCAGTGCACCACCCCAGTGATTTATGACAATATTAGGAGGTGTTTTGTTGAACTGTGAATGGAGTGCATCAGCGTGGGAGACTAAATCTAGGATCGTACACTTTCTGATGAACAATATAAGCAAAAACACTCTGCAAAAATTATGCTGTGCCGTTAGCCTTATCAAAGGGGAATGGAGGAAGAGGAGTTTGTCGACAAATATTCGTGTGGCCTCCTCTCTTGAGGTCCCAGTGCTGACATGTTTACAGTTGGGCATTTTTGCCACAACTACATAATTGGGGGCATGAACAGTTTACAACAATTTTATACACTACAGTAAACCTGATGCTTAATGACAATTTACTTCTATTTTGTACTTTTTAGGTCCTTAAGCAATATCAAATGACAGCAGATATGTGGGAAGAAAAAATAACAGCTTGGTATGCTGAGCACAGGGGAATCACCAGGTGAGCATGGCTTCACAGTAAAGTTCCTTGGATACATTTTTATGTAATCTATATGTTTATTTTATCTTCTGGAGCAACAAAATAAGTGGCATTGAAATATCATTGTTACAAGTCCCATTTAGATAATTCAATAAATGTTATTCTTACATTATTCAAGGTGAATGTAAAATAACTATGGCCATGGTGCTTATGGCCATGTCGATCTGAAAACGTCTGATCCCATCTGATCCTGGGAAGCTAAGCAGATTCAGGCCTGATTGTACATGGATGGAGATTGCTTAGGAATACCAGGTGCAGAATGCTTTAGAGGTCTTGTTGTTCACTGCTAGTGCTCCTACCTTTGGGCCAGAAGGTCCAGCTTCACATCTCACCTTCCCTCAGAGGTGTGTCTGAACAAGTTGATCAAAAATTTCTATTATTCTGGGAAGCAAGTGCGTCAATTTTCAAAATATGGATAGCAAATAGTAACTGAAATCAAATATTGCAGCTGAGCCTCTGTTCACTAATATTTACAGTGATACATTTGCAAACTATAACTGTCAATTAAAAGCAATCACATTGATACAAGCATAGGTGAATTTCCAATTATTCACCACGTCTTCAATACAACGAGCATTTTATGGATATACAGTTAACATTAATTACTTATTTCTTTTGTGTACCTTTACATGTTTGCTATTATCATTTTTGACAGAGATGAAGCTGAAATGGAATATTTGAAGATTGCACAAGACCTAGAAATGTATGGAGTAAACTATTTCCCGATCACAGTAAGTATTGGTTGCCATACTAAAATTATAACACAGAGATGAGCTTGGGCAAAACTAATTTAAGGACAATCCTAATGAAGTCAAGGAACAGGAGGAATAGGCCATTCAGCCCTTCAAGCCTGCTCGACCATTTAATATGATTATGGCTGATGTGAATGCAAACTCCTAATCCAGAGGTGCTGATGAAGTCCTTTCTGATTGGAACTTGTGCCTTCCTAGTCTCTGTTCAGCTAACCCCCTCACATGATACATGGATAATAGGTCGAATGACTGCCTATGCTATATCAGTCTATGATGAAGGTGGGGTAAGGCACACAGCACCAGTTTTCAAGTTTGGCCAGAATTTAGTCGAGACCCACAGAAGCACTGAATAATAGTGGTGTAACTTCTTCCAGCAAAAATTCCTAATTGATATCTGTAGAACAAAGGGTATTCATTGATAAATGATGATGACAACATGGGCTAGCAACCGTAGCAACTTTGTCGCATGCCTATTTGTTTCTCCCACCCAGCTATCCTGAGTTTCGCCTTATACAAGCAAAATGCTGTTTCCAGGATTCAGAACTTAATCTTCTTGCACAATGTCAGGTTCATTACATTACCCCAAAACACAAAATTGGAGAAATATCAATCCATTAATAATTGTATGACAGTTAAATGCATTATACATGATAAATTCAGAAGTTACTGAAGGCTGCATCCATAACCTTATAACTCCATGATGGAATGATACAGTAGACTGCCTATACAGAATGAATACTCCATTCTCTCATTGCCATACAGGGACAGCAAGGGGATTATGATAGGTTTCCCCTCTATTTGAAGAAACATATCAAAGAAAAGCTGTACAAATATACAACACAAGTTGACTCTTAGGGTTATCCAAATGCACACGATCACCTTCTTAGGTCCCATTAATGTACTAGGCTGTAATAAAAACAAGATGCTGCAGAAACTCAGCAGTATTGGTAGAACCAGAGTTAACATTTCAAATCCAAAACTGACTCTTCTTCAGAACTTTGGAACTTGAGCAGCTGCACTGGAATTCAAGTTAAAAAAAACTAAAACCTTGTTGAAGAGCATTTTTCAGGCTGAAACAGATTTACTTTAATAATTCACTGAAAGAATTGATCCGTAGAGTTAATTTTGATATGGGAGCATTGAGTTTGCCAAAGTAAAAAGATTTAATGAGAATAAAAGTAAAGCATAGAAGAAATAAAGTTAATCAATGAAGGTAAAATGATGTGGAGTATTAAGTAAGGTCTTAAACACGAAGTGAAAATGCAACAAGGTAAAATATGAATGAAATAAATACTTAGAAATAACATTATAAAGTAAATAACAAAATGGCACGTATGTTTTCAAACATGTATCCTGTATTCCAGACTACCGGAATGGGTCAGGCTAGTTTTAATAAGAGAAATGTTTTATTTGTGTTTGATTTGAAGATGAAATTGAGAAAAGACATATCATTCAGTTTACCGTTCATAACTGCTTATCTTGGTATGCAGAATACTCTGTAGTAAATGATGATGGGTAAGTGTCTTTGTTGGTTAACGTTGTGTCCTTTTGTAGCAAAGTGAAGATGTAATTTGTGTGTAATTTGATTTTTGAATTTTTTTTTAATGAATAATCTCTCAATTTGGTTGAGAAGAGGAAGTGCCTCAATAACTGATGCAAGTAGACTTCTGAACCACCATGTCCATCAGAATTGCAGGAAGAAACATCCAGTGGCATTAACAATACAGAACATTCTGGGGATTATCATTGATCTGAAACTGAATTGGGCTAGCCATTTATATATACTGTGACTTTGAGGGCAGGTGAGGTTTGGGAATCCTGTGGTGAGAACTCACCTCCTGATTCCCAAGCCTGTCCACTGTCCACTACAAGGCACATGTCAGAGGTGCAATTGAATGGGTTCTCTGCTTGCCTGGGTGAGTGCAACTCCATGAATACTCAAAAATTCAACAACATTTAGGATGAAGCAGACTATTTGATAGTCTATCCACAATCTTCAGTACTCATTCACTCCATTGCCTTTGCACAGTGGCAGCATGTGTACCATCTACAAATGGACTGAAGCAACTCACCAAGTCTTCTTTGACAACACCTTCCAATTCTCATCCATTAACCTCTAGAAAGACAGGGAAGCAGATGAATAGGAACATCACCATCTCCCAATTTCCTTCCAAGGCTCTCGCTCGAACTGTATTGCTGTTCCTTCACCATTGGTCAGTCAATATCCTGGAACTCTCTCCCTAACAGTAATATATGTCTACATGCCAAGAATATCAGTGTTTCAAGACAGAAACTCACTACCTTTTAAAGGGCATTTAGAGGTGGACAATAACCACTGGCCTAGATAGCAATGTCAACATCCTATGAAAGAATTTTAAAAATGACTATTCAGTTGGAAGCTATGTAATATTGTGGGCTCTGGAAATCTAAAGTTAAAACAAAATGTTTTAAACATTTGACAGGTCAGGTTGCATCTGTGGAGCGAAATATGGTGTTAATATTTCTGAATTATGTCTTTTCATCTGATTTGGTGGATATTGGTATCGGAGTTAGTTTTCCTAACAACAGTTATCTCTTGGACTGTTTGTGTTTAAATATTAAATTGCAACATGAAAATAAATGCTCCAATTATAACCGTGTTGCTGAACATTTTAAAAGCAAAACAAAAAGGATACAGACTTACTGCTTGGAGTTGATGCACTTGGCCTTCATATCTACATCCCTGATAACAAACTTTCATCAAAGAAGTCATTTGCATGGAGTGGGATCAGAAACATTTCCTATAGTGAGAAAGAGGTAGGTACACATTCAAGATCCTTTATGTTTGTCAAACATCTGCATGCTAAAATTCCATTTAATATGCAATTCATATTTGTGTTATGACATTCCTGCTCTGTTTGGATTTAAGTCATATTGAATAAATCATAGCATGTTACTGTTAACTGTCAGTAACCTTTTTGGAAATGTTTTGTGAAAATTCTGAGTGCTTTTCTCGGGCACAATTGGGATTTGTACTTTATTCTGCATTGACCAAGAAGTACTTCTTTGTTTTGTGCCTAAGTAGGATTTTGTTTGATTTATGGCTTGTTGGGGTTATTGCTTATAGGTAATATGGAGTAACATTGTGGTATTTGGCTATTTGCTTCAGGCAAATTCTTCTGGGTATGGAACAAAAGATGTGAGCCACTGTTCAGAATAAACATAGGTTTATTTGTGAAGATCGAGAAGGGAAACAAACACAAAATAATGGAGCTTCCTGTTAACTGTTATCTGGTGCTCTCTTATACTTTGCTTCTCTCCATGACAAATTAAGTGATTTAAGTGACCCCATATGCAATGTTTTTTAGTTAAAAATGGCATTTAAAATTTGTCCTTGCAGCTTAACATGGAAGCCCTAAGTCCTAAATATGAAATTTAATTTCCATTTCCAAGAAAGCTGTGAAACAGCATAAGTAACTGAGGTTATTGACTTGTTCGTCGAGCTGGCTTGCTCTCGTTCAGACGTTTCATCACCATACTAGGAGATCCTTCAGTGAAGCTTTTTGTTCTACTCCGCTTGGAGTTTATACTGTTTGGTCCATTATGGTGAGTAGTGTCATTTCTGGTTTTGATCTGTATGGGTAAGCCCACAGCCACTCTACAACAAACAGTTCAAAGGATTAAAGACCTCATTCGCACAACTTGCATAGCCAACATGATTTACAAAACACCATGCAACAACTGCCACAAACAGTACATTGGACAGACAGGTAGGAAACTAGCCATCAGAATACATAAACATCAGCTAGAAGCAAAACGGCACAACAAATTCTCCTTAATATTGGTATACTCAGACAATGAAGGCCATCAATTTAACTGGGATGGTAACCGTAGTAGCCCAAGCCAAACGTAGACACACACGGGAATTCCGAGAAGAATGGTTCTCCACTCATAGTGCAATCAGCAGACACGTAGAATTGGACCCCGTATGCAAATCCATACAGATCAAAACCAGAAAAAACACTACTCACCATAATGGACCAAACTATAATTTCCAAGCGGAGTAGAATAACACTGCTTCTTTGGAGACTCCACTGATGATGTCACATAGCATGATGTCGAAATGTCTAAACAAAACCAAGCCAGCTCGGTGAGCAAATCAACAGCCTCATCCACAAGCTGAGCTACAGATCTTTACCAAAACTTTGAGCATAAGGAACTACTTCTATGCAATTTATTTTTAACAGAATAACTTTGCTACATTCCTTGAAATTGAGTTATAACTACATAAAATGTGCAACATTCAAAAAGTGTTATGCATCATGATTTAATTCAAATTTTGAAATGCAATATTCATTCTAGAGTGGCTTCAGACAAGAACACTTAACCTGAAACAGGGGTTTTCAAACACTTAAAAGCACTTTTTAATATACTACATAGAATATTTTTGCATGACCGCAAGATCAGAATGAAGCTCCTATGATTCCCCCAAAATAACAATACATTTTGAAAATAATAACTGATATTAAAGCAAATTTAATGCAAACATTGTTTTTGCTTTTGCAGTTTACTATCAAACCTTTAGACAAAAAGGCAGAGGTTTTCAAATTCTACTCCTCACAACTCCGAGTGAACAAACTGGTGAGTTTATTTCTTTGTTTGTGACAGGTTAAATTTACAGCTTTTACCTTACTTTGTAATCACCATACCTATTGATGTTGTTTATGCTGCTAGGTACCATTGCACAATAGCTTGAAGCACACATGTGCCCTGCCACCATAAACATTTAACCACTGCACCTTTGGAAGTTTGGACTTCATAATCTTATTAATTTAACTTGTATTTTTATAATATTGGTGTCTTCTGTCTTGTGAGATGATGGTTTGCACCACAGTGGTCAACTCTGCATTAGTGAGCATTGCCCCGTGTGGTTCAGGAGCTCCTTTCTGACTGACATTGGAGTTTCTACTGCATTTGTTGCAGTGGAAGATGGTGGGCTGACAACATGCACAATTTGCCAGCCTCTGTTTAGCCGACTGACGTTTTGGTTCTGCACACAGTCAGCCTCCAGAGTTCGCAGCCATCAGCAACTGTCTTGGAGTTTTTCATATCTTTCTTGCAAGTGTCCTTGGTAAAGGTAGTTTGGACGCTTAGGACATATTGACCCAGTATCCTAGAGATAATGGGAACTGCAGATGCTGGAGAATCCAAGACAACAAAATGTGAGGCTGGATGAACACAGCAGGCCAAGCAGCATCTCAGGACCCAGTATCCTATTCACTGCACAGTCTTTGTGTATGCAGCCAGAAACCATCAGATCAATGTAGCTGAACAGGCAAAGACATTGTTGGATTAGAAATGGATGTATGCTGATGGAATCAGCATGCTTCAGGACCTGTGAGTTGGTGATCTTGTCCTGCCAAGAGGTGCTATGGATACATCTGAGACAGCAAAGGTGTAAATTAGTCAGCTCTTTCTCCTGCCTAGCATAATTGTCCAGATCACATCAATATAGAGAAGTTCAAAATTATGCGGGCTTTGTAGACTCATAGTTTGGTGTTCTCAGTCAGAGTACTGTTGTTCTACAATTTATTATTGTATTGTAAACTTAGAGTAAATATAGATGGTAGTTATAGACAATAGACGATAGGTGCAGGAGTAGGCCATTCGGCCCTTCGGGCCAGCACCACCATTCATTATGATCGTGGCTGATCATCCACAATCAGTACCCTGTTCCTGCCTTATCCCCATAACCCTTGATTACACTATCTTTAAGAGCTCTATCTATCTCTTTCTTGAAAGTATCCAGAGACTTGGCCTCCACTGCCTTCTGGGGCAGAGCATTCCATATATCCACCACTCTCTGGGTGAAGAAGTTTCTCCTCAACTCTGTTCTAAATGACCTACCTCTTATTTTCAAACTGTGTCCTGTGGTTCTGGACTCACCCATCAACGGAAACATACTTGCTGCCTCCAAAGTGTCCAATCCCTAAATAATCTTGTAAGCCTCAATCAGATCCCCTCTCATTCTTCTAAACTCAAGTGTATACAAGCTCAGTCGCTCCAATCTTTCAACATATGACAGTCCCACCATTCCGGGAATTGACCTCGTGAACCTACACTGCACTCGCTCAATAGCAAGAATGTCCTTCCTCAAATTTGGAGACCAAAACTGCACACAACACTCCAGGTGCGTCTCACCAGGGCCCTGTACGGCTGCAGAAGGACCTCTTTGCTCCTATACTCAATTCCTCTTGTTATGAAGGCCAGCATGCATTAGCTTTCTTCTCTGCCTGCTGTACCTGCATGCTTGCTTTCATTGACTGATGTACAAGAACACCTAGATCTCGTTGAACTTCCCCTTTACCTAACTTGACGCCATTTAGATAGTAATCTACCTTCCTGTTCTTGCCACCAAAGTGGATAACCACACATTTATCCACATTAAACTGCATCTGCCATGCATCCGTCCACTCACCTAGCCTGTCCATGTCACCCTGTATTCTCATAATATCTTCCTCACATTTCACCCTGCCGCCCAGCTTTGTGTCATCAGCAAATTTGCTAATATTACTTTTAATGCCTTCATCTATATCAATAATGTATATTGTAAATAGCTGCGGTCCCAGCACCGAACCTTGTAGAACGCCACTGGTCACTGCCTGCCATTCCGAAAGGGACCCATTTGTCACTACTCTTTGCTTCCTGTCAGCCAGCCAATTTTCAATCCAACTCAGTATTTTTCCCCCAATACCATGTGCCCTAATTTTGCTCACTAATCTCCTTTGTGGGACTTTATCAAAGGCTTTCTGAAAGTCCAGGTATACTACATCCACTGGTTCTCCTCAAAAAATTCCAGAAGATTAGTCAAGCACGATTTCCCCTTCGTAAATCCAAGCTGACTCTGACCCATCCTGTTACTGCTATCCAAATGATTCGTAATTTCATCTTTTATAATTGACTCCAGCATCTTTCCCACCACTGACGTCAGGCTAACTAGTCTATAGTTCCCTGTTTTCTCTCTCCCTCCTTTCTTGACAAGTGGGACAACATTAGCCATCCTCCAATCTGCAGGAAGTGATCCTGAATCTATAGAACATTGGAAAATAACTACCAATGTGTCCACGATTTCGAGAGCCACCTCCTCAAGTACCCTGGCATACAGACCATCAGGTCCCGGGGACTTATCAGCCTTCAGACCTAACAATCTATCCAACACCATTTCCTGCCCAATATAAATACCCTTCAGTTCATCCATTACCCGAGGTCCTTCAGCCACTATAACATCTGGGAGATTGCTTGTGTCTTCCCTAGTGAAGACAGATCCAAAGTACTTATTCAACTCTTCTGCCATTTCCTTGTTCCCCATAATAAATTCACCTGTTTCTGTCTTCAAGGGCCCAATTTTAGTCTTAACCTTTTTTTTCTTTTCACATACCTAAAAAAGCTTTTACTATCCTCCTTTATATTTTTGGCCAGTGTGCCTTCGTACCTCATTTTTTCTCTGTGTATTGCCTTTTTAGTTATCCTCCGTTGCTGTTTAAAACTTTCCCAGTGCTCTGGCTTCCCGCATATCTTTGCTATATTATACTTCTTTTTTATCTTTATACAGTCCTTAACTTCCCTCGTCAGCCACGGCCGCCCCAGCCTCCCCTTAGGATCTTTCTTTCTCTTTGGAATGAACTGATCCTGCACCTTCTGCTTATACCTGCCATTGTTCTTCCACTGCCACCCCTGCTAGGGTACTGAACCATTGAACTTTGGCCAGCTCCTCCCTCATAGCTCTATAGTTCCCTTTGTTCAACTTCCGATTCTCCCTTCTCCCTCTCAAATTGCAGATTAAAACTTATCATATTGTGGTCACTACCTGCTAATGGCTCTTTTACTTTGAGGTCCCTGATCAAATCCGGTTCGTTGCACAACACCAGATCCAGAATTGCCTTCTCCCTGGTAGGCTCCAGTACCAGATGTTCCAAGAATCCATCTCGGAGGCACTCCACAAACTCCTTTTCCTGGGGTCCTGTACCATCCTGATTTTCCCAGTCTACCTGCATGTTGAAATCCCCCATTACAACTGTAGTAATACCTTTGCGACAGGCCAATTTCAACTCCTGATTCAACTTACACCCTACATCCAGACTACTGTTTGGGGGCCTGTAGATAACTCCCATTATGGTCTTTCTACCCTTAGAATTCCTCAGCTCTATCCATACTGACTCAAAATCTCCTGATTCTATGTCCCCCCTCGCAAAGGACTGAATATCATTCCTCACTAACAGGGCCACCCCACTCCCTCTGCCTGTCAGTCTGTCCTTTCGATAGCACATATAGCCTTGAATATTCATTTCCCAGGCCCTGTCCACATGAAGCCACTTCAAATGGTTGTGTAGTTTCTTTCATGGAATCAAAACATAAAGTCATGAAATCATGAGATGCAGTCAAAGATGTCTAAGATTTCTTTTTAACCAGCTACAGTCTCTGGTATCTGCTCTTACTTGAATGACAGTCAGCATTGGGAAAATCAAGCATGTTTCAAAAAGTAGTAGTCCCGATCCTGTTGTGCCTCAGATCTCAATCTTGTCAATGTGTTCGCTAAATGTGGTGCTCTCCACAGCAATTGACATTTTAACTTTGTCAACCGTTCACCTGTGGTTCAATTGTAGCTCAGAAGTAGAAGTAACTGGTTTGCCTCTGTTACTGTCTTAATATTTTAATATATTTGGCGGCAATATGGATATTCTAGTATTTGGAGAATCAAAGACTCTGTAAGAATAGTCATTGAAAAATATTTGGATTAAATAATACATTTCAAACTTATTTTTAATCTTCATGGAGATGAAATAGCTTTGTTTATGAGATGCATTTTAATAAAATGTGTATTTGAAACCTAAAATGAAAGTTGCTTCTGAATCATTATAAACCTTATGAAAACAAAAAAGTGCTGGAGTTCATAGTGGGTCAGGAAGCTTCCATGGAGAGAAAGCAAGTTGATGTTTTGAATATAGGTGACTCTTCATCAGAGCTTATAAACCTTATACTGGTTCCTTTCCTGCCACCTAGAATGTTATGTAAGTCAAGGTGTTAGGTAGATATGGTTAACATCTGAAATTTCACTGAGTCTGCAGATTCCCAAAGTAAATCAAACACCTGATGAAGGAGTGGCTGGTTTCATGTGCCTAAAATGCTAATCAGATTGTTCACCATAGCTGCCCTGAGCATTCCTAAATTTCTAATGCATTTGTTGTGAAGGGAAAAGAAATTAGCCAGTGGAAAAATATTTATCTGTGTGTGTTATTTGGTGCAAAGATGTGAAGTGCTTTCATTCTACTGGTTAATATGAAGTCTCTTTTCAGATATTACAGTTGTGTATTGGAAACCATGACCTGTTCATGAGAAGAAGAAAAGTAGATTCAATTGAAGTCCAACAAATGAAAGCTCAAGCTAGAGAAGAAAAAGCTAGAAAAAAGGTGAAATCCAGATATGCAGATATAAAATCGGCACAAATTATGTTATTTAATATTGGCAGTGCATGCAAATTATTTTAAAAATATGGATTTTTTTTCTGTTTTAGATGGAACGCCAAAGATTGGCCAGAGAAAAAAAGTTGAGGGAGGAGGCTGAACGAGCAAAGGAAGATCTGGAGAGACGCCTTTACCAGTTACAGGATGAGTCAAGGCTGGCCAATGAAGCCCTGGTGGGTTCACTGTTGTACTGCTTGGTTCTATACAATATCATCTATATCCATCAATTTATATATATATGTAATGAAAACTATGTCATATTAGTTTGGCAGTAACATGCAGTGCAGAAGGGATATGCTGATAACCATCAGCTGTTGATGTGATTCAAAATTCACTGGTTGTGTTGTTTGAAATTAAGGAAGTCATGTACAAAATCTAAATTGAATTGTGTTTGTATTAATTAGTGTTTAGGAGAGTAAGAATCTGAATGTATGCGAAAGAGGCTTGTCAGTTATTGTGGAGATGTCTGTTAAGGAGCTAATGGTCGTTGCCAAAGAAAACTCAGTGACACCAGCAGCAGTGTCACTGCTGGTATTGCAGCAGGAGTTGGGAGAGAGTTAAGTGGGGCATAAGCCAGCAACCCCAGGAGGTACTTTGGGAGAGGAGAAGGGTTGAGAGGCTTACAGCATCCTCAGATTCTTTTAGAACAGGTGAGGGAAAGTAATATGTAAGCAGTAACTGCAAACTTTAAAAAATACACCCACTATACTAGAGATAATGGGAACTGCAGATGCTGGAGATTCCAAGATAATAAAATGTGAGGCTGGACGAACACAGCAGGCCAAGCAGCATCTCAGGAGCACAAAAGCTGACGTTTCGGGCCTAGACCCTTCATCAGAGAGGGGGATGGGGGGAGGGAACTGGAATAAATAGGGAGAGAGGGGGAGGCGGACCGAAGATGGAGAGTAAAGAAGATAGGTGGAGAGAGTGGAGGTGGGGAGGTAGGGAGGGGATTGGTCAGTCCAGGGAAGACGGACAGGTCAAGGAGGTGGGATGAGGTTAGTAGGTAGCGGGGGGTGCGGCTTGGGGTGGGAGGAAGGGATGGGTGAGAGGAAGAACCGGTTAGGGAGGCAGAGACAGGTTGGACTGGTTTTGGGATGCAGTGGGTGGGGGGGAAGAGCTGGGCTGGTTGTGTGGTGCAGTGGGGGGAGGGGACGAACTGGGCTGGTTGAGGGATGCAGTAGGGGAAGGGGAGATTTTGAAACTGGTGAAGTCCACATTGATACCATATGGCTGCAGGGTTCCCAGGCGGAATATGAGTTACTGTTCCTGCAACCTTCGGGTGGCATCATTGTGGCAGTGCAGGAGGCCCATGATGGACATGTCATCAAGAGAATGGGAGGGGAGTGGAAATGGTTTGCGACTGGGAGGTGCAGTTGTTTTTTGCGAACTGAGCGGAGGTGTTCTGCAAAGCGGTCCCCAAGCCTCCGCTTGGTTTCCCCAATGTAGAGGAAGCCGCACCGGGTACAGTGGATGCAGTATACCACATTGGCAGATGTGCAGGTGAACCTCTGCTTGATGTGGAATGTCATCTTGGGGCCTGGGATGGGGGTGAGGGAGGAGGTGTGGGGACAAGTGTAGCATTTCCTGCGGTTGCAGGGGAAGGTGCCGGGTGTGGTGGGGTTGGAGGGCAGTGTGGAGCGAACAAGGGAGTCACGGAGAGAGTGGTCTCTCCGGAAAGCAGACAGGGGAGGGGATGGAAAAATGTCTTGGGTGGTGGGGTCGGATTGTAAATGGCGGAAGTGTCGGAGGATAATGCGTTGTATCCGGAGGTTGGTAGGGTGGTGTGTGAGAACGAGGGGGATCCTCTTGGGGCGGTTGTGGCGGGGGCGGGGTGTGAGGGATGTGTCGCGGGAAATGCGGGAGACGCGGTCAAGGGCGTTCTCGATCACCGTGGGGGGAAAGTTGCGGTCCTTAAAGAACTTGGACATCTGGGATGTGCGGGAGTGGAATGTCTTGTCGTGGGAGCAGATGCGGCGGAGGCGGAGGAATTGGGAATAGGGGATGGAATTTTTGCAGGAGGGTGGGTGGGAGGAGGTGTATTCTAGGTAGCTGTGGGAGTCGGTGGGCTTGAAATGGACATCAGTTACAAGCTGGTTGCCTGAGATGGAGACTGAGAGGTCCAGGAAGGTGAGGGATGTGCTGGAGATGGCCCAGGTGAACTGAAGGTTGGGGTGGAAGGTGTTGGTGAAGTGGATGAACTGTTCGAGCTCCTCTGGGGAGCAAGAGGCGGCGCCGATACAGTCATCAATGTACCGGAGGAAGAGGTGGGGTTTGGGGCCTGTGTAGGTGCGGAAGAGGGACTGTTCCACGTAACCTACAAAGAGGCAGGCATAGCTGGGGCCCATGCGGGTGCCCATGGCCACCCCCTTAGTCTGTAGGAAGTGGGAGGAGTCAAAAGAGAAGTTGTTGAGTGTACTAACTCATTTTAAAATTGATCCTTGCCCTCAGAAATTTGAGTCACGATATCATTTACAACATTAAAATTCACAACGTTGGTCAAGTGATGTTTTAATTAAATTGAATAGTGGTCCCATTAATCAATTCGAACATGGAATGTTCTGTGTGATGACTTCCTATTCAAGTACAATGTTAATGCTGATCTAATGCATGCATTCTGCCTTACAGCCAGAAGTAACCAGTTTTAGTTGTTATGTTGGCAGTGATCAAAATAAAATACAAAATTGACCATAGACAGAAAGTCTTAGGTTTTATCATAAGTATTGTTAATCATTCAAAAAATTAATGGTATTTGTCAGATCCGATCTGAGGAGACAGCTGATTTACTTGCTGAGAAGGCACAGATCGCAGAGGAGGAAGCCAAGCTGCTTGCTCAGAAGGCTGCAGAAGCCGAGCAGGAGAGGCATAGGCTGGAGGTCACAGCCCTGAAGACTAAAGAGGAAAAACGTCTAATTGAACAGAAGATGCGAGAAGCTGAGCTGATAGCTGTCAAGTTAGTGGAAGATTCGGAGCGGAGGTTGGTTAAATTTCATTTGCGAATCAGTAATTTTGTGCAGAAGATAAATGACAAATGTCATACGGATTTTATTTCAAAGCACCACAAGAAGGAAAAAAGTCTGAAATTGAATGTTAGCATTAAGTTATCAGGCTTTCTTTTCTTTCCATTTTTACCATTGCTCACCATTTACTGATCATCTCAATGTAAGAACGTATAGAAAAAGGAAGAGAGCAAATGTGAAAAAAAGTCTTAAAAAAAACTGCAAAATGAACAACAGAAAAGGATTTATGAAAACAATAAATCCTAAAGAATCAGTCAAGAGGAACATGGTGATTATGTAATTGCAAACCCAGTCCAATCAATACTAGTCTGTCTTATGGGCAGATAGTAGCATCTCCAGAATTGTCTTCACCTTGACTGGGATTTCAGGTATGGATAATACTTTTCACTCTCTGCAAGTTCCTGCTGAAACAAGTTTGAAAGACCCACGGAAAGGCTCTTAACTGAGGTATATCTCCCAAGTAGTGTTTAGACCTGGAGATGTAAATGATTCGCGAAATAACCTGAGAGATTAAAAAAGGGTTTTAATTACTTACTGACTGGAAGGTAGTACCACTCTGTTTCCCAGCTTCTCCTCTTTTCACAGACAGCAGAAAGTGGAGTTCCTAGAGGATCCCCCTCGTTCTCACACACCACCCTACCAACCTCCGGATACAACGCATCATCCTCCGACACTTCCGCCATTTACAATCCGACCCCACCACCCAAGACATTTTTCCATCCCCACCCCTGTCTGCTTTCCGGAGAGACCACTCTCTCCGTGACTCCCTTGTTCGCTCCACACTGCCCTCCAACCCCACCACACCCGGCACCTTGCCCTGCAACCGCAGGACATGCTACACTTGTCCCCACACCTCCTCCCTCACCCCTATCCCAGGCCCCAAGATGACATTCCACATTAAGCAGAGGTTCACCTGCACATCTGCCAATGTGGTATACTGCATCCACTGTACCCGGTGCGGCTCACTCTACATTGGGGAAACCAAGCGGAGGCTTGGGGACCGCTTTGCAGAACACCTCCGCTCAGTTCGCAACAAACAACTGCACCTCCCAGTCGCAAACCATTTCCACTCCCCCTCCCATTCTCTAGATGACATGTCCATCATGGGCCTCCTGCACTGCCACAATGATGCCACCCGAAGGTTGCAGGAACAGTAACTCATATTCCGCCTGGGAACCCTGCAGCCATATGGTATCAATGTGGACTTCACCAGTTTCAAAATCTCCCCTTCCCCTACTGCATCCCTAAACCAGCCTAGTTCGCCCCCTCCCCCCACTGCACCACACAACCAGCCCAGCTCTTCCCCCCCACCCACTGCATCCCAAAACCAGTCCAACCTGTCTCTGCCTTCCTAACCGGTTCTTCCTCTCACCCATCCCTTCCTCCCACCCCAAGCCGCACCCCCAGCTACCTATTAACCTCATCCCACCTCCTTGACCTGTCCGTCTTCCCTGGACTGACCTATCCCCTCCCTACCTCCCCACCTATACTCTCTCCACCTATCTTCTTTACTCTCCATCTTCGGTCCGCCTCCCCCTCTCTCCCTATTTATTCCAATTCCCTCTCCCCATCCCCCTCTCTGATGAAGGGTCTAGGCCCGAAACGTCAGCTTTTGTGCTCCTGAGATGCTGCTTGGCCTGCTGTGTTCATCCAGCCTCACATTTTATTATCTTGGAATTCTCCAGCATCTGCAGTTCCCATTATCTCTCTTACTCATGCAGCTGTTCATTGCATTGATAGCAGTGGAAGGAATGGGAAGTTTACTGTCTTTTTTTTGCTGGCTCTGTTTCCTAGCACAAGACCTGGAAAATTTGGGCTCAGTTGTGGGAAAATACCTATAACATATCGAGAATCTGATCTATAAATATTAAGTGCTTGAAGGCCTACAGAGGTACAGTGTACTTTTAGGCTCACTGCATTTGTTAAACGCTGAAGATAGCTCTGGGCAGGAGAGACAATATTGGGACATTGGTGCTGTGAATGTCATTGATTGAATATAGCCTGATTCACCTATGTGGAAAACAAAGTAATATCAAGAAGAACTTGAGCTAGTCGTACTATCTCAGTGAATTTGAATATCTTCCTTCTGTCCTGTAAACATCAATCATTTATGAGCCTTACAAAATCAGGAGGTGTCTTTATGGGAACAATAAATGCTAGGCCCATGTCCTTTTATTCTATAAAAAACTGGATGCTGTAAATCAGGAGCAAAAACAGAAGTTGCTGGAAAAGCTCAGCAGGTCTGGCAGTATCTGTGAAGAAAAATCAGAGTTAATGTTCCGGGCTCGGTGAGTCTTCCTTAGAACTGATGGTAGACAGGAAACTGCTGGATTATATGCAGAAAACCAGGTGGTGGGTGCACAGGGTAATGAAGGGTGGGGTAGAGCCCAAAGAGAGAGAAGAACAGTTGGGCAGACAAAGGAGTTGATAACGATCTGGCTAGGAGGGGAATAGCTGTTAATGGAGATTGTTAATGACTAACAATAGCTTATGTGTAATGGCAGGCTATGTGATAACGAGGCCTGGCGTGTGTGGTAGGGGCCTAGGACATAGGAGAGGTCAGGCCCTATAATTATTGAACTTGATGTTGAGTCCGGAGGGCTGTAGGGGCCAAGTGGAAAATGAGGTGTTGTTCTTCCAGATTGCACTGAACTTCACTGGAACACTGCAGCAGGCTTGAGACAAATGTTAGCCAGGCTCTTAAGAATGATTCAACATGATTTGTTGAAGTTTCTTTGGTTTTTCTTTCCCCTGTTTTGTGAATTTGTCCGAAGTTCTTTTTAATGCCTTCTTAGTAGATTGAGGGGAGATTAAAAGCATAATCTCTACTTCTGCCATTCTTTGGAGCAGTGCATTGGTGAGGTGTTGCCCTGCCGATGACATTAACGTGACAAAGAAATTGTTAAGATAAGAAAGACTTATTTAAAATGTCCTTATTTTAGATCCAAGGAAGCAGAACAACTGAAGCAGGATTTAAATGAAGCCAGAGAGGCAGAGAGAAGAGCCAAGCACAGACTGTTGGAGATTACAAAACCCAGTTATCCAGTACGTATCAAAACATTCACATGAATTATATAATCATTCTACTAAGATTTACCTGCCTCAGATGGTAACTTCTGAGTATTAAGAAATTGTCACTGATATACACAGTATTGTGCTTTTTCTGTCATCCCTTGTTAATGCAGCAGAAGAACTAAAATGTACTGTATGAAGAAAATGCTAGTTAAATAAACACAATAGCCTAATTTCCTGAGATAACAAGGTGTAGAGCTGGAGGAACAGCAGGCCAAGCAGCATCAGAGGAGCTGATGTTTCAGGCCTAGACCCTTCTTCAGAAATTTCTATCCTGTAAAGTACATGACTAAAATTTCTGAAGAAGGGTCTGGGCCCAAAATGTCAGCCTTCCTGCTCCTCCGATGCTGCTTGGCCTGCTGTGTTCATCCAGCTCTCCACCAAATTATCTCAGATTCTCCAGCATCGGCAGTTCCTATTGTTTCTGAGGCTAATTTCCTGTTATTTTCTGATTGCATTATTTACCTCCACCCATTGAAATTGGAACACCTTGTCTCCTCTCATTATTTTAGTACTGCATTTATTTCCATTCCATTGTCTAAAAGTCTCTCTCACTTTCAGTCTTCTCAATTTTCCATAGAGAACAAATTGCCACGAAACAAAGGAAACACAAAAGCTTTAACTAATCTTCTTTCATTAGATTTTTGAAGCACAGTTTACAGGCATATTTACTTTTGCATCCTCACAGATGTCTTGAAAGAAGAACTTTGACATTTTCATGTTTTGCACCATTTAAACAAATATACTCACAAAATTACTGTGACATGGTTTATAGTTTACCCATAAATCTGAAATAGCTTTTAGAAGTGGTCATTTGGCTGTGATATCCTGAGAACATGAATGGCACTATATAAATGCAAGTCATAGAGTCATACAGCAGGGAAACAGACCCTTCGACTCAACTCCTTTAAAGATCAGTAAATTAAAACTCTTTCTGATATCTCAATATTTCAATCTGTTTAATTTAGACGACCACTTCATATTCTGCTCATCCACCAGCTGATGTTGGTGATCTGAACCTGGAATCTGGATCTTTTAAATTTGACTTCAAAGACACAGATATGAAGCGACTCTCTATGGAGATAGAACGAGAACGGTACGTTGGGGTATTTGCTTCTTCCATTGTTGCCACTCAAGGTTCGGAAACGCAGTGAAGATGTGTTATCTCCTGGCTATCACAGATAACGACACAACCAAGTTAATGACATTTGCTTCCAGATATTGGTACCACACTTTCTACCCACCACCTAATGGAACGGGCTGCAATATTATCAAATTCTGATACCTTCTACCATGAAGCTATACTGCTTTAAGACCTTGTGCCAACACAGCTTGACCAATGCCTTCTATTATCAAAATAGTCAAGGCAACTGGTTTATTAGAAATGTGTAACTTGTTATCAGATGGACTAATTCTGGTAAAGAGCATTGATATATTTAAGAGTGCGCTATATACATATATAATAGGGAAAAGAATAGAAAGATATGCTTTTCTAGTATTCATGCAGTAGAATGGAAGCATAATCATCAGCATAGATGTGTTGGACGAACTGGTCTATTTCTGTGCTATAACTTGAATGTAATATAGTTAAGGATTACACAAAGGAACGAAAAAAGTAATGCAGTTTTGTGCCCAAAACATTCTTTTGGAGGGTGCATTATATTTAAAGAAATTATTTGAATGCTGTTCAGTCATTGTAATCCATCATAGGCATATTATAATGTTTCTTCTAAAATCATATGACAGAGAGCATGAGAAAATGGGAGAAGACTGGGAGAGACAGCATGTAGAAAGTAAATGTGTGGCACACAATAAAGACAGAAACAAATACTGTAATGTTCAACAACTTGCTCCTAGATATCAGTGCTTAGCATCAGTATGTCAGATTTACTGTAAGTAAAGATGAGAGTTTCCGTAGACCCAGCCTCTATTGGCATCCGTGAGTTGCTTTCTCCACTTCATAATCAGATCCTGATCCTTCTGGTGATTCTGTCGACAGGAGGTAGTTTTAGATTGCTTGAAGCTGACACTGCAGTTTTACTCATTCTATTGATATACAGTTAACAAATAGTGCAAAATGGAATAATCCCGGAGTATGTAAAAGCCAGTTCTTAGAACTCAGAGAGCTCCTTTTTTGAGTTTAAGGGAAAGTCAGACATAATGGGCCAAATTCAACTTTATCACACAGCTCCTTAAATGTTGCCAGATTGACACATTCACTGATTTATTTCACATTGCAAACTTATTTCTACTTTGAGGAAAGTTCTAGATTTCAGGTATGTGGTAGGCATATAGTAACTTGGGTAAATCTTGAATATTTGTGTTGGCATTGACTGAAGTAAAATGATGCTGCAACTTCACAACATTATGGTATGATAGAATTATAGAATCCCTACCGTGTGGAAACAGGCCCTTCGGCCCAACAAGTCCACACCAACCCTCAGAGCATCCCGCCCAGACCTATCTGTCTAATCTACATATCTCTGAACACTATGGTCAATTTAGCATGGCTAATCTATCTTGCGTGCACATCTTTGGACTGTGGAAGGAAACCGGATCATCTCCAGGAATCCCACGCAGATACGAGGAATAATCAATGGGGAACTTCAAACCAGCGTCTACAGGAAAACAACACATACGGACCAAATACTGAACTACAGGAGCAACCATCCCAACACCCACAAACGAAGCTGCATTAGAACATTATTCCAACGAGCCACCACACACTGCAGCACAGAGGAATACGAAGAGCAGAAAAAAATCACCTATACAGCGTATTCAAAAAGAATGGGTACCCTATGAACAAAGTCTGCCGATTTCTCAGCAACAAACCCAAACAAACAGACAAAATGGGCCCAGAAATCATAACCACTCTCCCCTACATCAGACATTTCCGAAATGACTGCCAGACTACTCGGACCTCTTGGCATCAGGATAGCCCACAAACCCACCAACACACTAAAACAGCAGCTAATGAACTTAAAAGACCCTATACAGACAACAAGCAAAACGAACGTCATCTACAAAATACCTTGCAAGAACTGTGACAAACACTACATTGGACAAACTGGCAGAAAGCTAGCCACCAGGATACATGAACATCAACTAGCCACAAAACGACATGACCCACTGTCACGCGTATCCTTACATACAGATAAGGAAGGACGCCACTTTGATTGGAACAACACATTCATCCTAGGAGAAGCCAAACAGAGACACGCACGAGAATTCCTAGAAGCATGGCATTCCAACCGGAACTCCATCAACAAACACGTTGATTTGGAGCCAATCTACCATCCCCTGAGAAAAAGAACAGGAAATGACATCACCAACCCAAGGAAACCTAAACAGATAAATAGAAAGCGGGACATAACACCAGCGCTTCGTCGGAGGCTCACTGATGATGTTACCTAGAATGGTGACGAAACGTCTGAAAACTAACCTTCCAGCTCAGCGAGCAAACTCACATCCAGAACCTCAACCTGAGCTACAAATCTTCTCAAAACTCGTTAAGTATTTCTGTTGTTGTTTATATGTGTTAATGGGGTTACTAAAACAAATAACTCTGGATGCTGCAGATCTAAAACAAACAAAAACAGAAATTACTGGGGAAGCTCAGCAGGTCTGACAGCATCAGTGGAGAGACAACAGTTAATGTTTCAAGACCCTTCTAGAGAACTAGAAACAGCTAGAAAAAAATGGTATTTATGCTGGTTTGGGAGGGGGTGCTGTAGAGAAGGAGAGAAGGAATGAGTGGATAGGTGGAGATGGAGCCAGGTTGGAGGTTTTGCGGGATTTGATTGGTGAAGGGAGGAGAGAGAGAAGGGGAGGTAGACAAAGGGATTGTTGATTGTAACAAAACAGGAATTGATGGTGAAAGTCAAGAGCTCTGGCAGCATTTGTGGAAAACAGCAGAGTTCATAAAACTGGAATCAATGGATATCGGGACAAGCTATCCGCTGGTTGGAGTCAATAGTGGCACATAGGCACTTGGCCGTAGTTGTTGGAGGTTAGTCATCTCAGTCCATATGTTCTTCAGTTTAGTGTCCTAGGCCCAACCATCTTCAGCTGCTTCATCAATGACCTCCATGATAAGGTCAGAAGTGGGGATGTTCAATGAGTGACAACGTTCAGCACCATTCGCAACTCCTCACGTACTGAAGTCTGTGTTCAAATCCAGTAAGATCTGGGCAATATCCAAACTTGGGCTGACAAGTGGTAAGTAACATTCACACCACACAAATGGCAGGCTATAACCAATTTCCAATAAGTGACGATGTAAGCACTGCCCTTGACATTCAATGGTGTTACCAGAACTGAATCACCCCCTATCAAAATCCTTAGGGTTACCACTGACCAGAAACTCAACTGGACTTGCCACATAAACACAGTGGCTATAAGAGCAGGCCATAAGGCTAGGAATGCTGTAGCAAATAACTTGCCTCCTGACTCACCAAAAAAGCCTGTCCACCTTTGACAAGGTACAATTCGAGAGTGTGATGGAATATTGCCCACTTGCTTGGGTGGGTGCAGCCCAAGCAACACTGAAGAAGCTTGACATCCATCCATGACATAGCAGGCCACTTAATTGATGCCACATCCACTCCCTCCACCACTGACGCTCAGTAGCAGCAGTGTGTACTATCCACAAGATACAACGCAGAAATACACCAAAGATCTTCAGACAGCACCTTCCAAGCCCACAACCACTTTTACCTGCTAGGACAAGGGCAGCATATACATGGCAATACCAACTGCAAGTTCCCCTCCAAGCTACTCGTCATCCTGACTTCGAAATATATCGCTGTTCATTCACTGTTGCTGGGTCAAAACCCTGGAATTCCCCCTTTAAGGGCATTGTGGGTCAATCCACAGTAGGTGGGCTGCAGCATATCAAGAAGGCAGCTCATCACTACCTTCTCAAGGACAGTTAGGGACAAGCAATTTATGCTGGCCAGCTAGCAATGCCCACATCCCACAAATGAATAAAAAAAGAATTACCGTTCGAGTCCAGTGACTCTTCAGAATCGTTCTGATGAAGAGTCACAGGGTTTGAGATGTTAACTTTGCTTTTTTCCCCACAGATACTGCCAGGCCTACTGAGTCTTACCAGCAATTTCTTGTTTTGTGTCAAACCTTTAGCATCCACAGTTCTTTGTTTTATTTTGTTGATAGTAAGCCAAGGAAGAAGAGAAGCTAGACTGATGGTAATTGGGACTACCAATAATTGAAAAAGGGTTGTGGCTACTAAATTGCATTTCTTTTCACGACAACAGGGATTTTTTTCTCATCACACCAGGCTGTCTTTTGAGATAAAATTACCTTTTTAATGTCCTTAACTCTCTTTGTTTGTGGATTCCTTAGTGTGGAGTACATGGAGAAAAGCAAACACTTGCAAGAACAACTGAAGGAGCTAAAGACTGAGATTGAAGCTCTGAAACTGGAAGAACGACATGCTAACATGGGTATCTCTACCAATGAAACAATGAAATTTGATGAAAATACTTACTCACCACTCAGTAATGTGAGTTTTCTTTTATGAGTATGTTAATTCTTGTGTGGGTTTTACATGTGTATAGCATCTACATTCAGCTTAATGGCGTCGGGAGGATCGAGGCACAGTGCAGCCAGACACAGGGGAAGGCAGTCGGTGTCATGGGTAGGAAATAGTATCTAATTGTGAAGGGAGAATGAAAGCAAGTAAAGGGTAACCTGCGTGGAGTAGATTTAACTCTCTGATGTATACATGGCTCACAGTTGAACCATTATTTAGCTGCTAATTTGGGTCAGCAAAGAGTGTGTTTTTGGTGTAGGTGGGTGGGAGAGGGGATGACTGTTGATTTTCGACCCAAACGCTTTGTACTCAACTGCTCATGTGATGTGATAATGGGAACTGCAGATGCTGGAGAATCCAAGATAATAAAATGTGAGGCTGGATGAACACAGCAGGCCAAGCAGCATCTCAGGAGCACAAAAGCTGACATTTCGGGCCTTGACCCTTCATCAGAGAGGGGGATGGGGTGAGGGTTCTGGAATAAATAGGGAGAGAGGGGGAGGCGGACTGAAGATGGAGAGAAAAGAAGATATGTGGAGAGGAGAGTATAGGTGGGGAGGTAGGGAGGGGATAGGTCAGTCCAGGGAAGACGGACAGGTCAAGGAGGTGGGATGAGGTTAGTAGGTAGGAGATGGAGGTGCGGCTTGGGGTGGGACGAAGGGATGGGTGAGAGGAAGAACAGGTTAGGGAGGCAGAGACAGGTTGGACTGGTTTTGTGATGAAGTGGGTTGGGGGGGAAGAGCTGGGCTGGTTGTGTGGTGCAGTGGGGGGAGGGGACGAACTGGGCTGGTTTTGGGATGTGGTGGGGGAGGGGGAGATTTTGAAGCTGGTGAAGTCCACATTGATGCCATTGGGCTGCAGGGTTCCCAAGTGGAATATGAGTTGCTGTTCTTGCAACCTTCGGGTGGCATCATTGTGGCACTGCAGGAGGCCCATGATGGACATGTCATCTAAAGAATGGGAGGGGGAGTGGAAATGGTTTGCAATTGGGAGGTGCAGTTGCTTATTGCGAACCGAGCGGAGGTGTTCTGCAAAGCGGTCCCCCAACCTCCGCTTGGTTTCCCCAATGTAGAGGAAGCCACACCGGGTACAATGGATACAGTATACCACATTGGCAGATGTGCAGGTGAACCTCTGCTTAATATGGAAAGTCATCTTGGGGCCTGGGATAGGGGTGAGGGAGGAGGTGTCGGGGGCAAGTGTAGCATTTCCTCATGTGATGTTGTTCTTGCAGCATCACCTTCAGCTGCATACCCTTTCTAATTATGAAACAGATATTATGTGCTGGCTTAGAACAATACAGCGCAAAACAGGCCCTTTGGCCCTCGATGGCTTAGATCGTTAGCAATCCTACTAAAGATTCTGTGTATGTTATGAGCTTGCATATTCACCTTGGAATTTGAGTAACCTTTAACTAACCCTAGCTACACCATGTGAGGTTTGTTCATATACATGAACATAGATAAAAATGTGGTGTATACACACTCATGCACACATAGCTTTTTTTAGTTTGTGCTATTCATATAATTTGTAGCTGCATCTGCCACTTTGATTGATCTATTATTCTAACCTTCTGTATTCTTCATAGCAGTTCACCAGTATAACTTGGTAGTATCAGTAAAGTTTGAATTGTACCCCTTTATGTCAAGTAAATATGAACACAAAGGAATAATTAATTAGTGTGCATGTCCTGTCTGTTCTGTGCTCCAATTCTCTCCAAACTGGAGCACCTAACATTCTTAGTATTCAGTTTAATCATGCATCAATTAATTCAAGTTAATTATTTCAGCTGGTTTTGTAACTTGCGCACTTTTTGCTTTGAGCTCTTATGTTTTATTTACAGCATTCCAATCAGAAAAATAGTCTTTAAGCACTACTGCACTTGTTTTGTTTTCTATCCCTAAAGCAATTTCTGTAAATGCTGCAACACTGCTACCACATGCCCAGATTTTATCAATGAGCATCCTATATGGCTCTCATCAAGCACCTTTTGAAAATCTTTTGCAGAAAACATTCATTGCATTTTCTTTACTGCATTTTTCTCATTGTATCCTCATATTTCTGAAGATGTTTGAAAATTGTAGTTATACACTGTGCTTTTTGTCAACGTGCATGAATATGAATTCCACCATTTTTTCACCATTATTTCCTTATTTATGGTTATACTATTTAATACTCTGAATTTTTCTCTTATACCCTTTTCATTTTTACTTCTGTATTTTTGTTTTATGCAAAATGAGCATCGTCATGTTTTTATCTTTCAAATAAATAGTTGGCTTGAAATTTGATTATTATATCTAGTTCTCAGCCCAGCATTCCTTTAGACTAGCCATTTGATCTGAATTCTTGGCAGTTTACTTTAAATCTTAGGATCGAACATACCATGTGAGGTTGCTGCCAACTGGAATTACACGATATTGAACTTGTTGGCAAATGATGTTATGTGACTGTGTAATGAATTTGATAATTCTTTGATTTAAAAATGTCAAAATAGAATAGCACTGAATTATTTGATAAAGTAAAACTGGTAAAGATAAGGTTAAAGATTTCATCATTTTGATTCTTCGAGGAAAAGAAATTTAATTTTTAATTTTATATTTTTTATTATGTCTTATATAAAAAAAACTTTAATTGCTCAGAGACATACTTCCTTTATGCAGCTGTCTTCTTGGTCTGCTTCATTGCCGAGGAAGCCAAAGCATGTCACCATGGTGTTTTGCCTGTTCTTGCTTTCTGTATAGCTCACTGCTTTCTATTGAACAGAAGCAGAGCCATAAAAATTGAACTAAATCCACAAAGGCCGGTACCCTGTCACCAAATCACCCTTTATTTACATGTGAAGAGTCCTTGACACTGATCCAGCTTCCTCGGGGCCAGCTCTCAGTGTGAACAGAAGATCTGTCACTCCTGTTCTTATCTGTCAGCCAGGGCTCCCTGTTTGTACTAGGTGAACAACCCCAATTACGGAACTCATACTCTATGATATCCACCTGGTTGACCTTGTTCTTCATCTATTGTTAACTTCAGAATTGGAGACATCCAATACTGTAAGGCAAACAAGGGATACCTTGGATAAATCCTAAATTTGACACTGGTGTCTTAAATCTTCACTTTGAAACTTTGCCAGGATTTGAGAAGATGCTTAGCTACTTCAAACTCTTTGGTAAAGTGCAGAATATTCTGTCGTTGTATCTAGTTGGTTTACTGGATAGAGAAATTACAAGATGATAAATTACAATGGTGATAGATTTGGTAGAAATTAGCTTGTAAGGATTGCTGAATTCTGTTGAATGTTCCATTTTTCTAAAATATCTTTACCTTTTTTCAAACTGTAGCATACAAAATTATTTATAGGTTCTAGTATGGTAGTATAATAATACTGATTTAGGATAAAACTGGTACCCTAATTTATGCCACTCACCCAAAGTCCTACATGACTTTTGACATACTAGGGTTACACATACTGGAATTACAAATGCTCTTTTTTCACAAATGCGATTGCACACAGAGATCTAATTTTATAGATACAACATACAAACATTTCCTGTACTTACAAATAGCTGCTTTACATTGTCCTGCAATGTGTTCTGACATGTGTGCAAACTGACTTGCACACGTACTCCAGAATGGAGTTTGCAACCTGGGCATTGCCTGTACGCATAAAGCATTTAAATTATAGTATACAATAGACTCATAACTTCTCAATATTAAAAATCTCATCCTTGTACTCAGATCTCTGTCATCTCATCCCTTGTTAGCTGTGTAACTTACTCTAGCTCTGCAACCCCAAATCTATGCACTTTTCCAGTTGGGATAAGCGTACATGCCTCATTTCCTTTCTTCAGCTGTTAGCAGCTGTGCCTTTAGCAGATTAGGCCCAAAGCTGTGGAATTCCCTCCCTAAACTTGCCTGTCTTTTACTCCTTTAAATCACTTCTTAAAACCTACGTCTTTAACCATGCTTTTGGTCTTTTGTTCGATTATCTCTTAGTATTGCTCAATGTTGTCTGATAACATTCTCAGAACGTTACCTTGCAATTTTTTGCTATGTTAAATGCTTCACTCCACTTCACTAGCAAGGTCTGGATTTCAAGTAATAATTGAGCTGGAGTAAATGAGAGGTACGGCTGCCATCCCAAATTAATTTGGATTCGGTTTGAATGTACTTTGTGTGTTTAAAAACTTTGTACCAAGGAGTTTACACCACATTAACTCATACTGCAGAGGCATTAATTTTTCTCATAAATGCAGGTTGCCTTTCTCCCTTCACTGCCTCTTTTCATAAAATAATTGTTCTGTGCATAATAAGTTAATGTGAAAGTCATTGACCATGGTTAATAATTTGTGATGTATGTCAGGGACTATATTTCAAGTTACAAAGCTACATCAGCCTATGAATTACAAGTTTAAAGCATCCAGGAGATTAAAGGTGATCAATGATGCATGTTGCAGTTATCGTACAACAAAGTAAAGATAATTTTGGAACTGTGGAGATGCCAATCAACTCTGATGCTCATCTGGTGCAAACAACTGAAGAGAAACCCAAAGTCTAATGTGCTTTTATTCCCTAATAGGCTGAATAGACGACATGTTTTTCCAGGATGATCTGTATTCAGACTCCTTGAAACGTACCCGAGAATTGTAAAACATTGGGAAGTCTGACTTATAGTTTTTATTCTGATTATATACATAACATATAACATTGACCAAGAGATTGCTGATATTAAGAATTTCATGAGGATTCATGTGGGTTGAGTCTGAAGTGTGTTGTTCTAATCTCTTTATGGAAGTCAAAAGCAAGACTTTGTCAACTTCTGCTGTTCTTTCTTGTATTGACTTCAATAGTCCTAACACTTTGCTAAGTTTATGATAACCTGTCAGCTGGTTCTAGTTATTTTTAATTAAGCCAAAACATGTTAGCCCATCAGGTCATCTTGTAAATCGTAATTTTCTTTTGTGAGTTTGTACAATGTTTCTGTTCTTTGTCCATTGTTATTTTCACTGTTTATACCTCACTACCTTAGGTTTTGTTGATTCCTTCTGCATTAGCCTTTGTATTCAGTTCATCTCCTGGCCGTATGCCTTGACACTGAGAGCTTGTAATATGTTCGTTGAAGCCTCAGAATAAATGTTAGGTATCATTTCCCATAATGTGGGCTGTGTAAAACAGAATGGTTGCCTATTCAATCATGTTTGCTTCTTTTCCTTAAAGAGGATCCTGCGAAGTTTCATGAGGACCCAGAAACTTCATTGTTTGTCCTAGGGTTTCTGACAGGATCTATTCAACTTTTCGTGCTGCATCCATTGGCCATTTGTTTGCTGAGATATGGTTTTTGAGTTTGGCTAAATGGGATTTCTTGGTAGCCTTTTAACACCCTTTGACATCTGTTATTTCTAGAGGAGTTAGGACTGGATCAGAAACTGCATATGCAAGTATGATTTTTCAAAAGTGCAGATTTTTGCCCTGCAAAGGGGCCTTTAAAAAGGATCCAGAAGGAAATGTGTAGCAGTGGCCAGTGTCAGAGGGCGATAATGCAATTTGAGCCAGTGTCCACTAGGAATTGATCACAGCAGTAATGAAAAGGAGATTTCACTGTTTACCAGGATTGATGGCTTATGGACTAAACTCCCTAAAACAAATTTTCACTTACATTCGCAAAGAAAACAGCTTATACATGAAATACTTGTGAAAGGATCATCAAGAAGCTAAAAAATGTGACTGCTTCTCACTGGGCAGTCAACTTCTTTGATTGCTTCTTTATCTAAGAGATAGTTGTGTTAAGAGATCATATTTGGAATTACAGATAACATGGTGTAGAGATGGATGAATACAGCAGGCCAAGCAGCATCAGAGGAGCAGAAAAGCTGACGTTTCGGGTCTAGACCCTTCTTCAGAAATGGGGGAGGGGAAGGGGAATCTTGAATAAATAGGGAGAGGGGGGAGGCAGTTAGAATATGGATAGAGAAGATGGGTGGAGAGGAGACAGACAGGTCGAAGAGGCGGGGTGGAGCTAGTAAAGGAGAGTGTAGGTGGGGAGTTAGTGGGGGATAGGTCAGGTCAAGGGGGTGGCATGAGGCTGGTAAGTAGGAGATGGGGTGGTGCTTGAGGTGGGAGGAGGGGATAGGTGGGAGGAAGGACAGGTTAGGAAGGCAGAGACAAGTTGGGCTGGTTTTGGGATGCGGTTGGGGGAGGGGAGATTTTGAAGTCCACATTGATACCATTGGGCTTCAGGGTTCACAAGCGAAATATGAGTTGCTGTTCCTGCATCCTTCGGGTGACATTGTTGTGGCACTGCAGGAGGTCCAGAACAAACATGTCGTCTAAGGATGGGGAGGGGGAGGGGGAGTTGAAATGGTTTGTGACTGGGAGGTGCAGTTGTTTGTTGCGAATTGAACGTAGATGTTCCACAAAGCGGTCCCCACGCCTCCGCTTGGTTTACCCGATGTAGAGGAGGCCACATCGGGAACAGCGGATACAGTATACCACATTAGCAGATGCGCAGGTGGACATCTGTTTTATGTGGAAGTAGTATATGCTGCACTGCCACCTTTGGTAGAAAGGGGAAAGTACAACAAAACAAGAATGTGCATTTACATCCGTAGAATCCGTACAGTGTGGAAGCGGGCCTTTTATCCCATCGAGTCCACACCAACCCTCTGTAGAGACTCCTTATCCTATCCCTGTAACCCTGCATTTCCCATGGCTAACCAATCTGGTCTGCACATCTCTGGATACTATGGGCAATTTAACATAGTCCATCTAATCTGCACATCTTTGGACTGTGGGAGGAAACCTACACAGACACAAAGAAAATGCTAAAACCCCACACAGATGGGTCACCTGGAGCTGGAATTGAACCTGGGTCTCTGGTGCTGTGAGACAGCAGTACTAACCACTGAGCCATTCCATGGTATATGGTATCTTTGATTTAGTGAAGAACCTAGAGTGCTTCACTGTATCAGAAAACTCAACACTGGTTCATATATTGACAGATAGTCAAAGAAACAGATTTTAAGGGATTTCCTAATAATGAAAAGAGAGTTGGAGAGTTCGAGGCAGGTATTGCAGTGTTCACATCCCTGGCAACTAAACATAACCAATCAATGGGAAGAAACAGTTAAAGTTGGGGATGATTATGAATTGCAGGAGGCACACATCTCTGGTTGCAGGGATTGTATGGTTTACTCATTTATGGAATGGCAGTGCCATGGAGGGATTTAAAATAAAATGAGTTTTTAAAATCAAGACATTGATCAACCAGGAGTTAGTGTAAATCAGTTGCGCAAGAGTGATGAAGTTAGGATGCAGGCAACAAAGTTTGGGATGAGTTTAAGTTTCTCAAGGATGAGAGGAGTGCATTGGAACAATCAGAGATTTTGAGGAGAGTTTTGGGGTAAATGATGCAGCATATGGGTAGAGTGGAGAGATGTGTACCACTTGTGCTTGTATCAGAACAGCCCAAATGAAAACCTGCTTAAGGGTTTTAAGTGGCCTGTGAGATTTCATAGATGGTTGCAGATGCCCCCGTTGAAAGCATATTCTTATAGTGTGAAACAAAAATATAAATTGCTGTAAAATCTGAGTAGGTCTGGCAGCAATTCAGAAATTCATGCATAGAATCCCTACAGTGTAGAAACAGGTAATTCAGACCAATAAGTCCACACCGACCCTCCAAAGAGGATCACAGACAGACCCATTCCCCTATCCCATATTTCCCTTGGCTAACACATCTAACCTCCACATCCCTGGACAGTACAGGAAAATTTGGCATGGCCAATCCACCTCACCTGCACATCTTTGGACTCTTGAGAGGAAACCAGAACACCCGGAGGAAACTCACGCAGACGTGGGGAGAATGTGCAAACTCCACACAGACAGTCGCCGACAGTGGGATTGAACCTGGCTACTGTGAGGCAGCAGTGCTAACCACTGTGCCTTGTGGAAAGAAGTCAGAATTTTGAAGAAGGGTCACTGGACCTGAAACATTAACTCTGATTCTCTTCACAGATAATGCTAGACCTACTGAGATTTTCCCAGCAGTCTCTGTTTTTGTTTCACATTTCCAGCATCCTTACTTCTTTTGTTTTTCTTTTCTTATCATATGCTTTTGTTTTAGGGTGGTTTGTAAATTAGGGATGTTAGTTTAATGGCACTGCCTCCATTTACATTTTACAGGTTATTCTGCACAAGCTGCTGCTCATCACTACCTCCCAGTCAAACCTCCAGCTGATCATTCATCCAGCAAACAGCGCCCAGACCTCCTCCTCACCACCACGTCCCACCCTAACCTCCAGGTGATCATTCACCTTGCAAGCAGAACCCAGACCTCCTGCACACCACCCCCTTGAATCTCAGCTCATCCCCCTCAATGCCTTTGCCACCTCAACCCTCGCCTCATTTCCACCTCGCTGCCCTTGGCACTCACCTCCCTCCCCCTCAATCTTCACCTTATCCCCCTTTGACGCTCACCTCATCCCCTTGACCTTCGTGTCATCCCCTTCAACCCTCACCAACTCCACCTCATGAACCAGCTCTCCTCTTTCACCTCAACCCTCATGCTCACTGCCTCCCCTCTCAGCCTTCACAGCTGTCAGTCTTTCTCCTTGATTGTGCTGATACAAACACATGCATGCACAGACACGCACATTTCCTTTCTCCCACAAGCCCCTGTCCAGGGCATTTACCTTCATGAGAATTCAGGAGTGAAGGTGGGATAGGAAAGGCAGGAGTGAAAAATCAAAGTGATGATGGAAGGTCAGTTAAGGAAGTGGCAATGGGACCATCAGCAAGCTGGAGGAAGTGGCGATCACAACATAAATATTATGAGTGTTTTAAGTTATTAACATTTGGACTTGCCAGTACACAGATTGATGTGTGTATATCCGTCCTTATAAGTGAGAATAATTTGTGTAAAGTTAGTATGTAGTATTTATATATTCTGTTTCATTTTCCAAATATTATTCAGACCTGTTGTTTCAAATTCTTATTTGTGTTTGTGCTTAGTACATCTTGTGACTATGTGCAAGAGTCTTGTTTCATTGGAGTGGAGAAAATCTTTCAATACTGCTACCCACAGGTATATAGCTAAGGTACAATGTGGCCCCCTTATGGCTATAAGTTGGATAGCTAGTGTTAAATGCATTTCTGAGCTTGAAGGTTTTTATGTTCTAGTTTGGTTCAGTAGTAATATTCGTGCCACTGAATGAACATGTTTAAGTTCGGGATTGACAGACCTTTGTTCACTCAGGAAATTGAGTGATATGGGGAGCAGGCAGACAAGTGGAGTTGAAGCCCAAGATCAAACCTGATCAGAATGAAAAGGCTTAAGAGTCATATTGTCTACTCCTGATTTTACAAATTATCTTATGAGAAGGTTGTAGTTTAAAGTCTGATTCTACAAGGTTCATCATGACAGGGTGCTGCTTGGTCAAAACTGCTGTCTTTAGGATGCCAAGTTAATTTGAAGATTCATTAGTCCAGGTGGATGGAGAAAATTCCATACAACTATTAAAGAGAATATAGAATTTTCTACCAGTGTTTCAACATTTTTCCTTCAATAAATTGCCACTAAAACATGAGTATAGTTGAAAAAAATATACTTTTTGAGGGAATGTTGTGTGAAAAATGGACTACAGGTTTGCTTGCAAAATAATAGTGATTGCACTTCAACAAGTGATCCAATAGTTGTGTGGGAGTCTGAAAAATCATGAGAATGTGCTGTACGAGTGCAAACTCTTTCATTTAAACCTGTGTTGGCATCTTGTAGTTTGTTGCTTGCCATAAATACAGGGTAGCAAATATATGGCCATATAGCATACATAAGCACAAACAAAAAATTGCTGGAAAAGCTCAGCAGGTCTGGCAGCACCTGTGCAGAGAAATCAGAGTTAATGTTTTGGGTTGAGTCACTCTTCCTGAGAACTGGTTTTTATTTACTATATATAAATGCTGGAATAAAACTTGGGTTTACCTGCATATTTGGAAAGTGTATGAAACAATTTAAAATTACTTTTTGAATGACTTTTTTTCTGTCTTTGCTTTTACTCTGCAGCTTAATCTGCAAAGTGTGACTGCCAAGACGCAAGTGGCCTTTCTAGAAGAACTATAATATTATTGATATTTGACTGTCCAGCCTGGGAAGTGGAATTTGATAATGATCTTTCTGCACTCCAGAGCCATCACACAATAAAAAGGCTGGATTTAGCAATGTGTTCTTAATGAATTTCAGCTGCTACTTTTATCGGGGTTATTGATACTGCTTCAGTATATGCAAATACAACCCACTTGAACACAAAGACATATTTTAGCCGTTCAGAAAACTACATCGGAATTGTGCTTACAATTCCCAGTTTTAACACTAAACATAGTCCCATTTGCTGTTTACTTTAAAAAGCAGCAACTGTATGCTGTCAATGGTTCACTAATTAAATAGTTTACTCAACCGAAGCACGTCAGTAGCTTTTAATCACTATTTTCATTGCTCTTCATATCTTTATTTTTGTTACTGCACAATATCATACTTTGTGTTTGAATTGTTAAGTGTCCAGCTTTTTATTTCAAAGATGTTCATCAGTTTATACACTATTATGGTTATTTCACAATGCTTTGGTTGTTCTTTATTATTTATGTTTAGATTTTTTCTGGATAAATGTTTTATACAGTCGTTGCAAGTATATAATCACAACAATTTATTGGCTGCATTCAATTCAGTGACTATTAGCTGTTGGAATTCTAGTGCTTGTGATAGGGAGGATATTATGGCATTTTTGTACTGTCACTAGACGAAGAGTTCATAGACCCAGGCTAATGTTCTGAGGATGTGTTTAAATCTCACCTTGGAATCTGGTGGAATTTAAACTCAGTTTATAAAACAGATCTCGGGAATGATGATTCTTAAATGCCCTTTGCAATACCCAAGCAAACCTTTCAGTTCAAGGGCAGTTCAGGTTGGGCAACAAATCTGGCCTTCCCAGTGACCCCAAATCCCATGAAAGAATAACATAGAACAGTACAGCACAGAACAGGCCCTTCAGCCCACAATGTTGTGCCGACCATTGATCCTCATGTATGCACCCTCAAATTTCTGTGACCATATACATGTCCAGCAGTCTCTTAAATGACCCCAATGACCTTGCTTCCACAACTGCTGCTGGCAACGCATTCCATGCTCTCACAACTCTCTGCGTAAAGAACCTGCCTCTGACATCCCCTCGATACTTTCCACCAACCAGCTTAAAACTATGACCCCTCGTGCTAGCCATTTCTGCCCTGGGAAATAGTCTCTGGCTATCAACTCTATCTATGCCTCTCATTATCTTGTATACCTCAATTAGGTCCCCTCTCCTCCTCCATTTCTCCAATGAAAAGAGACCGAGCTCAGTCAACCTCTCTTCATAAGATAAGCCCTCCAGTCCAGGCAGCATCCTGGTAAACCTCCTCTGAACCCTCTCCAAAGCATCCACATCTTTCCTATAATACGGCGACCAGAACTGGACGCAGTATTCCAAGTGCGGTCTAACCAAAGTTTTATAGAGCTGCAACAAGATCTCACGACTCTTAAACTCAATCCCCCTGTTAATGAAAGCCAAAACACCATATGCTTTCTTAACAACCCTGTCCACTTGGGTGGCCATTTTAAGGGATCTATGTATCTGCACACCAAGATCCCTCTGTTCCTCCACGCTGCCAAGAATCCTATCCTTAATCCTGTACTCAGCTTTCAAATTCGACCTTCCAAAATGCATCACCTCGCATTTATCCAGGTTGAACTCCATCTGCCACCTCTCAGCCCATCTCTGCATCCTGTCAATGTCCCGCTGCAGCCTACAACAGCCCTCTACACTGTCAACGACACCTCCGACCTTTGTGTCGTCTGCAAACTTGCTGACCCATCCTTCAATCCCCTCGTCCAAGTCATTAATAAAAATTACAAACAGTAGAGGCCCAAGGACAGAGCCCTGTGGAACTCCACTCACCACTGACTTCCAGGCAGAATATTTTCCTTCTACTACCACTCGCTGTCTTCTGTTGGCCAGCCAATTCTGTATCCAAGCAGCTAAGTTCCCCTGAATCCCATTCCTCCTGACCTTCTGAATGAGCCTACCATGGGGAACCTTATCAAATGCCTTACTGAAGTCCATATACACCACATCCACAGCTCGACCCTCATCAACTTTTCTAGTCACATCCTCAAAAAACTCGATAAGGTTTGTAAGGCATGACCTACCCCTCACAAAGCCGTGTTGACTGTATTTGATCAAGCCATGCTCTTCCAGATGGTCATAAATCTTATCCCTCAGAGTCCTTTCTAACACCTTGCAGACGACAGACGTGAGACTTACCGGTCTATAATTGCCGGGGATTTCCCTATTTCCTTTCTTGAAGAGAGGAATTACATTTGCCTCTCTCCAGTCCTCGGGTACGACTCCAGTGGAGAGCGAGGATGCAAAGATCTTCGCAAGTGGCGAAGCAATTGCATTTCTCGCTTCCCAAAGCAGCCGAGGACAAATCTGGTCCGGGCCTGGCGACTTGTCAATCTTAGTGTTTGACAAAATTTTCAGCTCATCAGCTTCCTCTATCTCTATCCATTCCAGCATGCACACCTGCTCTTCAAAGGTTTCATTCACTACAAAGTTCGTTTCTTTCGTAAAGACAGAAGCAAAAAACTCATTTAGGGCTTCCCCTACCTCCTCAGGCTCCACACACAAGTTCCCTATGCTATCCCTGATCGGCCCTACTCTTTCTTTGATCATTCTCTTATTCCTCACATAAGTGTAAAATGCCTTTGTGTTTTCCCGGATTCCTTCTGCCAAGCCTTTCTCGTGCCCCCTCCTGGCTCTCCTCAGACCATTTTTGAGCTCCTTCCTTGCCTGCATGTAATCCTCTCTAGCTGAACTTGACCCTAGCTTCCTCCACCTTATGTAAGCTACCTTCTTCCTTTTCACTAGAAGCTCCACCGCTCTCGTCATCCAAGGTTCCTTAATCTTACCCCTTCTTGCCTGTCTCAGAGGGACATATTTACTCATCACTCCCAACAACTGTTCCTTAAACAGTCTCCACATGTCTATAGTTCCCTTACCATGGAACAACTGCTCCCAATAACAATTGTACAAATACCCAAACTATTTTGATTAAATTTAATTCCTTACATGCTGCAGTGAAATACTAAATACAATTGACTAAATTTTATATGAGACATCTGGGCTGATGATTACAGAATTGTTATTACCTACAATTTAATTTCAAGGTTCACAGTTAATAAAAACTGATCAATTTCCCTGTTAACTGAATGTAATTTGTATTTAATGTAATTATGGGGCTAATGGGTGGACAGCTGTTGTTTTCAAACACTTTTTCAATTAGAAACCACAGCCTATTCAAAGCTAAAGTTTTTTTTATTTGTTAATGCGATACAAAAAAGACATTTTGAAACTAAAATTTTAACAAAAGGTTTCAAGTGGATTTATATCAATCATATTCATATTTGGCCATAGCAAACACGAGCTTGTTGGTCCTTACTAGATTTTTTTTAAAACAGTGAGGAGTTCTGTTCAGTATTTCCATGCATTGTCTTCACTGTTGCTCATTTTTTGATGACTAACAAAGTGAAGGGGATTCAAATGTCTGCACTAGGTTACCTTCTGTTGTGTTGTTTCAAGCAACTTTAGCTTCCTGAAATCTGCCACTGGCATTTATAGAATAAATGAAGTACTGGAGGACTGCGATGGGAATTGCAAGACAAACTGGTTGTGGGAAAATGAAATTATATAGGTAATGGGATTGTCCAGTATGCCAGTGTTGGGAATCTAATGGATTGCTATTGAACATGCCAAGGATTCCAGAAAGGCATTCTCAATGCCAATAGATGTGCCAAAATTATAAAGTGCATTGTTTTTTTTTGTGTGGATTACAGCATCTTTACCATGTATCTCATGATTATCAATTGCACTCCTGTTCATATGACTAGCCTGTTCTTTCTGCATTGTACTTGGAATCATTGGTTACAGCCCAAAGCGAGGTTATTTGCCCTGTCAAGTCTGTGCTGGCAATCTGAATGAGCAGTTCGCCTGAGAAGACAAAGTCAGAAGTGTGATCTTAGAAAGTAGGGGAGAAAAACTGAACTATTCAAACATAAAATCAAACACTAATTCCTCATTTTTTATTAGTCTTTTGATGAATGAACCACTGATGTCTACAAAGCCCTGTCCTAAATATGAATTTAACTTGTATCATATTTTTTGATACTGCTTTAATTATCATCACACTAATATATTCATTATCGGATGGTCGCTGCATTTGAGATTACTTGAAGAAAATGTTGAAAGCCATTGAATTGACAGGTGATCATTTATTAGGTATATTTTATTGGTCACAATGCCACACCTATAAATAAATTACTTTTATCCTTGCGTTTTGTGAAGCGCTTTATAACATTTTAATGTTAAAGACATTTGTTTGTCAATTGGTTTTTACTTTGTAGTCAGATTTACACTTGCTTTATTGTTAAAATCAACTTTATATTTTGATTAATTTGCTGTCTTTTCTCCCTTGTAGTCTTGGGAGTATCAGGATTCATACACTTATTTAATTTGCATTTCCATTTCTTTGTAAGCAGTAGCAACTGCATTTTAATACGTTGTGTTTGTTAGTGTGAGAACGTATGCAAACTTCCTAAACACCTGTATCAGGAGATAGGGGAGCTATGCTGTAAATTTAATCATTTGTATATTCCAGCACAATTATTGCTCTGAATAAACTTATTTGTTATTAGATTACATAATAAATATCTTTACAGTGTATTCCTCATCTTCTGGAATGAAAAGTAGTGACTTGTTAATTTTTTTTTGCCTCTTTCATTTTCTCTTATTAATTTAGGAATTCCTATTAGTCAAAATGGATAGGTTGGTGAGAACTATTCTCCATGAAACCACAGTGGATTCCAGAATCATGGCTTGAAAACTTCTGCATTACACCTCAAGAGATCTAGCTCTTTTACTTCTGTCACTCAGAATATCTATAGCCTCTTTGTAACAAAAATGAAATGATCCAGACCACTGAGTATGTATTGTTGTTTTACTTGCAATTTAAATGCTAACAACAGTCTAATTCCAATCATGCACAGGCCAGTAATTCATTAGTTTGGCAGGATTTCAAGGCAGCATGGAGAGGGAAGACAAATCATGTTAGGAGATACTAAGAAAGAAGTGAAGAAAACATGAACACAATATTGGCAGTGAAGTTGATCACATCACTGGCAAAATAGGATTTAAGTCAAGTATTGCTCCAATTTTATCTGCATTAGTTTTCAATGCTATTCACTGGACAACAACTCAGTATTTTATGTCCTTGGCAGAGTTCCTGGCTTCTCCTGGTTTTTCATTTGTGATGTGCATCCAAACACCTACATGGGTGGTTGCCTCCAATGCACAGACTGATTGATGGGAGAGCAAGAAACCAGTATGCTTCAACCGAAACCCGTGTAAACAGAGACACCAGCTGAGGATAACACTATTGAGTGGCATCTCTTGATTTACATGCCAGCCCAAATGTTGGATTTCCTACCTCTGAGTTCTATGTATTCTGGATATTTTTGGCAGGCCTCACTTTTTTCACACAGAATGGCAGATAAAAGCACTTCTGTCATACTATCCATTAAATTTTGTTTGTGTTAAAGTTTTTAGCCATTCAGTGCCCCTCTGATATTCTGTTGTCCTTTCTCCTCACCTTCCCCATGTACCCTTTCATGCCACTGTACCTTTTCCCACTGCTATGATTCTGTTGTAAGTTAAAAAACAAAAAAATGTTATGTTGGTATTTTAACATACAGTGTAAAGCACATGATCGTTAGAACCGTTGATTCACTAAATCAAGATTTTTTAATGGTCGGCACAACATCATAGGCTGAAGGGCCTGTTCTATATTCTAAATCAGCAAAGTAACAAAGAGACTGTTACAGTAGAGTGACACATACGTTCTACATTTCCTGTAAATGATATTTTAAAATGTTTCTCATCAATTCTGCCCCAGCACTTCTGGCAGTCCATCCCCTATGGTTTCAAAATCTGTGCATTATTGAGAATTCACATACTTAGGAAATGTGTGCTTTGAGAGGCAGTTGCAAATGTGCCAGAAGTGCAGTGAAGACAAAATTTCCCTAATGGCATATTGTTACTATATGGAAAGAGTGAACTGTTTCTCTCATGTCTCTACTGTGGTCACATGAATTTGAGTATTGCTGGAAGAAAATATATTCTGTTGAAGTCTTTTTAAATCTTGTATGCCAGGAAGATTTGCGAGAAAACCACTATTCTAGGTGCAAACAGCACCAATTGGTTGGCAAGTGGATTGGAACTAGTGATAGTAGTGCCATGGAACATGTACCAATTAGTGATAATTGATCATTAACTGCCAAGCTTTGTTAAAATTTTAGGCCAGCTATGTAAAGATTGCTGAGAGAAAAAAAAAGTTGACAGCCAATTCAACAGTTCTAAGTTGAAACAGATTCAGACTGTATATATTCTTTCAGTCTGCAAACAACAGGGTCTGGTGTATTAATAGATATCACTTCCAATACATGCATGTGTCACTTTGCCAATTGCAAAATAGCACTTAATGTTGAGACTGTGGTGTTTTGCATTTTGAAAGTACAAGCCAGTCGGGTAATTTCGGTACTTGTTGTGAACATCTGAAGCTATATGCCGTTTGATACAGTTCCCAAGCCTTTGGGATATTCAGCCTCCATGCCTGGTATCACAATGGCAAAAAATACATTTAGTGTTATTAATTTGTATGGTAGGTTGGAAGTCATTTTGTTTTATTCTAATATTAATAAAGCATAAACTAGCCCTATTGTAAACTGGACAAGATGATCTATCACTCAAGTTTCTTGAAAACTGAAACCATATGTTGCAAAACAAGCTGATTACATGAAGGGGCAGAATTAGTTAACATGCACAAACACACACCAAGGGGAGGAAAAATCCTCAAAGATTTTTTTAAAATTTGGCAAATGAATCTTACTTCACAGAAGCCAAAAGAATGAGGTTTTAAATGCTTAAATGGCTATTAATCTGAAGTTCTGGGACCAAATATGTAATTGCCACTGGAGGACCTTTGAAAGCATAGTCATTCATGACATATCTATGAACTCTTTCTGATGTTCTAAAGCTTAAGGCTTTTTCCTCTAGACACGAGCTGAGCTTTTTTTCAACTGACATCATTTGCAAAAATCCAAAACAATGCCCAAAGTAGAAAGTGGTGCCTGAGTCATTATTATCCTCTCACCCTTATATTCTGTTTCACTTAGTGTTTTGAATGACATTGTTTGGTTTTAGAAAAAGACAGAATTTCAAGATGTAGCAGGAAATTGTGATGGATATTAGCCTGTGTGGAAATGCAAGGCATTTGAAAAGATGCATATACAAATGGTACAGGCCTAGGCCCTACCATCTTCGGCTGCTTCATCAATATTCCCTTCATTATAAGGTCAGATCAGTAAGTTGCACACAGGAAGGAGAGATCACATCTACAGTAAGACGTAGCCCAAGTGAGAATAGTTCTGGGACTTTAGAAGCAGCATCGGAACTTGGTGGAGAGGAGGTGCTTTTTGCTTAGTTTTTTTCTAAAGAAAGGTTAGTAAGGCCCTTTAATAGGATAAATTGAAGCAGAGGATCAGAGTCTAACACAAAAGACAGAGTTAGATCACACAAAAACCATGTGTTTATTGGTTGGTAATTGCTGCTAAATTGACTATTATATTGACTTTGAGATTGAGGGTAAATAGGATAAATATTTACAGATTACAAACTAGAAGTATTTTTTTTGAAAAAAAAAGATTAAGAACTATGAATACAGCAAGTAAAGGGATCCGGGAGGTAGTACTGAAGGAGCCTCACCCTTGAACTTGTCAAATAGATTTCAGATTCTCGCTGCCTGTGTGGATCAGCACAGGGAGCTATCCAAGAGCCAAGAAAAGGTGTTATAACTGGATAGTATAGGCAGGGGAATAACCACTATTCTAACTGGGTGCGATCAGTGGTTCCAAAGGCTGTGTAGCCTGCTTCAAGCCAGGGTTCAGGATATCCCAGCTGGGCTGCAGAGAAACTGGAGTGGGAGGGCAAAGATCCAGTTGTCGTCCTCCACGTAGGTACCAACAATATAAATCTAAAGGAGGTTCTGCTGAGGGAATAGGAGTAGTTACGGGCTAAAATAAAAAGCCAAAAAAAAAAAGTATAAGCTTGGATTATGACCTGAACCATGAACTAACTGGAACAGGATCAACAAAATCAAAATGAAATGTGTAGCTCAGATTGGTGTGGGAGAAGTGGGTTTGAAATTATGGGAAATTGGGAGCATTACAGGGGAAGAAGGGAGTGTTCCAATTGGAAGGCCCCATCTGGATAAGGCTGGGGCCACAGTGTTTGTGAATTGCAAAACTAGGGCTGTGGATAAGGCTTTAAACTAGTGGGGTTCGCTTGCATGGAAAGTTATGAATAAAATTAAAAGCTGGGGAGGGCTTAGGAGAGGTTAAAGGTTCCAGGACAAGCAATGGACAGAGTATGTAAAGTTGTAGGAGTCTAACTTCAGACACAGGAAATGAGGGCAGGTAAGGTGGTCAATACAGGACTGAGGGTGTTGTACTTAAACACACAGTATATGAAACAAGGTAAATGAGCTTGTAGCACAGATTGGAATTGGGGGTAAGACATTGTGGGTATCACAAAGATGTAGTTGCGAGGGGATCTGGGAATGGGAATGAAATATCCAAGGGTATGTGTCCTTTTGAAAGGACAGGAAGATGAGCAGAAGGGGCTGTGTTGCTTTGTTAGTAAGAAATGGAATTAATACAACAGTAAGAAGTGATATAGGTTTGGAAGGCATAGAAGAATCGGTGGGGCTAGAGTTGAGGAACCACAAAAGAAAAGAAGACTCTGATGGGAGTTACGTACAGGCCTCCTGCCAAATGTCAATAAGTGGGAAAGGAAATAAATCAGGAAGTAGAAAAGGCACTACTACAGTAATCATGGAGACTTCAACATACAGGTGGACTGGGAAAATCAGTCTGGTAATGGATCCCAAGAAGAAGTTTGTGGACTGTCTGAATTTTTTTTTTTATTTGGAGCCGCTTGGGGACAGCCTAGTAGGGAACTGGCAATTCTGGATTTGGTGATGTGCAATGAGACAGATTTGATTAGGGATCTTAAGATAAAGGAATCTCTAGGGTGTAGTGACCATAATGTGATAGAATTCACTCTGCAGTTTCAGAGAGAGAAGCTTGAATCAAAAGTAACTATTACCTTTACTCAATTGTAACTACAAAGATGACGGAGGAGCTGGCCAGAGTTGATTGGAAAGGGAGCATAGTGGGGAAAATAATGGAGCAGCAATAGCAGGAATTTACAGGAGTAATTCAGGAGGCCAGCAGAAATTCAGCGCATGAATGAAGAAAGGAACACAAAGGGGAGGATGTGATGACCATGGTTGACAAAGGAAAGTTAGGGACATCATGAAAGCAAAAAAGCAAAAGCATACAATGTGGTTAGGATTAGTAGGAAGTCAGAGGATTGGGAAGTCATAATCAGAGTCAGAGCACAGAAACAGATTCTTTGGTCCGACCAGTCTTCGCTGAACCTGATCCCAAACTAACCTAATCCCACATGCCTGCTCCTGGTCCATTTCCTTCAACTTTTCCTATTCTATGTCTTTTAAACGTTGTAATTGTGCCTACATCCACCACTTCCTCAGGCAGTTCATTCCACATATGAACCACCCTCTGTAAAAGATTTGCCCTCTTTTTTAAAATATCCTCTCACCTTAAAAATATGTCCCCCACCCTAGGGGAAAAAAGACAACTCTATATATACCCCACATGATTTTATAGACTTCTATAAGGTCACCTCTTATCCTCCTATGCTCCATGGGAGGTCTCAGCCTATCCAGCAATTCTTTATAACTGAAACCTTCCATAGTCGGCAACATTCCTGGTAAGTCTCTTCTGAACCATTTCCAGCTCAATAATATCCTTCTTATAACTGAGCAACCAGAACTGGACACAGTACTTCAGACGAGGCCTTAACGTCCTGTACAACCTCAGCATGACCTTCCAACTCCTATACACAAAAGGTCTGAGCAATGAAGGCAAGCATGCTAAACATTCATTTTTTTAAGCCACCTTGTCTACATATGATGCAAACTTCAAAGAATTGTCTTTAAACGCAGATGACAATGGAAAAAAAACAATGGTGGGGGAGTGGGGAAGAGAGATGACGTGTTATTAATATAAAAGAAGATTGCTAAAGGTTTTTTTTAAGGTATATAAAAAGGTAAGAGAGAGGCGCAAAAGTAGACCGGTCTGCTGGAAACCATGGCTTGAGAAATAGTAATGGTGTATAAACGAATGGCAGAGGAATACATACTGTCATCACCAGAAATTCAAGAACTCGTGGGCAGAGGTGGGTGTAGTGACAATCCTGAAGAAAATGCGAGGGAAACAAAGGTCTGAAGGTGGATAAATCATCCAGACCAGATGGAATATGTCCCTGGATTCTGAAGGAGATAGCTGAGAAGATTGGGGAGGTATCAGTGGTCATCTTTCAGGAATCACTGGAGTCAGGGAGAAGCCCAAAGGACTGGAAATGGTTAATGTAATGCTCCTGCTTAAGAAGGGAGGCAGAAAACAGGAAACTACAGGCTGGTTAACCTAACTTCAGTCATTGGTAAGATTTTAGAGTCCATTAAGGATGAGATTCCAGAGTACTTGGAAGTGCATGGTAAAATAGGGCTGAGTCAGCATAGCTTCATCAAGGGGAGGTCATGCCACATACAGCTGTTCGAATTCTTTAAGGAGGTAACAAGCAAGTTGGACAGAGAGCCAGTGGATGTTATCTGTTTGCATTTCCAGAAACCTTTGACACGGTGCCGTACATGAGGCTGCAAAATAAGAACCCATGATGTTAGAGGCAAAGTGATGGCCTTGACAGGAGGTTTGGCTGGCTGGCAGAAGGCAGGGTGTGGGAATAAAGGGGTCTTTTTCAGGATGGCAGCCAGAGATTAGTGAATTTGCTCAGGATCAGTGTTGGGACCATTACTATATTCATGATCTGGAAAAGGAAAGTGAGGGCATTGTAACTAAGTTCGCAGCTGATATAAAGATAGATGAAGAAAAGGTGGTGGTGTTGAGGAAGCGGACAGGCTGCGGAAGGACTTGGATAGGATGGATTTGTCAAGGGCAGGTAGTGTCTCACAAACCTGAGTTTTTTTTGAGAAGGTGACCAAGCATGTGGATGAGGGTAGGGCAGTTGACGTGGTGTACATGGACTTCAGTAAAGCCTTTGATAAGGTTCCAGAAGGTAGGCTACTGGAGAAAATACAGAGGCATGGGATTGAGGGAGATTTAGCAGTTTGGATTAGGAAACTGGCTTTCTGTAAGAAGGCAACGAGTGGTGGTTGATGAAAATATTCAGCCTCGAGTCCGGTTACTAGTGGTGTGCCTCAAATGATCTGTTTTAGGACCACTGCTGTTTGTCATTTCTATAAATGACTTGGACACAGGCATAGGTGGATGGATTAGTAAATTTGCAGATGACACTAAAGTCAGTGGAGAGGTGGACAGTGTGGAAGAATGTTGCAGGGAGACTTGGAGAAACTGCAGAATTGGGCTGAAAAGGTGGCAAATGGAGTTTAATACGGATAAATGTGAGGTGATTCACTTTGGGAAGAATAATAGAAAGGCAGAATACTGGGTCAATGGAAAGATCTTGGTAGTGTGGATGTGCAGAGGGATCTTGGTGTCCATGTACATAGATCCCTGAAAGTTGCCACCCAGGTTGATAGTGCTGTTAAAAAGGCTTGCGTTGTGTTAGGTTTTATTGGTAGACAGATTGCGTTCTGGAGCCGTGATGTCATGCTGCAACTGTAAAAAATGCTAGTGTGGCCTCAATTGGAATACTGCGTGCAGTTCTGGTCGCCCCATTACAAGAAGGATGTGGAAGCATTGGAAAGTGTGCAAAGGAGATTTACCAGGATGTTGCCTGGTCTCGAGCAAAGGTCTTATGAAGAAAGGCTGAGGGACTTGGGTCTGTTCTCATCGGAGAGAAGGAGGCTAACAGGGGATTTAATAAATACATACAAGATGATCAGAGGATTAGATACGGTGGACAGTGAGTCTTTTTCCGAGGATGATGATGTCAGCTTATATGAGGGGTCATAGCTACAAATGGAGGGGTGATAGATTTAAGACAGTTGTCACAGGCAGGTTCTTTACTCAGAGTGTGTTAAGGGCATGGAACACCCTGCCTGCCAACATAGTTAACTCAGCCACATTAGGGGCATTTAAACAGTCCTTGGATAAGCATATGGATGATGATGGGACAGTGTAGGGGGATGGGCTTAGAGTAGTTCACAGGTCAGCGCAACATGGAAGGCCAAAGTGCCTGTTTTGCGCTGTATGGTTCTATGTTCTATGGGAGAATGGGCAAAGAAGTGGCAGATGGAATATAATGTGGATAAGTATGAAGTTATCCATTTTAGTAAAATAGAGATGTAGGCTATCCTAAATGAGGAAAGACTTCAGATATCTGAAGCACAAAATGGGTTTAGGAGTTAATGATTCTCATAAGGTTAACATACAGGTTGAGCTGACAGTTAGAAAGGAAAATGCAATGTTAGCATTCATTTTGAGGGCTACAATATGAGAGCAGGGATGTACTGCTGAGGCTGTACAAGGCTCTGCTCAGACCGCATTTGGTAGACTGAGCAGTTTTGGGCCCCAGATCAATGGAAGGAAGTGCTGACCTTGGAGGGGGTCCAGAGGAGGTTTACAAGAATGATTCTGGGATTGAAGGACTTGTCATTATGAGGAGCAGTGAGGACTCTGGATTTGTACTCAACGGAGTTTAGAAGGATTGGTGGGACAGGGGCAGAAAGACTCGTCTTGCCTGACTAATTGATAGAACTGCTCGTCATTTTATTGCTGTCATGATGTAGTGGTAATGTCCTCCGTATGATTCAGGAGATCTCAGTTCAAGTTCCACCTGCTCCAGGGGTATGTCATAGCACAAGTCAATTACACTGTATCTATCCTGAGAAACACCTACAGAGATGTCCTGGTGTTGAGATGATCAACCTCCAACTACAACCCCATCTTCCTTCAAAATTCCCTTTGACTCCTGTTTTGCTAGACATCCTTAATGTCAAGGGTGGACACTAATCACCTACCTCTGCGATTCAGAGTAGCCCTGGCAGAACCAAGAAAAAAAGGAACACTTAGCAGGTGCTGCTTGTTCATGATATTAATGACACCTTCCATAACATTACGGATAAATTGTTCATTATTGCCCCATCAGTCTACTTGGAGTTGAATTTGTCCAGCTGTGTATGTACTAGACATACCTGGGCAATTTCCACCCTGTCAGCTAGATACCATTGCTGTAGCTGTACAGGAACTGCTTGGCTAGTGGGAAGTTTGGGTAGGCATCAATTATTACTAGAATAGCAAACCAAAGACTCAGGTCTTATTTATTCTGGAGCAGTTAGTGGAATTTGAATTTGCTAAAATGAGCATTTAAAACTCGAATGGTGACTATGAAACCATCATCCTTAGCTGGTGTGGCCAGATCCGCAGTAATGCAGTTAGCTTTTAACCTTCTGAAATGGCTGACCAAGCCACAAGCTCTATCAACTGCTGGCAAGGAGAAATCAGCCAAACCATTTAGCATTGACTAAAGCACTGGAAACCACTAAGCACAGACCTTTTAACCCATTAAACATCCAGGGGCTAGCGCCAAAATTGGGAGAGCCGATTCTTAGACTAGTCAAGCAACGTCCTAATGCACTCATTCTCAGAATAATGCCTTACAATATCACAGACATCACAAGGACCATATCTGGGAACGATCCATTCCAGCAGGAGAACAGACACAGGAGAGATGGCAGCAGAGTAGCATATAATCAAGAGATAGCCCAGGAGTCTACCACACTGACTCCAGACTGCATGAGATTTCATGGTATGAACTACAACATGGGCAAAGAAACCTGCTGATTAATACAGAGTCCCCAGTCAATCAGCACACCACGTTGAAGAGCATTTGGAAAAAAATCACCGAGGATAGTAAGGGTGCTGCACAATGTACTCTGGACAAAGCATTTCAAATAGCCACAATCAAGGGAGGCTCAGCATCACCATTACTGACTAATTAACTCTATATCCACAGCAAGGCTGGGTAAGCCACTCAACTGTATTAAGCCTCTACAGAGAAACATAACAAACTGAACATACCACTAAGACAATAGCCAATACTGCAGGATTTTTTCAGGGCATTGTCTTAGACCAAACCATTTTCACCTTCTTCTCATTATAAAGTCAGTTTGTGAAATTCAGTTCAATTTGCAATTCTTAAGCAAGTAAAGCAGTTATACGCAGGTGATCTGGATAACATTCAGCTTTGGTATAATAAATAATATGTAACAACTGCATCACTTGTTTAAAATCACCTTTCCTTGAAATCCAATGTTATTACCTTAGTTAAGCACCCCAGTGCCCAAAAGATCACAACTGACAAGAAACTACACAGGACCAATTTGGTTTGAACAATAGCTACAAGAGCACGTAAAAGGAAAGCACGTTCTGCAGTAAGTGACTCACCTAACTCTGCAGAGATTTTCCATCACTTATAAAAGGGACAAGATATTGTCTTTTCACCTGGAGAAATGCAGTTCCAACTACATTCAAAAACATCCTCATCCAGAACAAAGCAATCTCATTTAGCAGATCGACTCCATTATCATTTAAAATGAATGATTAAAAATTAGCACAATTCCGGGATTCAATACATATTTTAATTAAATAATTACGTTTCAGAAAAAAAGTTAACTGGTTCAGGGCAAAAAAAGTGTAATTGCCATTTAATTCACTAATTCAGAGTTTCTGCTGAAGAAATATGGTCACCGTGTACAAGTGAATACTTACTGGTACAAACATAGTTTAAGGAAACTTAACACAGCTGTGTGACCTAAGTTTATTGAGTTGGATGAGTAGGGCTCTCATATTTATTCAAGTTTCTCATCTCCTTCTTCCACCTCTCTTAAGCTGAGAACCTCCAGGGAAGCCTTTCCCTTTGTTTCACGTCGGATTAGTTCATCAATTTCTCTGAAGCAACCAGGATCAATCAAACACACCTAAAGTAAAACCAGAAGTGATGTAAACTAGTTGTAGAAATGATAGAAGTGATGGCAGAAAGCTACATGCACCTTTCACATCTGCTAACTCTTATTACATTGAACCTATTGTTGTCAAAATCCTTTGCCAATACCAAGTCATTCTTGATTGTAAATTATGCTTAATCTGCCCGAGTAGCCAGTTGTGGTAAAGTTCTACATATCCTAATAAGTGAGTATTATATATACACTTTCTAGAGAGCAAAGATGTTAATTTTCAGAAACTCTTATTTTTATAGCACATCTCTCTCAACCAATATCAACTGGATACAGCCACTCCTGGGATGCTAGTTATTTAAATTGTTTCCATTTCCCCTTGATGATACAGCAAGCCTTGGTCTGCTTTTCTCCATTTAACTCGCAATCATCTCTCATGCACAATATAACCTACCTTCATCCACAAAATGGTTTCACCCCTTCTCAGACACTTTCTGCTCTTGAAGAAAATTATCCCTTTCATATAATGCTTGGTCTTCCTACTTTTGTTTTCCTTCACTTTTTAAAACAAAAAGAACTATCATGGGTATTGCCACAGATCATAAACTGCTTTTTATTTGGAACTGTAGATTTTCTCTGCACATGAAAAGAAAACTCAGATGTTTCATCTTGAGAATTTAATTTCTGAATGTCTCACATGGGAAAATATACTGAACTTCTGAGTTGTTCAGTCCTTATATGCTGTCCTCCATACAAGATGCTAATTCTTACAGAGTTTGCTTCTGCTCAAGCAGCTAGAGGAAGTCTATATCAAGATGGCAGCAAGTCCCACAGCTGGCCCAACATGGAATCAACTTAACATTTCCATAGGTATATTTCCTAGCATGGACTAAGAATGAACAATCAGGAGTTGAAATCTGATCATTTTGCAAGGTCAGACTAGGTCAGCTGACAATTCAAAGCTACTGTCCCAGTCTCATGTGTGAATCCTGTTTTGACACAGCATTAAAACCAGAGACAGTCAAGCAGTTTGCACTGTAAATAATTTCTGTTTTCACTCAACTGAGTAGGCTTTCACTTCCTGAAATCATCAGGGCCATTGTTTTATATTTTTCTTTCATTTAATAGCATTTAGATATTTTGGTCAGTGTTCTGCTAATTGCTCTATGCAATTCTATGTATGTACATTTCGATTCTTTTATCTATAATGCTGAATAAGTCATATTCTATTTCAAATACATGACAATAAAATATTTTGATTAACACAGGGATTAATTTGTGCAGTTTTCATCTCAAACATCAGTGGAAGTGAATAACCTAAGAACTGAAATAAAACTTACAATATCTAAATCTTCAGCAAATTCTTCACTTTCCATCACTTTAATCAATGGCTTCAACTTTTCCTTAAGACGCTTTCCATCCTTTACTGGGAGCCTGAGCCGGAGTCTCATTTGAGCACGTTCAATCTTCATACTGTCCTTTAGCAATCTTATGACTTCCAGTGCCTTTATAAAGAATAAAAAAGTTACTTAAAATCATTTTTATTGGGTAGAATTTATGACAATTTCAATCCATTTAAGAGGAAATTATAATAAAACTAATTCAAACAATTATTTTATTTTAATTATAATATGGTATTGATATTTAACAGCAGTTGCACAGATTTAATTGCTATTAGATCTTCAACTTTTACTTATTTGGTTAAAACAAGTTGATTACTTTCAAAGTGCAATTAAACACTGTCAAATCACCAGCTAATCAACATATAGTCAGATTCTGCAAATAACAAATGTATGACCAAATAATGTCTCCCTGGTGACATCTGAGGGTCCTCCAATACAGCAGTACCCTCTGAAGCACAAACTAATGGTATGTGCTGAATAATTCAACAGATGGGCAAAGAGGAATAAATGCCAGTGACCACTGAATCCTAAGAATGACTTAAAAAAAAGCCCTTAGCAGAATTTGCACTTTGAGAAACAAGAGTATGACAAACTGAGGGAAGTGGATCATTCCAAAATTTAACTAAAAAGTGAGAAACTAAAAGTTCCTCAATGATTAGATTCTCAAATTTGCATTTCAAAACTCAAAAAGCATTTAAGCAGTTTAAAGCAGCAAATATGGTTTCTAAGACAGAAAGAAACTAGTCTGATAATGCAAAATAAAAATCCTATTTTTAAATACTGCAGGTTATATTTATTCAAAGTAGTTCTTCAGTCTGAACAAAACTCCTACAATAACTTTTGGAATACTCACTTACTAGTAAGGACCATGACCATCAAAACACATTCTGTAAATTTTACTCAAATATTGATACATTTTATTTACCTGCTGTTTTGTACTCCTGTTGGCTTTCACAGAATAGTGGATATCCTTCATGGCTCTCTCAATCAGGTTTACGGTGTAAGGTCTCTTAGTTTCAGGGTTGACGCACTTCTCTACTACTATAGTTGCTATATCTCTGAACATCTGTTCAAGCTGTGCATGTCGTTCCTTATCAGATACTTGCAATTCGCCCTTCGCTAGAATCTGTCAAAGAAAACATTTAGATATGCAAAAAAATTTGAGCTTAGTTTAATTAAAATGGATCCAGTCCTCAAGCTGAAATAATCCTGAAATATTATGAAAAGAAAAATAAAAAACAAGGATTTATTTTTAACAGCTTTGCTGACCATTGTGTTATTGATCAGAGGCAGCTTGGAAATAGACAGAGGGTGAAAAATTCCCGACTATAGATAGTTTTATGTAGTTACTGCAATAGAGCCACATGCCAAAACATCAATATCTGTTACTTCTGAATGATTACAGAAATGTGAAAAGTAATTCCAGAGTCATTAAGTAAATTAAATGGGATCACTTCCATTCATTCCTCAGTCAACGTGCCTATCATAAATGAACAACATTACTCCTGTCTTATTTTGTTCTTCCTTACAAGTGACAAATGCAATGCACCGATCAAGTTTTTTGGTTCATGGTATGTGGGCATTTATTGCTAGGGCATCATTTCCTAGGAAGGCAGTTAACAGTCAACATCATTGCTGAGACTCAAGTCATATGTAGGGCAGACCAGGTAGCGTTGGCAGATTTTCTTCCAGAAAGGGCATCAGGGAATCAGATGCGTTATTACAACAATTGACATGGAGACATACAGGTAGGAGCAACAGAAACCGTAAAAACGAGCTGTTAACTTTATGAAGTCAGAACACAAATCCACTTGCCTGCTAAACAGCATAAGGAACAAGTGAATGATAGACAAGGCCAAGTGATCCAACAAACAGACCAGATCTGAGATCTGTGCTCCTGCAACTCACTGGAGAGGCTCGCTCCACAAATTTCCACATCCTCCAAAGATGGGCAAGACAACACATTATTGAATAAGATAAGGTCGAAGCATTTGAAACCACCTTCAGCCAGAATTGGCAAGTGGATAACACATCTTGGGATCCTCTTAATGTCCCCAGCATTGCAGATGTCAGTCTTCAGCTAATTCGATTCACCTCACATGCATGAGAAAGCTGTAAAGCTGACCCTCACATGAAGGCGTGGGACACCACAAATACAATGGACCCTATGGCTAAAGGCACGGGATACTACAAAGACAATACAGCCGAACAACTTTCTAGATGTAGAACTGAAGGCTTGTGCTCCAGAACTTGCTGCACCCCTAGTCGAGAAATTGCAGCACAGTTAGAACACTGATATTATCTGTGGCATCAAGGAGTCAATGGGAATCAGTACTATGGTTTTGGTGGTCAGTTTTCTCAGTTCCAGGATATATCTTTGGGAGCTCTTCTGCGTAGTGTCTGAGTTCTAACCACCTCAGGTGACCTGATAGAGGGTAGGTCTAAGGTAGGAGAGAGATAATGGGAACTGCAGATGCTGGAGAATTCCAAGATAATAAAATGTGAGGCTGGATGAACACAGCAGGCCAAGCAGCATTTCAGGAGCACAAAAGCTGACGTTTCGGGCCTAGACCCTTCATCAGAGGGGAGGGAGGAGGGTAACTTCTTCAGGTTAGGCATCCCTGGAAGAGGCTTCGCAGTGAGGTTAAAATAGTATCAGAGATAATGGGAACTGCAGATGCTGGAGAATTCCAAGATAATAAAATGTGAGGCTGGATGAACACAGCAGGTCTAGGCCCGAAACGTCAGCTTTTGTGCTCCTGAGATGCTGCCAGGTCTAAGGTAGGGATGTTTGTTGCTGATTTCACATAGGAGTCACGAATGGTGCTAAACTAAGGTACTGAAAAAAAATCCCCATCCAAATGGATCAAGACCTGGAAAATATCCAGCCTTGGCAAGTACCACAAGCTACACAAGTAATACGAGTCACAAGACTACAATGACCGCCTCCAACAGGGCAAAATCTAATCATTGTCCCTTAACGTTCAAAGGCATTACAATTAGTAAATCCCCCATCAACAATCTAGGTGTTAACCTCAATGAGAAAATGAACAGGACTAGCCATATAAAGACTGTTTACAACAGCAGATTAGAGGCTAGGAATCCTGCAGCAAATAAGCAACTTCCTGACTCCCCAAAGCCTGTCCAGCTCAAACAATGCACAAGTCAGAGATAAAGTGTAGGGCTAAATGAACACAGCAGGCCAAGCAGCATCCTAGGAGTAGAAAAGCTAACGTTTCAGGCCTAGACCCATCATCAGAAAAATATATGTCAGAAGTGTGATGGGACACCCTCCACTTACCTGGATGAACAAAGCTCCAACAACACAAAAAGCTTGACAATATGCAGGCACCACATGCTCAAACATTCACTCACTCCAGAATTGACATACAGTAGCAGTACCATCTCCAAGATGCAGGGCAGAAATTCACCAATGCCCCTTAGACAGCATCTTCCAAAGTTACAACTACCACCATTTGGAAGGACAAGTGCTGCAGATAAATGGGAACATTGCCACCTGCAAGATCCCCTCCACCACTCTGACTTGGAAACATGGTTCTTCTTTCAGTGCTACTGATTCAAAATTCACAAGTCTCACCATAAAAATATTGTGAGGCTACCCACTCCAAATGGATTACAGCAGTTCAAGAAAGTGGCTTACCCACCTCATTCTGAAGGGAACTGAGGGACAGCCAATTAAATGTCAGCCCAACCAACGACGTGCTTATCCTGTGCATGAATTTAAAAAAGCCAAGATCAAACGAGTTGCATTCAACAGCAGTGAAAATATTAACCTGAAGTTCTTTGAAGAGGTAATTCTGTTTAAGTGGTGTATACATGAACTTGCAAAAAGCATTTGATACAGGTCTGTTTTGTGGATGAAACAGACAGTAAAGTTTAATTCACGGAATAAGGGACACTGATGGGAAATGACCAATGGTTAATGGATATTTGTCAGGTTGCAGCACCTCATCTTGAGTTCCTAAAAGCCCTGTCCACCATCAACAAGGCACAAGTCAGGAATTGCCTGGGTGAGTGCAACACAAGATCGATGCCATCCAGCAGCCTGCTTGTTTGGCACCACATTCACCAACACTTGGAACTACATCACTGTTGTTTCACAATTTGCTGAATCAAAATTTGAACTCCAATCCTAAGAGTGATGGGAGTATACCTACACAAATAGACTGCAGAGGTTCAAGAAGAAATCACCACCTTGAGGGCAATTACAGATACCCACTGCAATGCCAGTGAAGCTTACATCCCATGAACAAATAATAGAGCATATTCTTCCACTTTATTGCAAGGTCACAGACCATTAATGTCAATCTAAAAGACCGTCAATTTCAATAAATCAATAAACAAATGCATTAAAAAGTTGAGATTTTGATGAATATTTAAGTAGTAGATTATCAAAACTAACCTGTTTACATATTTCTGTCAGATCATCTGTCTGAAATGCTGCAATACAATCATCTTTCTTTGCCACCTGTCCTTTTGATACATTTGTAAATACGGTGTGAGTCTGAAGAACTTCATCGAGATCCTTTTCACTGAAAATGCATAATAATATGTTGAGAAGGAGAACTGTGTTCACTCATATATAATTAAACACCAAGATCCTTCCCTTTCCAAGTCACCTAAACCATCACAGATAAATACTAATGATTTCTATCACCTTTTGTCCTTTTTCTTCCCCAGATGCAAGTAAGATGTTTAATGCTGGACCCAGTTAACGCCTCACTGATTTTTCATTATTTTATTCTATTCTATTCTTTTAGAAATTTTGGTTTGGAGCTGTGATCTAGTAAAGATGACTTTTGGACTATGGGTAACAGCTTATGTTAAAAGGACCAAGCAAGCTTTTGTTTATTCGTGAGGCAAGGCCTGGAAGTGGTTCCTGGTCAAAAGATTCTGCAGACTCTTCGACACCAGGGAAGAGCATTATGTTTAAACAGACAGCAGAAGTAAACTTTTAACAAGATCAGTACCTTTGATTTCAAACATTTGAAAGCTCCTTACCTAACTTCCTATAAACAGCTCATAGAAGCTGTGGAAATAGAAAACTGGATTATAAATGTTGCTGCCATTATCTGAGAAAGCTGTAAAGCTGACGCTTATTGACTTGTTCAGAAAGTCAACAAAAAAAAGGCATCATTTACACCTATGGAACAATACATCATGAAAACCACTCAAATAATCTGGGCCAGTTTTGTTATTTTCTTTTATTTATCCCTCAACTGTTTTTCTCATTTGTACATCTTCGATGTGAATGGGGCTGGCCACAAAAGCTCAGGGTTTAAAGCACATGCATGTTAGATTACTTTGTTTTAAAAAAAGAACTGCTGGTGCTGGAAATCAAAAACAAAAATCAACCCAGTAATTGTTTGAAAAGACTCAGCATATGTCTGGCAACATCTGAGTACAGAAATCACAGCTAAAGTTTCAGGTTCAAGTGAGCCTTCTTCAGAATGGAGAAGATTACCTTATTATTTAATTTATTCATAGAATTTGGGATTAGTTATTCAAAAGTCTGGTTAGGAACCATTGGGGTTAATTTTGACAGTCTCTGAATGTTTCAATTTTACTGTTTTGTAAATACATTGGTAAAAAGGCTGATTTGGTTCAGCTGCCTCCATGTCATAACTCCAACAGGAAATCAAACCTTTGGCAAACAAATTAATGGGAAAAATTATGTTTTTAATTCACATTTTATAGAAATATATACTTAAGTGTGAATATTTGATCAAAAGAGAATATCCCTCCCAGCAGATTATAAAAACACAAGAACCACTTAAAAGAGATTATTGATTTGATATAAAACTTTAAAATAATTAAAGCTTTTAAGTGAAGTTTAAAATTCCCAATGCTAGCTGCATGACCATCAGATACTCACGCTCCGCTCCTCCAGCTCATCACCTTGTTCTTATAGCAGGCGATTTCAAAGCGTTTCCCCGCTTTCTTCATTCGCACTATCGCCACATTGGTCAGGCGGATCTGGTTCGTGGGAGTGAAGATGGACATTGTGAAAAGAAGCCTGGCTCAACCCAGGGCAAACCCGAGGCGTCTCTCTGCCTCGTACAAGCGACAAACCCCAGGCTCCTGTCCGCGGCCTCCGGCCCGGATCGAATCGGACCCCGACTACACCCTGCGACCTGGATCGAATCGGGGGGGCCCCAGCTCCTCTCCGCTGACTCCGACTCCGGCCAGGGTCAGGCCCCAGCTGCTCGCTGCCTCTCAGGGAGCGCCAAAGGCCGCAGATTTTCGGACTCGAGCCGAGTTTTCGCGCTCTCAGTGACCCTCAGACCAACATCACGCAGCTCCCGGACTGTGCGAATTGGTTTGAATTTGATGATGACATTCGGAACGACGGGCCCCGCCTACCCGGATCCACACCCGCCGGGAACAGGAGGACGCGATTGGTCATGGCGCATTGTTGCGTCCTCTGAAGAAAGGTCACCTGACCTGAAACATTAACTCTCACTTCCCTGCGCAGATACTATCGGAGCTCCTGAGCTTTTCCGGCACCTTCTGTTTGTGTACTTCATTGACAGCATCTGCAGTTCTTCCGGCTTTTACTATTGCGTCATGGTGGGGGTGTGGGGAGGGATTAGTATTTGGGGGCGTATGAGGGAGGAATTGGTACAGGGCGGGATTGGTGGTGGGTAGGAGTGGTCAGGGCTTAGCGTTGGGGGGGGGGGGGGGGGGGGGTGAGGTGATGTGGAATAATAGTCTATGATGAATGTGGTTGAGTATTGAGTGAAGGAGAGGTGATTAGTCTCATGGGGAGGTAATAGGTAGTGGTAGGGTTACTATCAGATGGGAGGATGATAAGTGGGTGTTGAAGGGGAGGTGGGTTAGTGTCTAGTGGGAGCTATTGATAAGTGGGGGAGAGATGATTAGTTACGGGTGGCTGGGTGGGTGAGTGAGTGAGCAGTAAGTGTCAGGGTGTAGCTGAATTGGGAAATAAATATCTATAGGCTATTTGAGTGCACGGGCTTGGGTATCACCAGTGACTTATAAATGTCTGAAGACGTAAGTGACTGGGTATGTGGGGTAAATCTGTATGGTATCATGCATTGGGAACACAAACTGTTTCTCAGTTGTAGTAGGAGTGCTTGATCTTGTATTTTCCATATGACAACTGGGTTAGGACGATTTTTTGTATCAAAGATGCTATAGAAATGCAATTATTATTGTCATTACATTTTCTCAAACTGTATAACATTGAACTCTATAATTTTAAATTGAATTCACTTAACCATCAGCAGTTGTTAGATTTGTGAACTATTCAAGTTGTTGCAGTTGGGCTGAAGTTGGGGACTTTGACTTAACTGTTTTGAGTTTCTTGAGTTCACAGAATCTCTGTGTGGTTGAAGCACAAAAGAGGCTTTTCATATCTGTGCTGACTTTTTGATGTATCAATGCACATTGTATTGCTGCCTCACCACTTCATTGCTTTGCACTTCCTTTTCAGATAATGATTCAATTTCTTCATAAGTACCTTGCTCATTTTTACCTCTACCAAGTTCTTACACAGATATAGACATATCAGAACTTTGTCATCCCATAAGAAAATAAAAAATGTTGCAGGCTAGATCAACACCTGTTGTTCATCCCTAATTATACTGGAGAAAGTGTTCACTAACTGTAGGTACACCCACAGTGCTGTGAGTGAGGGAATTCCAGAACTTTGACCCAGGGACAGTGAAGAAACAGTTAGATAGTTCCAAGTCATGGCAGTGTATGTCTTGGAGAGGAGCTCGCAGGTGCGGTGTACTCAATCATCTGCCACACTGGATAATGTGATGTGATGTAAGGGAAAGGATTTGCTAATGTAAGGGATTTACATGCATTTTAATATATAATTTGTAGTTTGGATTTTTGAAAGATGCTTGGAAAGCTTGCTGATTAACTTGTAAGTATTTTTGTAGCAATGTTGATGTCTTTTAAACAGTTAGAGAGAGACAGTTTTGGAGGCTAATGGGAATTTCTATACATTGGGAGATGTATATGTGAAAATAAACAGTAGTGCGCTGAATTTTCAGATAAGATATTCTGGGAAGTTTTGGACTTAGCAGAAACACTCACAGCTGGAAAAAAAATATTCTTTAGTTTCAGTTTGGGCAGTTGTGTACGGTTCTTATCTGAAGCCTGGATATCTAGAGTAATTGCTCCTGAGAAAGAAAATGTAGGTGTTAAAATAGGTTGCTTCAGTGTAAGGAGATTTATTAAAAATTCCAGTTAAAACCCCAGAGAGGTAATTTGAGGCTGGGAAAGTTGATGCTTGATTATATGATAAATCAACGAAGAGGTTATCAAGTTCTTATGGCTGGGTAACGAAGTCACAGCTTCAAGTCATCTGTTGGTGCAAAAGGGCATCCGGTCTAGTTTGTGTATAGTAATGGCATTCTATTTATTGTCTTTATTGTGTTTTGAAATCTTCAAAAATGTAAATTGTTTGGTTATTGTATTTTATCTTTATTTCTTTTGTATAATAAATTTGTTTTATTGTTAAAACATGCAATAATGCAGTCTTGGGCTTGTGTTTCACTGAAAGATCACCTTGTTTAAACTGCAGGAAAAACAAAATTTGATCCATCAAGCCAGATTTCAGTCTGAGATAGGACATGTCCAGTGATAACATCATCTAGGACCCTAAAGCACTCAAAGGTGCCTTAATGAGTTACTGCGGCACATCTTGTATATGACACACACTGTTGTTGGTGTGCTCAAGTCAATTAGAAATAGATTTTATTGTGATGTGTGGTCGAATACATTAGCACATGAGAATATTGCAAAGTGTATGATTTCATCATTGTTGGTGAGGTAAAAGTTGGAAAATAAGGTAACAAAGTTAAAATTTCAAGTCTTCTTAGTATCAAGTAGAAAAATAAAGAAATTTAGTTAAAATTCCAACTCTTAAGTGCTTAGCCATTCAGGGCTTGCACTGCCTCCAAGGGCTGGATCACCTCCACTTTGGCCCACTCTCCAGGACACCTTAGGCTGTTTGCTCTCACTGCCACCACAGATGCTAGGGACCTCCCTCACCACCCTGTCAGGCTTGGTCTTCTTGCGTTGGGCTCAATTTGTAACCGTCAAAGTCCCAAACCATGCACCAGACTGCTAGCTGACCACTAAGGCCTCAAGTTGCTGCCATACTCTTGACCACAATGAGCAGTGATGTTGCTGATTGCCAAAAGCCCTGCTGTAGGTCCCCAGCTGTTACCATGCTCTAGACTCGATGAAGCCGCAATGCCGTTGCTGCTGCTGCTGCTACCTCCATGACCAAGCTGTCTCCAGAACTAAGTAGAGGGGTTGAAAAATCTAAAATAACTTCAAAATACAAAAGAATAAAGAAATGTAGATGGAGTGGATGTGCCTGTTTTGCTGCCATCATTTTGTGAATGCTGGAGGAGGTGGTGGATAAAGTGCCAATCAGTGAGACGTATTGTCTTGAATGTTGCTGAGCTTCTTGAGTGTTTGTGAATAGCTTCAGTATCTGAGGAGTCACAAATATTGCTGAAAGTTGTGCAATCATCAGTGAACACTTCCTCTTCTGACGGAGGGAAGGTCATTTATGAAGCAGCTGTCCTGGGCTAGAACACTACCTGCAGCATTTGCTACGTAAAAAAAGTTTTTCATTACATTGAGATAACAGGTGTAGAGCTGGATGAACACAGCGGGCTAAGCAGCATCAGAGGACCAGGAAGGCTGATGTTTTGGGCCTAGAGAATGAAAGAATCTCAGATTCTCCAGCATCTGCAGTTCCTACTATCTCTAAAACCATTTCCTTACATTGCTGTTTCTTCTTTTGTTAATTATCTTGAATCTGTGCTCTCTTGAACTCAATCATTACACAAATAAGAAGTGCTTTCCATATCTACGGATACAGACTGCTGATCATTTTAAATAGCATGTCATATCCCCTGTCTGGCTTCTGTAAGGAAAACTGTCCCAACTTCTGCAGTGGCTGAGCCTGCATTTATTACCTATCCCTAATTGCCCCAATAAGGTGATGGTGAACTGCTTTCTTGACCAGTTGTAATCCCTTTGTAGGTAGACCCACAATACTATTAGGGAGGGAGTTCCAGAATTTTGACCCTCTGACAAATATATAGTGATACATTTCCAAGTTAGGATGGTGGGTGGCTTGGAAGATACCTTCCTGGTGGTTGTGTCTCCATATGTCTACTGCCCTTGTCCTTCCAGATGGTGGTGATCATGGTTTTGGACTTGAGGATTCTGTGACTCTTTTTCATGCACTCTCTAATGTTTTCATATCTTTCCTTAAGTCTGGTACCCAAAATTGATGCAATAGTCTGGATGAGACCGAATCAATGTTCTACAGAAGTTTAACATAATGTAATTGTGATTGTACTTTAAGTTGCATTTATGAAACTTAGAACACCGTGCAATATATTTTCTTAGCCACTGTTTCAATTTGTCCTGGCAAATCAATTATTTTTGCAAATGTATGTGCTGGTCCCTCTGCTGCATGTTGTTTAGAATTGCAACTTTTGTATTATATCTGTATTCCTCCTACTTCTCTGCCTTAAATACCATCTGATATTGTACATGGGTCTGAAAAGATTAATGTTAAGGAGTGCTAACAGACATTATCAAAGTATTGTTGTGATACTAGACTTGTGGGAGAACGGTTGAGGATCTCAATGGGATTAGTTCTAACATTAGATCTTTCTCAAAAGTCTTTGCAATAATGTCTGTCACAACAATGTAATAGCTATTTGTTGACGTGTAAAACTGTACTTTATTCACAACAAGAAACTCTCCTAGTTAGACCAGGTAGAAGTCTTCCTCTCCCACGTAAGACCAAGAAAGCCTTGAGGTTTGTCTAACTTTAATCAGGATGGTGGCAGCAACCTTCAGCATAAGCAGCAGTTTATTCAATGGAGTGAGCTGGCAATGGCTCATGCAACATCCTGCCACTCGTCTGCCCATTGCACTCACCTTTCCATGTCCTTTTGAGCTCCTTCTGGTTAGAAAGTGGTTGAAGTAGAAAACTTGATAGAGTTCGAGCTGATGAAACGGTTGGAGCTAACTGTCGGGAGTGTTTCAGTTGATGAAATGTTTGGAGTTGAGTGTTTAGGAGTACAATATTACTTTCTTTGGCCATGTGGTTTGGGCTGCTGTAAGTTGTTTTTGTCCAGAAGTGCTCCCGGCATGCTTGGCGGGTCTAATGGCGGCGTTTTGTGCTCGGTGATGAGCTCGGTACGGACTCGGTAGCTTATACCCAGGTGTTTGAGTTAGAGCCGAGCCGAGCGGGTCCTTGGCCGGGTCGGCGGTCATGCGGCAGTTCCTCAGCCTGGTTTTGTTGTGCCTTTGCCGGTCGGGCTGTGGGGAGCAACGGGACGATGGTGAGTGAGGCCGCTGCCGCCTGTTCCCATTGATGGAGATACCCTCATTGCTGCTCCGGGTGGAAGAGCCGCCCGAAGTTTACAATTATTCGTAAAACATCACCTTATTCCCCATATAGTGAAGGACTTACTTCAAACACTTCACTTCCTTTCGCAATGTGCCATCTCGTTCCCGAATATTTCGCCCCTCTGTTTCCTTTTCCAACGTGTCTGTTTAAAATATTGCAAGAGGGATAGTCATAAATATAATTGACTTTTTCTCGATTAATCTGTTCACATGGAATCCTCTCCCCCATTACTCAATCTTTAATATTTTTGCACACTTTGTTTCTAATTGTGAGTCCAATTATCGGTTACTATTTTGAGAAAGAAATTCCTCTCAATTAGAAATAAAAACAAATTGCTGGAGAAACTCAGCAGGTCTAGCAGCATTTGTGGGAAGGAAGCCAAGTTAATATCTCTGAAGAAGGGTCACCAGACTGAGTTGAATTTCTCCAGCAATTTCTGTTTTTTTTGTTTCAGAATTCCAGCATCTGCAGTTCTTTGTTTTATTCCTCTGAATAAGACCTGACCCTCCCTCACTACTGTGAAATTATATCCTTTTGCCCTGCCTTAATTATTTAGATTGAGGTGTTTACTTGTCCAAAGTTATTTACCTGAGGAATTGATGCCAGTCCAAAGGAAAGATTAGGAGTAATGCTCATGTCTGTAGTCTGAACAACAGATTTTAAAAGGGCCTTCAAGGAGGAGAGACAAATATAGAAACTGATGGTTAAAGGAAGGAAGGATTTCAAGAGAGTTTAATGGAGATAGTTTAGGCACGCTGGGTGAAATAAGGCCAGAGGGCTGGAGGGTTTAGGCAGAAGAGATATATTAAGAATCCATTTGCTTTTGTGCAGTACGTCAATATACTCTGCATGGCCTTTGAAATACATGTTGAATTGCAGCCATTCTTCTATGGAGATAGTTAACCAAATGTCCATGAACAATGCAATGATCAGATTTTTGTTAGTGATAAAAGCTTAGATCATTGGAGGGATCTTTGGAGATTGAGTAACAGAATGATGATTTCACCTTGAGTGCATAGACATAGCCTTAATTTAGCATTAATCTGAAAGACAGCACCTCCAGCAATGTAGCATTCTCACTAGTGAATTGAGAGAAGTTATGCAAATAAATAGATGAGAGACTAAGACAGGATTTTAAAAAATATGATTGAGTATTTAAGTGGGAGTTAAATGTAGATCATAGAGGGGACCAGATCCCACTTCATAGTGATATTGGTCGCATGATCTTTACAAAGCCTTTCTTTCTTTTCCTTTTCTAGTTCACATCTTTGATACCTGGAACTCCTTACAGAATTATGCATTGTCATTATGGCATGTTAGACATTATATCTGTTCGACCATTGTTGTTGCCATAGGAGTTTGGGTAACTGTTGAGTATTTGAGTAAAAACTACAACAAGGTAAGAAATTTACAAAGCTCTTTTTGTGTGATTTGTAACAGAGGCAATAAAGTATTGAAACTTAGGTTTCGGTCTGTTATTTTGCCATATTAGTTATGTGGCTTTGAGTGGTCAGTTAACATTGAGGTGGTGGATGACATGAATCAAAAGAATATCAATGAAGATCATTTCTTGATCTCTAATCTGAGACTCCAAAACAATGAAATAAAAATGGGGATCCTTTTGTAAATACTTTATTGTTACCGAGCAAAGTCTTTAAAACATTTTTTTGTAAAATTAAACTTGTTAGTTTGAAAATAAATACCGTGTGCAGTTACATCTGTTTTCCACTTTTTCAATATTTAGTTATTTTGATTGTGCAAATATTTGATTCCCTATATATTATGCGCATGCACAGTTATGTAATGAAAAATGCACTGTTTCTTATGAAATGTTTTTGTTAACAAGGAAGTTGACTGCTGCAAAATATTTTAAACAGCAGAAAAATGAGGACTGCTTTGCGCCAAACATAGTTGACGGAGTTATTCAAAACGGACAGTTAGTCCAAAAAGTAAAGGAAATTCATGTTGCTGGGGTGAAGATTTTCTTTGGTTCTCAGATGGGTACTGCTGAGGTAAGGATTTTAAAATAAATACGCATTTCAAATTTTAGTAAACAATCTTCTTACGTTAGCTTTCATCTCACTCAGTTTTAAAGTTTTACAATACTTCAGATGTCAAAAGTACACTTTAGATTCCAATTTTTCATATGTAGTTGGATGTAGTGATGAACTACGTAGGCTTGAATTCCCTTCATGACAGGAAAATAACATTTAGCATTTTCATTTATAGTTTATACCCATTTGGAGTTGTAGAAATGTATTGAATGTTTCCACATTAAAGTGGTTGCTGGCCTGTTTGAAAGTGACGCAACTGAATACTGAGATTGAATCTAGGTTGATCAGGCGAGTAATCAGCTAAAGGCTCATATGATATCATGGCAGTTGTTGCAGCAGTGTAGACAGGAGTTGTGCATGCAGAGGTCCTGACATAGCTGACTCAGCATAAATTGCCTGGGAACTTGAAACTTGTGATGAGCAATTACCCAGCACCCAGATCCGCTGAAAATGACATCACCTCCGAGTAAGCATCAGAGACTTTGGAGTGTTCTAATATGCCTTAGTTTAATAGTTACCCAGGAAAAGTTAGAGAATTAGAACTTGCTGTAATGACTGGATAAGAATTAAATTGCTCACCCTCCCATCCTGACTCCCTTGGAGCTGACCAAACTAACCTCAGCTGTTCATCCCATACTCCCCACAAACACTGATTTGAAACCTGATTTACTTACATGTGCGTGTGCACACACAGGCACACGCGCACGCACACCAATCTTGTTCCGAACCGACATCGAGCAGGCCAGACTGGACCTACTCACCCGACTACCACCCTACCCTGCATCAGTGTGGTACCTGATTTCCTGACTCCCATGCACGCACCTGAAAAGGCCGCATCCTAGGCAAGTGGATGATTTTCGATCTGATGTGGATGGGTGGTTCTGATCCAACTTTGGGACCTAGACATGTTGTCTCGAAGGTTGTGATGCTGTCTTATTGGATCATATAATGTTTTCGGCTTGGATAGGATAGGATGTTGGGAAGAAATTTCCTTTTGTGGGAAAGTCTAGAGCTACTGGATGGTTTAGAAATGAGATGTTCCTTTTAGTACAAAAATATGCAAAAGAAATTCTCATCAGAAACCAATGGAGGCGATTTTATTGAATTTATCCAAGATAAAATTAGATTGACTTTTGATAGTCAAAGGAGTTGATGCCTTTGGGGTTCAGACTGGAAAGTCGGGTTGAGACAGCGACCAGCTCACCTGTGATCTTATTGAATGACAGAAGAGGCTCAAAGGACCAAAAGGCTGAATCTTGCTCCAAATCATGCTTTTTTTTCTGATGAAAGAGCATCAGCCTGAAACATTAGCTCAGTTTTTCTCTCTAGGTGTTTCTGGGCTTGTTGACCATTTCCAGAATTTTCTGTTTTTATTTCAGATTTCCAGAATCTACCAACTTTGTGTTTGATCAGATTGTCAGAGCTAGTCAGGTTCATAGCTCTCCCAAGGGGTTATCATTGTGTACCCAATCTTACTGGCTCAATGAGTAACTTACAAGGATAGGCAAGTTTTTTGACTGTTGGATTGCTTCTGCTCATCTCCAGAAGCGTGGAAGTTTTGGCTTGCAGGACATGTTTTAGACAATTAATTATGTCTTTGTGGCCGACAAAGATGTAATTGCTTGCCTTGATAATTCTGCATTTTTGTTCCACTGAGGAATCCATTTAAATCTTCAAAATTCAGACAGTGAGGACAAGTAAATAAGAGCTATAAGTGAAAATAGGACTTGTTGATCTTATCTGACAGGGTGAATTGCCAGGCCTTCGGTGAAAGTCAAGATGCCCCTGAACTAGATTGGGATGCTTACTGCATGTTTGTAACCTGCATAGTTCTTTGTTGATCTATAATCCAGCAGAATATGAGTATAGGATATACTAGAACAAAAAAGTCAGAGATATCATGAATAAATAAAACATGACTTCCCAAAGTGGGGGTAAGAACCTTAAATATCAATGTGAACTGAAGTTTTGGATTTGCAAGCTCGAAGTCAGCAGTACCCTGCCATGGAACTTTGACATTATAATGGTTCTGTGTCTGTTTGAATAGATGCTTCCTCTCTTGCAACTATTTTCAGCCTAAAAATGGAATCTAGGTTGGAGAAAAAATTTTGGAAGCAATGAAATAAAAACAGAAATACACCAAAGATCTGGAAGTATCAGTGGAGGGGTCAGTGGTTAATGCTCAGATCGATGAACTTTCAATAATAACAATTAATCCAGGCAGAAGTTCAGGACTTCTGAGACAGCACCTTCCAAACGCAAGACCGCAATCGCCAAGAAAGCCAAGGGTGTAGTTTATGATCCAAAACACTCCTTATCCTGACTTGGAATTATTATTGTTCCTTCTGTGTCACTGACTCAATCTCAGAACAGCTTATCAACAGCACTGTGGGCATGACTATAACAAATGACTGCGTAGCAGTTCATGAAGGCAGCTAATTGCCACCTTCTTGAAGGCAATTTGAGTTGGGCGGTAAATCTTGGTCCTGTCAGCAAAACCCACATCTTGAAGGAATGAAAAAACAAAAAACACTGTTACTCATGGAGAGTTTTGATCTAAACTTAAATTAACTTGCTGCAAAGTTGTAAATCTATAAATGCTCTGAATGCAATCACTAATTTTGTTGTAAGGGAGATGATGTGCCTCCTGATCATTATTATTGCTGTACTGTTCTAACTGGAAAAACTTAATAAGATAGTAGGTTTCAAGTAAGTCAAAGGGGGAAACATGAAAAAAGACAGTTCAGTGATGGGTTGGAAAACTGGAGAAGTTAAATGATGAAATAGTTGGTGCAATACCAAGGGGATTGGTAGTGGGACAAGTTGAGAAACAAAATAAGCGTTGAGAAAAATTTATGAATGGTTGAATGATAACCAACCACTGTCCGAAACTAAAGAAAAGAAAAAATGAGCAAGACCAGAACCTACAAAAAAAGGAAATAAAATGGATGCACAGATTGCAGTCTGAAATTGTTGAACGTATTGCTGAGTCTGGAGACCTGCAAAATGCTCAAGGATGAGGTGCCATTTCGCAAGTTTGCATTGAGATTCATTGGAACACTGCAGAAGATTGAGGACTGAGACATCAGCAGAAGAGCAAGGTGGAGAATTAAAATGATGGGACCAGAAGCTCTTGATCATGATTTTTGGACCAAATGAATGTGTTCTAAAATTGGTCATCAAATTATGATTGGTCTCACCAATATAAAGTACCTTATACAGTATGATAAATTGCAAGAAAGGTGCACATTTTGCTGTTTTGTCTCAAGCAGTTTTTGGGCCTTGAAGAGTGAAGTGGCATGACCTTTGCCTTAATTATTGGAAATTGTTGTGGGCTGTGAAGGAGACATTGGGGATGAGTGAAGAATGAACTGATTTCATCGAGGAAATGCTGGAAGGCCAGTGGACAGTAAGTTTGGTGATATCTCATTAGCCTAGTTGGTAGGGAGTTCTTGGTTTTGGGGTAAAACAGACATCAGAAATGCTAGAGTGGAAGGTTTGTTTTGATGGTAAAATGTCCTTAAAGCCTCGTATAACGAACTGTTGAGAGAGAGATTTGGGCTTCTTGTGAATATTTATTAAGACCTTTCCAGGTTGCCTTCTATCACCTTGGTAAATATGTGATAGAATGATGGAGTTGTTGATTGCACACAATAAACTCTTGACGTAAGGTAATGAAAACCTCTGTGGTTGAAAGCTCCGGGAACCAAATCTACAATTAGCTGTTCCTTCTGAGTATTGCAGTATTTGAGGGGTGGGTGGGAGTGAGGGTGGTGGTGCTCGTGCTGGTGGTTTCTCAATTTTTCCCCATTGCAAACCTGCAACTATGGCTTATTGATAATAAAATGTGAGGCTGGATGAACACAGCAGGCCAAGCAGCATCTCAGGAGCACAAAAGCTGACGTTTCGGGCCTAGACCCTTCATCAGAGAAGGGTCTAGGCCCGAAACGTCAGCTTTTGTGCTCCTGAGATGCTGCTTGGCCTGCTGTGTTCATCCAGCCTCACATTTTATTATCTTGGAATCTCCAGCATCTGCAGTTCCCATTATCTCTGATACTATGGCTTATTGTCTTGCTCTAACTGACCTTTGTAAACTTTAGAAACATGCCCCAGCTTGCACCCTGTTTTTTATTTGTTAATTTTCCTGTACATACCTCTCCTTTTGCTTCACCACCTTTGGAAAGACATTCACCCATTTTACATTGTCTGAAAATTTTTTGTCTTGTTGTCGCCATCTTCAGAAATATTCTGTTTGAACTTTGTCTGTTCAGTCTCTTTTGATGTTCTATTCACCCTATATGAAGCACCATGGTATATTTTGTATGTTAAATGTGCTGTATAATTTTGTTGCAGAGTGAGAAGAAAGTTCACTCTATGTTTGGCAAACAGAAATGGATTTGTAAATAATTTGATTTAGCTATTCTGATTCAAACATGCTGAAAAGTGCTTGGGCCAGATATTAGAAGACACTGCTCATTCCCGAAGCTGTGACATAGATTTGAACTGACACTGCTGTAGCTACAATGTAGAATTAGTGCCAGACAGAATTTTTGCGGAGTGTAATTTCTACATGTTGACTTTATAAGGACTTCTCTCAGAAAGATTTTGTATTCCAGAGGTTTGCCAAAACTCTTGCAGAGTCTGTACAAAAACTAGGATTTCCTGTGGAAGTTATTGATCTGAAGGAATATGATCCAGATGAAAACCTGGTGGAAGAGGTTGGTTATTTTATATCGATTAATTTTGTATGCTCTTAATCAAAGCCCTGATGATATGAAATTGAGTAACTAATACCTTACTCGTCACATTGCATGGGGCAAGTTGGATGATTTACTATTTTATACATGAGTGTTTGTTGTCATTTGTGGTGGGTTTCTAAATATGGTTTCAGACTGAGTCTCAGCAGCAAGTTTCAGCATTAAGAGTTCCCTATTCCATAGTTCGAAATGAAGATGAATTGTTTTTTGGCAGGAATTTTATTGAGATTGTCTTCACTAATTTCATGTACAATGTTTTTATCTTGTAACGTGATAATATTTATGGTGGTTATTATTCATTGAAACCGCATCTAAGTTCTAGTTCTGTTGAAATAACTTTCCAACCTTTTCAGAAGGAGAGAAATGGATCACTTTTAACGCTTTAATGTATTGTTCCAAAGACACAGAATATTGCAATCTTTAACCATGCAAGACTAAAATTTATGACATTTTAAAAATTCTAATTGAGATGTTTTGAAATAAGAAAAGTCCCAAAACTAATTATTTTGCTAAATTTCCTACTATCTAATCTTCACAATTTCTTAATATCACTGGGTCAAAATCCTGGAACACCCTCCCCCATCTAATGGCATTGCATTTGTACTGATACTGAGTGGACTACAGCAGTTTCTGAAGTCAACTTGCCACCATCTTATCAAGGGCAGTTAAGGATGGGCACCAAATGCTGGCCTAGCCGTTGATGCCCACCTCTGTGAATTGGAGAAAAAGCCTTTTCAGACTCAGATTCAGAGAGAAATTTTGAAAAGTTAATTCGTGCAAACTATAGTTTGACCCAGAATGCTCATTTGGGAAGATGATTGGGCCGAGATAATATTCCAGAAATGTATTTACTGCATTAATCAGATTATTTAGAAATAAATACTTTGTTTGTGCAGGTCTACAGTAAAACTATCTGTGTATTCATGGTTTCCACATACACTGATGGACAACCAAATGAAAGTGCTGCCTGGTTTTGTAAGTGGTTGGAAGATGCAACGCATGACTTCAGATATGGCAAGACTTATCTCAAAGGCTTGAGATATGCAGTATTTGGCTTGGGCAACTCTGTTTATGAAAATCACTACAACACGGTAAGTATATTGAATGTTTTTCTGCACCTGCTCAGGGCTCTTACATTTGGCTGCAATCTTCAAAAATATGTCCAGAATTCCTCAATTATCATATAATAAGAATTAACTACCTTTGCAATTTTGTTGCAATTTGACCAATGCCAATGACCTGTAGAGGGCAGGAAGACACTTTGCAAAGCATGTGGTAATCAGAGAGCAGCGACATATTCTATTTGTTTGTTGTAGATTCTGTAGCCCTTTGCTATACAGACTAGCATTCTGATCAAGTTTGCTTGCATTTGTCTATGTGGGTTTTCTTTTTCATGTTATTTAAATGTTGTGAAAATACAACAGTATAAGATGGATTGCTGTTACCTCCAAGGTTCGGTTAAAGGTGCTAGCAATGCAGTACTAAGATGAAAGCCATCCTGATTACATTTTTTGCTTTATAGTTATGTATTGTCCATGGCTTTCATGTACATTGTATTTTATTGTACTTTAATGTTTTATGTGGGAATGATTTGAAATCTCACTATGAAAATAAGAACTTGAATCTGATTTAAAAACAGCTGTAATGTAAATCGGAGACATGTAAAAATAAACGTGAAGTAGTCAGATTGGTGTAAAAGCCCAGCATTTTTGCAAAGCTCTTTTAGAGAAGAAAACCTGCACCCTTGCCCAGTCTGACTTGGATTAGACTCCAGCCACACATCTTTGGACTTACAAATGTAGTTTTCCTGACATGTTTTTCCATTTCATGATTATATTTGTAGCTGAGCATTGATTTTTTTTTTCTCTTTTTCTTCATTCCACAATTGGAAACTCTTGAAACTGAGTCTTCTGTACACCCATTTTGTCATATTAATTAACTGTCAGCAATGAAATCAACCATTGCAACTAACTGCAGTGCATGACCTGTTTTAGGTTGGCAAGAATATTGACATGTGGCTGTGGATGTTGAGTGCCAGTCGTATTATGACTCGTGGAGAAGGTGACTGCAATGTAGTGAAGAGCAAACATGGCAGTATTGAAGCTGACTTTGATAAATGGCAAGCCGTATTCTTGAGCAGAGTACAAGCACTCTGCAAAGAGGAAAAAAACAAATGTAGTGGCAGCTGCAAAAAGGAGCAATGTAAGACCAAAGACCAGAAACATAAAGAAGATGCCAATCAGAATGAAGAAGTGCCAGAAAAGATAAAAGATTACAATAGTGAAGAGGTAAATTATATCACATTAAAAGTACCTACTCAGTGTAACAATTGGTCCCCTTACTATTCTGCCCTCCAATATACTCGTGAAGGACTTGGCTTGCATCGCTATTTCCCTTTCTTTTGCTCATTGATAAATGATAACTCCGATTTTGGTTACTGGGCTTCTAAAACCTGCTTATCTTAATGCAGCTTGTGAATGGTTAAGACCTTTTCTTCAAGGGCCCCACACAGCCACACTCACTCCAAGTCAACAGTGTGTTTTATATTACATTTGAGAAGTCACGTACTGCTAAATTTTCTCAGTAGTATGTATAGACTGGGTAAAGAGAACAAATATTGCTTGTGTTTTTATGTAACATTTATTTCCTGCAGAATCATTGAACCCATTACTATTCCTATGTTGTCAGTTAAATTCTTCTATTGAAATAGTTTTGTGGATAGAAGGTAGAGGGAGTCTGAACTGGACATCAAATTCAGTACCATCCAGTTGCCTGAATTGCGTTATTGTCCTTTTCCCATTTGCCAAGCTTGGTTCCTCTTGCCAATAGCTCTCAATGGAAACACGTCTTAAAATTAGCTTTATTGTCAATAAATACTTATTTTCTACCTGGCAGAGTGCCTGATTGCATTGATTAAGATGGGAAATGAGCCTTGAAAAACATTGGAGAAGGAGAAACTCTTATTGACTGCTAAAGTCTATCTCCTGTACCAATGACCCTGAGACATTGACCTCTTTCAATGTTGACGGTAGGGCAAAAACTGTAGATACTAAGGAGTCCCTAAATCTAGGCCCTCTGTCCCATAGTGTATAAGGCTGTCCTATAGACCACTGCAAGCTGTCAACAGTGAGACAGTACCAAATTAGTCTGAACATTTGTTGCCTCAAAGACTCAAGGCCCTGACATGAACTATTGACCTGGCCCAGACTTTGCTCATATTTTGCTCATGAAAACTTAGTTAAAGGAATGGAATAATGTTGGAATAAATGAGTTAACTTTATGATCGGAGACTAATACAAGTATGATGTTACAGTGATATGTTGGGGTGTTGGCCCTTTTCAATTTGTATTAATAATGTAAATGAACGGACCAAGCATAGTAAATTCAAATATACTTTGACCAATACTCTCTCAATGATTTACAACCCTTTAGTCTGATCACTTTTTCTTGGCCTTTAAAAGAATCTGGTTTTTCCAAGGTTTTGCAGCAAACATTGGTTTCATTACTGCAAGAAATAACTTTGGTACACTCATCGTAAAATTCTTTTCTTTTTCATTTGGATATTGAAAACGTCACAAAATTTTATCTGTTATTTTAACTCTTGGCTTAATTCCCAATGGTGTAGCTTAGGTTTCTACTTGTAACTTTTTCTACCATCTTTTGATCATTGATCTTCTATCCTCCCCATCACCTTCTATATGAAAATTTCACCTCCTGTTTAAATCTGTTCATCGTCTTACCCATCCTTGTCTCTGTTACATAGTCCAGCCTTCCACACTTACAACCCCATTAAACCTTATACTCTAATTCTGAGCTCTTGCATTTTCAAGACCACAGTTTTACTCATGGGATGTGGGCTTGGCTGATGAGACAAACATATTGCCCACATCTTGGTCTGGAGTCCCATGTCAGCCAACCTAGGAATGAATGGCAGATTTGCTTTTGTGATGTTGGTGAACCAGATGAGTTTTTATGACAGTCGACAGCGGTTACATGTTTTACTATTAGATTAGCTTTGTTATTCCTAGTTTTTTCAAATTGAATTTGAATTTCATTTACTGCAGTAGTATTCTAAACCATTTCTATAGTACAATAAATTGAGGTTGAAGTAACTAATCTGGCGACACGACCGTTACACCATTTGCCTCTGCATGTGATATTGACATTTGTGATTAGGAAGAAGTGGCCACAGGCGACGAAGGATGTGATGCAGCAACAGTTGTTCTTACATTATTTCAAATTGAACCTCGTTCTCAGGAAGCCTCAGGTGTTACAGATTTTTAAATGCAATCTCCATAGCAGATTTCATAAATTTTCTACTCCTTCATCACCACTAACTTTTGCTGAGAAATTAGCTTCCAAGGCTGCTGTGTTTACAGTACTCTGCTGTTGTCTTGTTATCGAAGCTGTTACTGCATTTTGTCCTTCCGGAGGCCTTTTGCTACTATATTGATCTATTTAGTGAGCATTTTCAAATTTTCATTTTGGTAATGTACTAAAAATGGGGTATTAGTAATCATTTTCAACACAGAATTAATTTAAAAAAATTGTTATGACTCAAGTGGCAGTTTCGTGTGAATGAAAAATTTATTCAAGGATGAACATTTCTAAGACCTTTTTTCTTTCATATTACTTGAGCTGGATACATGCAGATTTAAAGTTGCCAGTGTATTTTAAATGTTTAGTTAATTTTGTGGTGCATATTAAGGCATAACATGATAGCTCTTGCATTATATAGTGTTATCAAATTTTGCTGAATTAAATCTGTTTGTATTAATGCACAGCATTGACTCCTGTCAAAGTTACGTGGTTTCATGTGCTGAAAATCTCTCTGATCTCTGCCATTCAATTCCTCGTTTTGCAGCTCACTGGCTTCGTGCATTGTTCTTGATTTGCCCTGCATTGGGTTTTGTTTTGTGCATATCATTGCTTCGGGTGCATTGTTTATCACAAAAACAAGAGTTGATACTTAAACGTCTTTAGGTGTCACTTTATACATGTGCATTCAGACTTTCAAAAAGAAATTGAACAAATACATTTTGGAAAGATATTTCAATCATGTATAAAATTGCAGTCAGCGGTCTGAACAGTAGTTTTTCATCCCAGGTATACAAACTTTGTCAAACTTTGCAGTGGCATGACGTTTAAAAGGAATCTATTGATAATTAGGCTTGTAGTTCTTTAGGTTTTTAATTATTTTTGTGCATTAATTTGTTGCAAGTTCATAACATCATAGAAATGGAAATGGAGCATCTGGGATCTCTGTGTCGAGGACAAAGAGCACAAAGTGTAATTTGGGGGTTGGTGGGTGGAGTGCAGTGGAGAATTTGGTGTCAAATCAGGCACAGGAAGAAGGAATGGTTAGATTGAAAATGTGGAAAAATGCAAAAGGAGAAATAACAGGAGAAACCTTTTCAATTTTAAATTGAACATTTTAAAACTCTGTAAAATCAAATAGGAAGGAATAACATGTTTGTAATAGTTTTCAATGCCAGAAATGTCAACAGTCTTGATTAACAACAATCGTGAAATTAAAATGGGTCTGGAATGGACAAGACAACTTTGTTTTGACCAGCTTAGTTTGTACATTACGTTGCAAATTTGGGAATCTTGCACCATTCAATGCATTTCACTTGCGAGTCAGATGACAAATCCTGCTATTTTAAAGCCAATGATAAAGCAGTACAACTTGAGCAGTGAATTTGGATTATTGAGTTTCATTTGCACTTTGTCTGAAATGTGTAACGCTTAGACAGTAGCAGTTGCCATTATCTTGCCTTTAATTTGAAAGGACATTCCTGTGTCTGTGAATCAGAATACGTGCTGTTGAAATTGATTTGAACAGGATTGGAAATCAATAAAAAAGTACCTACTTTTAGTTTACACAGATTGCCACACCAGCTGTGGTCCTCTGCCATGTGGTAAAGAGAACATGTAACTTCAAACCATGAAGATGCTAATAAGTCTATGATATTGTCAATAATGTTTCATCATTGGATAGATTTATTTCTTCAACTGCTATAACATTGACAAGTAAATGCTTGTCTATTAACTTAACATCAATTTTGTAACTGGCAAATTGTATAGTGACTTCCATTTTAGTGTAGAAATCCACAGACGTTAGATTAGTAGCTTGCAACATTTGAAATGAGACTTTACCAGAAGTTACTAAAGATGAGGTGTGACATGTGGATATATGTTGTTTATTTGGTGGTGCATATGATTTTCAGGTAACTTTAATTGTTTCTGATTCTCCTATTTTGATTCCTATTCTTCCCTCCAGGAAGAACTGTTTGAGACAACGAGTGAAGAAGGATCAGGAGTGGAAGATGAAACTGAATCAACTTCTGTCCTTGATGTAGAGGATCTGGGCAATCATATGAACAATATGAAAGCAGCAAAGGTATAGGTCCATTTATCATTATGATAAGCACTGACATAATTAACCAGGGTTGTCCTCACTCCATTAGAGTTCTGGCACCAAGCTAAACTAAGCTTCAGGAAAACTGGATTTAATTAATTGCTTTCAACAGAAATTGGAGTCTTGTACGTTATTTTGTCAAGTGGAGAAAAGTGCCCTGGCGTAACTTTTTTCATACCTTTTTGATTTACAGAGATCTTTAGTTAATGGATGAGTTATGTGACAAAGTTGTTGCCTGGAAAAATTATCTTTAGACCAGTTAAGGAAATTTTCAAAGATGAACTTTGCAATAATTTCATTCTTGAGATTTATAACTCAAAGTTCAAAGAAAAATCTTCTTTAGTACTTCTTCTCCATGTCTAAAATGCATATGGCTGCTCATAAAACTTCCTTGTGTCCTTGGTTTTTGACACAGCCACATTAAGAGAATTTGCAGTGTTACTTTGAGATTTTAGGTATAATACTGAATCTTTTGCAGAGAAAGATGGTGGACGGGAAAAAAAACTGTGGCAGTAGGAGCTGCCCTTTTTTTTTGAGGTATTTTCAGTGTTGGAGCTGACTACTTCATTCCAGGAGCAGTAATTACTTTTTTTATAGACTGTTGCAAATTCCAGAAGAAGTGGTGGATGCTGGTGTGATTACAACATTTAAAACGCATCTGGACATGTATATGAATAGGAAGAGTTTAGTGGAAAATGGGGCAAATGCTGACAAATGGGACTAGATTTACATAGGATATCTGGGTGGCATAGACGAGTCGGACTGAAGAGTCTGCTTCCATGCTATACATCTTCTATGACTCTAAATCATGAAAAGCTGCTTGGAGACTGTTGTGTGTTTTTGCAAACTCTGGCTAACAGCTGTTATATCTTGTTTTGGTTTTTCTGCTGTAGCAATTATTCGTTATGCTTAAAAAGTTTTTGATGTTCCAAAAAGCAATAACCTATTGAGGTTTAATGTAGTTCAACTTTTTATAGTAGTTACCAAATAGTTTGTAGTATGCATGGGCACATTACTGAAGAATTGCTCCAATCTCAAGATAAAAACAAACATTCTAAACTATGTCAAATTTGGAACTGAACTATGAAGATGATTTGAGATATTAGAGTGTAAACAAAATAGTGTTAAAAGGGTTAGATGTACTACATGTTACAAATGATAATTGAATAGCACTTTTTTTTTGCACTGAAACTTATGATGACGAAACCTGGCTCCTTCTAAAGGGGACTTGGCTTTTGTGTTGTCAGAGCATATAACAGTATCATGTTAATGAGATTAGAAGTACAAATATTTACTGAGACATGCAAGATCTAAACTAATAGCTGCAAGTTAGATAGGCAAAATATGTCCAGAAACCAAAATAATAGGGAAAAATTTGGATTCAGGGGAAGATAAAATGAACATTTAAAAAAAAGTATAAAAACCAAAACTTTGTTGAAGATTCCGAATTAAAACAGACAACAATACCCTAGCCTTTATTGTTCAAACGGTTGAGTCTAGGAGTTGGAACGTTATGTTAAGATTGTACAGGACATTGGTGAGGCCTCTTCTGAGGTACTGTGTCCAATTCTGGTTGCCCTGCTATAGGAATAATATTGTTAAGCTGGAGAGGGTGCAGAAGAGACTTACCAAAATGTTCCCGGGATTGCAGGGTTTTGAGTTAAAGAGGAGGCTGATTAGGCTGGGTCTTCTTTCTTTGGAGCATAAGAGATTGAGGGCTGACCTTTTAAAGGTGGTTTATAAAATCATGATGGGTATAGATAAAGCCAATGGCAGGGGTCTTTTCAGTAGAATCGGGTATTTCAAGACTACAGGGCATATTTTTAAGGTGACAGGAGAAAGATTATAAAAAAGACATGGGAGCAGTTTTTTTCTTAGTGTGGAATGAACTTCCAGAGATGCAGGTACAGTTACAACATTTAAAAGACATTTGGATAAGTACATAAATAAGAAATGTTTGGAGGGATATGGGCCAAGCACAAGCAGCTGGGACTAGTTTAGTTTGGGATTATGGCCAGCATGGAATATTTAGATCAAAGGTTTTGTTTCCATGCTGTATGACTGTATGATTCTGAGGTAATTAAAATCTCAAGGAATGAGCGGTCATCATTATGAAAGTTAGTTTTCAATGCCATTGAAGCACTTTGCAGAAGCTGAGACTTGTCTTACAATGAACGAGTTGCTTACATGAATGGATGAGTCGCAGACTTTTCAGCATGTTTCATGGTTTTCTTTCATGTAATCACCACAACGATTAGCTATTCCATCTGTTTGTTGAATTGAGTGAAGGTTCTGAAGAGCAGGGAATTTGGCTGTAATTTTTTTTTTCTAGCTCTGCACATTTGTAATAGTTGGCAGTAGTGAGTGTATCCATTTTATCCTTTGTTATTTTGAGCCTGGAAAGCCTTTTTTTAAAACTTAAAAGTCCGTGTCATCATAGTGATCCCAGAACAGTTTCCAGTAAAGCAGCACTTACGTCAAGTCAGAATACTTAATACTTTATACACTAAATCTGTCAAAACAAATTTATCTGTCTATAAATTTTCAAATTTTTTCCAGAAAATCTAGATAAATTAGATTTGTTATGTTATTCTTGTCCATTTTCCTAGTAATGCTGTCAAGAAATTCTTGTAGATCCATCACGTGTGATCTAATTGCTCTTGATAGCTAAGCTGTTCAAATATTCACTTATGCAGCAGACAGTCAAGTATTTTTGGTCAGCTTGTTAAATTGACTGACTTGTGATTACTAAGTTCAAATGTAGGCTTAAATATTGAAACTACATTTGCCACCTTCCAACTGTCACATACTTCTCCAGGATTTGTAGAAATCTGGAGAAAATATTCTTTAATTACCTGAGGATTTCAGAATGTTTGATGTCCTCTACAAGTGCGTTGTGAATACTTAATCCTTTTAGGTTTTGTATAGGAATTTTTATTCACTTCCAAACTTATGGGTCACTTAGCATAATTTGTCATGTCTGGAATGCGTCCATAGATGTCTTTCGAAAATTGCTGTGAATAATTTATTTGAATACTTAACATCTGCCATTTTGTGCAATATTTTAGTCCAACTGGTCTTCTAATATTAGATTTTTCTCTATTAATATAGTTTGGTAGTTATTTATTTACATTTTGCTTTGTTTTTAGATAGCCTTACTCTATTTTTCTAAGAATCTTACTTTAAAAGGTACATTAGAAAGAAGTTAAAGTAAAATGCTGGTGTTGACCTGAAAGATGTTTGTGTTTGATCAGTGTGGTGACGTCTATAGAAATATTTGAGCGTTTTAGGCCTGGAGAAAACTTTTGAGGTTTTTCAAGATTTTTATTCACCTTACATCCTTCCAGAAACCAAATAAAATGTAAATGTGAAACTCCGTTTTCTATGCAAAAATTCATGTGGTTGAATACTTGGCTGGATATTGTAAGGCAGTACTTACGACACTCAAGCTGTATGCCACCCAGGACAAAGCAGCCCACTTGATTGGCATCATATTCATCATCTTCAGTGTTCGTTCCCTGCACCACGTATGTGTAATAGCAGCAATGTGTATCGTCTCCAAGACGTACTGCTGCAACCCATGAACACTCTTCAACTGCAATCTTCTGACTCCACGACCTCTACTACACTTTGTGAACAAAGCATCTGAAAGTTCTCCCAGCTGCTCATCAGCCTGACTGGAAACTACATATCGCTGCTCTGAGTCTGCCGCTGAGTCAAAATTCTAAACTGCTCCGTCGATAATGTAAGCCACCATGGTTCAGTGATTCAAAACAGTGGCTCACCACCACTGCCTTGAGGGCCTCGTCAGAGATGACCACATCCAGTGAACAAATATAGACTAATTCTATTATTAAAACTAGGAATTTTAAAATTTTATTTTTGGTTTGAGTGAGTTAAACTTTGAGGGTTGTTTAAACAGTTCTGTCAGCATTTTCTTGCAGGCGTGTAAAGCAAAGGAACGGAATTACTTCACAACCAGGAAAAACTCTGCATCAAATTTAGTCAGTTAACTGAGTGTTGACAGATTGTACAGAGCCAAATTGGTGCTGCTAAGGTAGAATGTTTCATGTTGAATATGAACGGTAGTCAGCTCACCCTGTGTTGTCTTTCTTGGAAACTAAACTTGAATTGTTTAGTGTTAAATCTGTGATGACTGAATTGCTTCCTGATGAACTTAATAAGCGTGCGTGATAGAAGATACTGATCTAATAATGTTGTTTTCAACAATTTTCAGATTCCTGTTCAATATCAAACTGCATCATGATCTTGTCTTATCTGGAGAATGCAATGAACATCTTTTTGCTGGTTCTCTCAATGGCTGTAAGCTTCCATAGTTATAAATTCCAAGTGTATAAAATGCCCGTGAAGTTTTTCATGCATAGAGGATTACCAATCGGTATTTAGGCATTTTAACATACAGTATGTTGAAGTGATATTCTCAACATTAAGGGGTGCTGTAACTCTTAAACTCCTGTGTCCCAGTTCAGCTTCCCTTGACACTAGATGGCACTGCTGCTCCTTTCCCAGACCTGCCTTGGAAGTTTTAATACCGAAATTGAGGAATAAATAAAAGTTTTGCCAACTTTGATTTCTTTCATGCTTATCCCATTCCTGCTCTCACTGCAGCTCCCTTTTTGGGCCGTGGACTTTTCTCCTTCTGCCGATAACCGTTTCTCCCCATTTCAGTTTCTTGTACCTTGCACCATTGTTTCTTCTGACAGTTGTCCTGTCGGCCTTGCATACGTCAATCCTTTCTAGTTACTGCGCATGCAAAAATAATTAAAGTAACTACACACTTAGCAAATTGAGTATATACTCAATTAGAAAAGAAATTCTTGGGACACTTGCTACATCTTATCTTTTTAGATTTTTGTTTTGTCAGTTTCAACAGGAATCTGGGCCAAATAATCTCCCTCTGCATAGATTTAGTTTTGTGATTTTTTTTTGTATTTGGATTTCTAGAAGGTATCTTACAAGGTACCACAGAAGCCTACCTCCTTGACTAAGTTTTGTCTATGTATGGCACCAAAGTATTTAGGAAAGGATATTATGAAGATGAAACAAGGAGAATGCTGATGTCTGCAAATAGGTTGAGTAACTGAGCGAAAACCTGGCAGATGGACTTTAATGTGGGGAAATGTGAAGCTGTTTACTTTGGCAAGAAGAATGAGAATTTGGAGTGTCGTTTACGTTGAAAAATGACTGCTGTGTTCTGAAGTGCAGAGAGATCTAGTTATTTTGTTACATTAGTCACATGATGTTAGTATGCAGGTACGGCAAGTAATTAAAGCTAATGGAATGCTGTTTTATGTCCAGTTCCTCTTTTGGAATAAAATTCATTGGTGAGACCACATCTTCAATGCTTTGTCTAGCCATAGTCTCCTTTTTTAAGGAAAGATGTAAATAAATTGGAGGTATTTCAGTAGAGAATAATGAGAATGATATTTGCAATGAGTATGTTGTAGGAGGGAAGGCTTCAGATATGTAGACAATTGGGATGCCTTCTGGGGAAGGTGGGACCTGTACAAGAAAGATGGGTTGTATCTGAACTGGAAGGGGACCAATGTCCTGGGTGGAAGGTTTGCTCGAGTAGTTCGAGAGGGTTTAAACTAGTATGGCAGGGGGGTGGGAACCTGAGCTGTATACCAGAGGTGAGCGTTGATGCAGGTGAGGCAATGGCAAGAGGTAGACCAGCCAGTGGGAAGGATTTTCCTGGGAAGGAACCAAGGGATCAGTTAAAGTGCGTTTGCTTTAACGCAAGGAGTATCAGGAATAAAAGTGATGAACTTAGAGCATGGATCAGTACCTGGTGCTATGATGTTGTGGCCATAACAGAGACATGGGCTTCTCAGGGGCAGGAATGGTTGCTGGATCTTCCAGGGTTTAGAACATTTAAAAAGAATAGGGAGGGGGGAAAAAGAGGAGGGGGTGTAGCACTACTAATCAGAGAGGGTATCACAGCTACAGAAGCTTCCATTGTTGAGGAAGATCTGCCTACCGAGTCAGTGTGGGTGTAAATTAGGAACAGCAAGGGAGTAGTCACCTCGTTAGGGGTTTTACTACAGGGCCCCCAATAGCAGCAGGGAGATTGAAGAAAGCATAGGTCGGCAGATTTTGGAAAAGTGCAGACGTAGTAGGGTTGTTGTAATGGGTGACTTTTAACTTTCCCAATATTGATTGGAACCTTCTTCGAGCAGAAGATTTGAATGGAGCTGTTTTTGTAAGGTGTGTTCAGGAGGGTTTCCTAACTCAGTACGTTGACAGGCCGACGAGGGGAGAGGCCATTCTAGACTTGGTACTCGGAAACGAGCCGGGGCAGGTATCAGATCTTGTGGTGGGAGAGCATTTTGGTGATAGTGACCATAACTGCCTCACATTCTACATAGCTATGGAGAAGGAGAGGATTAGGCAAAATGGGAGGATATTTAATTGTCGAAGATGAAACTATGATGCGATTAGACAGGAGTTAGGAAGCATGGACTGGGAGCAATTGTTCCATGGTAAAGGCACTATAAACATGTGGAGACTGTTTAAGGAACAGTTGTTGCGAGTGATGAATAAATATGTCCCTCTGAGACAGGCAAGAAGGGGTAAGATAAAGGAACCTTGGATGACGACTGGTGGAGCTTCTCGTCAAAAGGAAGAAGGTAGCTTATATAAGGTGGAGGAAGCTAGGGTCAAGCTCAGCTCTAGAGGATTACAGGCAGGCGACGAAAGAGCTCAAAAAGAGTCTGAGGAGAGCCAGGAGGGGGCACGAGAAAGGCTTGGCAGAACGGATTAGGGAGAACACAAGGGCATTTTACACTTATGTGAGGGATAAGAGAATGGTTAAAGAAAGAGTAGGGCTGATCAGGGATAGCATAGGGAACTTGTGTGTGGAGTCTGAGGAGGTAGGGGAAGCCCTAAATGAGATTTTTGCTTCTGTCTTTACGAAAGAAACGAACTTTGTAGTGAATGAAACCTTTGAAGAGCTGGTGTGCATGCTGGAATGGATAGAGATAGAGGAAGCTGATGTGCTGAAAATTTTGTCAAACATTAAGATTGACAAGTCGCCAGGCCCGGACCAGATTTGTCCTTGGCTGCTTTGGAAACGAGAAATGCAATTGCTTTGCCACTTGCGAAGATCTTTGCATCCTCGCTCCCCACTGGAGTCGTACCTGAGGACTGGAGAGAGGAAAATGTAATTCCTCTCTTCAAGAAAGGAAATAGGGAAATCCCCGGCAATTACAGACCAGTAAGTCTCATGTCTGTCGTCTGCAAGGTGTTAGAAAGGATTCTGAGGGATAGAATTTATGACCATCTGGAAGAGCATGGCTTGATTAAATGCAGTCAGCATGGGTTTGTGAGGGGCAGATCATGCCTCACAAACCTTATCGAGTTCTTTGAGGATGTGACTAGAAAAGTTGATGAGGGTCGAGCTGTGGATGTGGTGCATATGGACTTCAGTAAGGCATTTGATAAGGTTCCCCATGGTAGGCTCGTTCAGAAGGTCAGGAGGAATGGGATACAGGGGAACTTAGCTGCCTGGATACAGAATTGGCTGGCCAACAGAAGACAGCGAGTGGTAGTAGAAGGAAAATATTCTGCCTGAAAGTCAGTGGTGAGTGGTGTTCCACAGGGCTCTGTCCTTGGGCCTCTACTGTTTGTAATTTTTATTAATGACTTGGATGAGAGGATTGAAGGATGGGTCGGCAAGTTTGCAGACGACACGAAGTTTGGAGGTGTCGTTGACAGTATAGAGGGCTGTTGTAGGCTGCAGCGGGACATTGACAGGATGCAGAGATGGGCTGAGAGGTGGCAGATGGAGTTCAACCTGGATAAATGCGAGGTGATGCATTTTGGAAGGTCGAATTTGAAAGCTGAGTACAGGATTAAGGATAGGATTCTTGGCAGTGTGGAGGAACAGAGGGATCTTGGTGTGCAGATACATAGATCCCTTAAAATGGCCACCCAAATGGACAGGGTTGTTAAGAAAGCATATGGTGTTTTGGCTTTCATTAACAGGGGGATTGAGTTTAAGAGCCGTGAGATCTTGTTGCAGCTCTATAAAACTTTGGTTAGACCGCACTTGGAATACTGCATCTAGTTCTGGTCGCCGTATTATAGGAAAGATGTGGATGCTTTGGAGAGGGTTCAGAGGAGGTTTACCAGGATGCTGCCTGGACTGGAGGGCTTATCTTATGGAGAAGTTGACTGAGCTCGGACTCTTTTCATTGGAGAAAAGGAGGAGGAGAGGGGACCTAATTGAGGTATACAAGATAATGAGAGGCAGAGATAGAGTTGATAGCCAGAGACTATTTCCCAGGGCAGAAATGGCTAGCACGAGGGGTCATAGTTTTAAGCTGGTTGGAGGAGAGTATAGAGGGGATGTCAGAGGCGGGTTCTTTACACAGAGAGTTGTGAGAGCATGGAATGCGTTGCCAGCAGCAGTTGTGGAAGCAAGGTCACTGGGGACATTTAAGAGACTGCTGGACATGCGTATGGTCACAGAAATTTGAGGGTGCATACATGAGGATCAATGGTCGGCACAACATCGTGGGCTGAAGGGCCTGTTCTGTGCTGTACTTTTCTATGTTCTGTGCTGCCTTATGAGAAGGTGTTGGTCTTAGGAGTCAAGAAGTGACTTGACTGAAGAATATAAAAGACTGAATGATATGCATGAGGTGGTGCCTTGCCTCTTCAGTCACAGGCTGCTGACTGTCTGACTCGCATTCAATATTATCAGAATGGAGGTAGGGAAAAGATGTAACAAAAGCAATGCAATTAAACTGAGAAAAATAGCAGTGAGAAATTTTGGATTTTTCAAAAATGGCATCTGAGCAATCAGTATAGAGTCAACCAGATCACAGATATGACTTCAGGTGGTATTTGCCTCCATTTTTCCACTAGCACCTGTATTTAGGTGTTTAAAGTTTGTAACATAAATGTATATTTTGCAAAGAACTTTACTTTTTAGACAGCTTTATCAGTGTTTTGTGATGTATTAAAAATCTGGATTATGTTTGTTGTGCGAAATTTGATTTTGTTTTCTGAGCATGTGTGGTGTACACAATTTCCTGAGGAAGATGAATAATGCTTTGTCAGCTCCATGGGAAAAATGTTTGTTTACCTTCAAGCTTTTCTTTACAACTTTGCTTGCAAAAAAAAATTAAAGGACACATTGATAAAATCTGTGCTCGTATCAGGAGCATCACTTCTAACATGACAGCTTATCAATACCCTGTCAGCTTTATTTAGCTTTGACAGAATAATGTATTGACGTTTTTTCACCCACTGTGGAATGATTTTCTTTTGCATTTAAGTGTGTCTTTTGAAAATATTTTGGAAAAAAACTGGATGATAACTTTGCATTAATTTTCATCTCATTTATAAAACACTTGTTGGCTGAGGAGACAACAGTAGTGGTGGATAATACCTTTGTAGCTAAAGTCTACAACTTGGAAGAGCAGTATCTTTGGACCATTAGTTATTTGGATTGTATTTTGTCTCTGAACAACTGAATCTTCCTTGATTGACACTGGAACCAGAAAGTCTTTACTTTCACTGACGTTAAATTACACTTTGTGACAAAATAATGGTGGAAACAGATTCAGACCGGTCGCCTGTCAAGTTGTTGAGTTCTGACATTACTTGATGTTTAATAGCAGCTGAACTTTGTGGCCATAAGGGGGCGTAGTTTCTTTTAAAACAGCAAAAACTACAGAATACCTACCAATTTTAGAAAAGGTTGCGATAACGTTGCATTTGTATTTTTATATTCAAACCACTGACATGGGTAGGTCTTTCTGTCAGCTCTGTGTGCTACCATGTATGTTAGGTTCTTTCTTGGTTCTTTGCCAGCAAAGATCTGCCATTTAATTACTTGTGAACTTGGGGAGCCTATAGTCCATTCTTGCTTCCTCAGTGACAATGCAACAGCCAATCAATTGACAACCTTTTCTTCTGTGATTATCATTTGTTGTCATTCTTTGATGTTCTGGTCAGTGCAAGACAAAAAAATACTTTGATAACATGTCCTTTTTTACTAATGTTTGTATGCTAGAACCATTGTGCTGTAACAATTCTTACTTCCATTTCCTCTGCAATTATAGCAGGAGAGGGCAGCAGCCAAAGAAGTAAAACTCAAAACATCAAAGCGCGCCATTGGAAAAAACGAAGTAGCAGAACCAAGAGAAATGATTACTCCAGCACTTAAGACTGCACTTACAAAACAAGGTATGTTTATTAAAAAATTACTTCTGCTTGATCAGAAACCCTGTCTGTATGATTTTCCACTTTGGAAACATTTCAGGAACTTCTTTGTTCAAAAGCCAAAAGGAAATACTGTGTTATACAAAAAAGTTAATCACCTGCAGGGTTCTTGTGACCAATTCAGTCTGTCCGATTCTGTTGCTGTTCTTCTCTCTTGTGCTCACAATTGCTCATGTTCTCTCGCTTTCTCTTTCTTATTCTTTTGTTTTGTGCATTCTCTAGTGTGTCTGCTTACTGCTGTGCGCTTTCTCTTGCACAAGCTGCCTTCCATGCTCTCTCGTAGCTCTCGCGCTCTCCAGCTAAATTATAGTCACAGGCTAGTCATTGTATATTTCTTAAGTTAGCGTTCCCTCGCATGGGGGATTGTCAAGAACTATCTACAATGAAGTATGCAGTGAGAAAAGACTACACAGCACAAAATTAATACACTTAATCATCATAGTTGTTAGTCTTACTAAGAAAAGATGATTAAATGGTTGATCTTATGTCGTACAACCCTCGTTGGGATCTATCGTCTTAGCTTGTATTAATTTGTAATCTGCTTGTATTTAAGGAAGTGTGTGTACTACTCAATGCTATTTTGTATTATCAACAGTTATCTTGGCTTATTTATCTCCTATTTTATCAACAACGTACTGGCAGTGTTTTAGTCTCAGACTTTTTCCTCCAGAAATGGCTCTAAGATTCTGATTCTTTAGGTAATGTAGGTGATATAGGTCATAGACAAGCACCTAAGGTAATACATTAGAAATCCATTGGAAGGGACTTTTGTGGCATACTACTAGTATCTGTACCTCTGAGCTACGAGGCTAGATTCAAGTTACACATGCTCAAGTGGTGTATAAAAGGATTTTTGATCTGTTTGACTTAAAAATATTTAGAAATCTGTTGAGGTCTCCAAGGGTTCAAATCCAGCCTATTTTGTGCCTGGCCTTGTAGCTTCCCTGTGTCTGAACAAGAAACTCTGGGTTTAAGTCCTACTGGAGACATTTCATAATGTGTTGAATGATTTAAAATATATTTTTTATACAGCACCGATGTTAATTTGTAGAATCAGGAACTTTAAATTTTTAAGTGAGTAAATCTAAACCTGACTAAAGATTTGACTTCACGCCTCTTCCAGAACTGGCTGCTGGGAGTTTAACTTCTGGAAGCATTCCATCAGGGCACATTGCTTTTTCCACATTGAATCCCAGTTCTAATTTCTAGCTTACTTGTTACAGATCTTTTGTTATCCTTTCATTCCAAGCACCAATATTCTGAGACAAAAGAGGTGAGACTATGTCTTGAGTATACCTACCATTCTTTTTTCCTCCATGCAAATCTGTTATATTTATCATTGGCCATTCTTTTTCTTTAACTCTCATTCTCTGTATATGTTGACAACTGATCTTGAATACTGGCATTTGTTACCTAACAGTTTTTATTTTCATGCACTCTTCACTTTTTAAAAATTTATCTTCTTTATTTTGCAAACTTTGTTTCATGTTGCTGTGATAACCATAGATTCTATATATGTCTCTTGCTAAATGTCCTTTTAAAATTTCTAGCTATCCAGTAATTTTTAGCTTTAGCTCCGCTATTTGTTTTCCTAACATTGAGAACCTGAAGCATCTGGATGAACAATTTTTAATATTGTTTCTTCATTGTCTTATCTTTTCAATTTATCTGGACCAGCTTCCATTTTATCGAATTGGAGGGTTTTTGTAGTAAAGAACTTTTTTGTAAACGATTACTTTACTTTGCTTTCTAGTTTTGAAATCAAACTTAATTATGTCATGTTGCTGTTTTCTAGATGTTTACTGTACTTCTAAACATTACTTAAACAAGACAGTAAGTAAATGTCAGGTCTAATTTCCTAGAACCAAACTATCTATTTTTTAGTATATGGTGTGAAGCTGGACGAACACAGCAGGCCAAGCAGCATCAGAGGAGCAGGAAAGCTTGACGTTTTGGGTCGAGACCCTTCTTCAGAAATGGGGGGAGGGGAAGGAGATTCTGAAACAAATAGGGAGGCGGATAGAAGATGGATAAAGGAGAAGGTAGGGTGAGAGGAGACAGACAGGCCAAAGAGGCAGGGTTAGAGCCAGTGAAGGTGAATCTAGGTGGGAAGTTAGGGAGGGGATAGGTCAGTCCAGGGAGGATGGACAGGTCAAGGAGGCAGGATCATGTTGGGGTGGAAGGCATTGGTGAAGTGGATGAACTGTTCGAGCTCCTTGTGGGAACATGAGGCGGCACCGAAACAGTCATCAATGTAACGGAGGAAGAGATGGGGGACAGGGCCAGTGTAGCTTTGGAAGAGGAATTGTTCCACATACCCTGCAAAGAGGCAGGAATAGCTTGGGCCCACGTGGGTACTCATAGCCACCCTCTTTTTCTGTAGGAAGTGGGAGGAATTGAAAGAGAAGTTGTTGAGGGTGAGGATGAGTTCGGCTAGGTGGATGAGATGTCAGTGGAGGGGGACTGGCCGGGCCTGCGGGACAGGAAGAAGCGGAAGGCCTTTAGGCCATCTGCGTGGCGAATGCAGGTGTAGAGGGATTGGACGTCCATAATAAAAATGAGGTGTTGGGGACAAGGAATTGGAAGTTCTGGAAGAGGTGGAGAGCGTGGGTGGTGTCACGGGCATCGGTAGGGAGTTCCTGGACCAAGGGGGAGAAAATAGAGTCGAGATAGGTGGAGATACGATCGGTGGAGCAGGAGTAGGCAGAGACAATGGGTCGACCAAGGCAGCCGGGTTTGTGGATTTTGGGAAGGAGATAAAAGCGGGCGGTGCGGGGTTGGGGAACGATGAGGTTGGAGGCTGTGGTGAGGATGGGATTGGAGTGGAGTGAGCGGACGGCTGCATGTTCTCCGGGGGAGAGGTTGGAGTGGGTGAGAGGCATGGAGAGGTTGAGGCGATCAATGTCTTGACGACAATTAGAGATGAAGAGGTTGAGGGAGGATAGGTGGCCTTGGGGTGGTGTCCAGGAGGAGGGGGTGCGTTGGAGGCAGGAGAAGGGGTCAGAAGAGGGAGGGTTAGGTTGACGGTTAAAGAAATAAGCGCGGAGGCAGAGGTGGCGGATAAACTGCTCAATGTCTAAGCGAGAGTTATATTCATTGATGTGTGGGTGGAGGGGGACAAAGGTGAGTCCTTTATTGAGGACAGAATGTTCGTTCTCAGTAAGGGATAGGTCTGGGGGGGATGGTGAAGATTCGGCAGGGCTGGGTGTCATTGTCTTGTGTGGAGATGCTGGCTGTGAAGGCGGTGGGCAGAGCGACGTCGGCGGTGGATGGAGTTTACCTGGACCATCTCTGACACCTCTCTCTCCTTCTTGGACTTCTCTGTCTCCGTTTGTGGCATGCACCTGGAAACCGATATCCATTTTAAGCCTACCGACTCCCACAGCTACCTAGAATATTCCTCCTTTTTACCCACCTTCCTGTAAAATGGCCAGCATCTATTCCCAATTCCTTTGCCTCTGCCGCTATTGCTCCTGAGATGAGGCATTCCATTCCCAAACTTCCCAGATGTCCTCTCAATATCAAGAACCGCAACTTTCCCTCCACAGTGATCAAAAATGCCCTCGACCGTGTCTCCTACATTTCTGGCAACTCATTCCTCACACCCCCTATCCGCAATAATAACCAAAACAGAATCCCCCTCGTCCTCACGTACCACCCGACCAACCTCCAAATCCAACGCATCATCCCTCGTCATTTCCGCCATCTGCAATCTGACCCCACTACCAAAGACATTTTTTCCTCCCCACCCTTATCTGCTTTCCGGAGGGACCACGCTGTCCGTGAATCCCTTGTCCGCTCCACAGTCCCCTCCAGCCCCACCACCCCCAGCACTTTTCCCTGTAACCGAAGCAAATGCTACACCTGCCCCAATACCTCCCCCCTCACCCCCATCCCAGGCCCTAAGAAGACTTTTCACATCAAACGGATGTTCACCTGCACATCTGCCAATGTGGTATACTGCATCCACTGTACCTCCACATTGGGGAAACCAAGCGGAGGCTTGGGGACCGCTTTGTAGACCACCTACGCTCAGTTTGCAACAAACAACTCCACCTACCAGTCACGAACCATTTCAACTCTGCCCCCCCCCCCCCCCCCCCCCCCCCCCCCCGGACAGCATGTCCATCCTGGGCCGCCTGCATTGCCACAATGATGCCACCCAAAAGATGCAGGAACAGCATCTCATATTTCGCGTAGGAACTCTGATACCCTTGGGCTGCAATGTGGACTTCACAAGTTTCAAAATCTCCCCTCCCCTGACCACATCCCAAAATCAGCCCAGCTAGTCCCCGCTTTCCTAACCATTCCTCCCACCTCAAGCCCCCCCCCCCCCCCCCCACCCCCATCTCCTACCCACTAACCTCATCCCACCTCCTTGACCTGTCCGTCCTCCATTGACTGACCTATTCCTCCCTAATTCCCCACATACATTCATCTTCACTGGCTTGAACCCCACCTCTTTGACCTGTCAGTCTCCTCTCCACCTATCTTCTCCTTTATCCATCTTCTGTCCGCCTTCCCTGTCTCCCTATTTATTTCAGAATCCCCATTTCTGAAGAAGGGTGTCAGCCCGAAACATCAAGCTTTCCTGCTCCTCTGATACTGCTTGGCCTGCTGTGTTCATCCAGCTTCACACCGTGTTAACTGAGATTCTCCAGCATCAGCAATTCCTACTATCTCTGTATCTCTGGTGTTGGATCAAAATCTTGCTGATTTGGAAGACATGCGGGATATTCAGTATACATTCCTCCCCCTTTTTTTAAGCTTCTCTTACTATATCTGGCTTTGGATAATTAAACGCTTTAATTATTTTACCCTTTAGTTCCTGAATGTTTCTCTTCATCCATATATCCCCTACTGTGCTTCTCTTCCCTTAGTTTCTCATCCCTGTATAATCTTGTATAGTGATGCTACACTCTAATGGCTTTAATGCCCTTCCTATAATAGGGTGCCAAAACTTCTCAAGACTTAGTTCGTTACTTGGTAATAAAGAATTTGAGTTTCTACATATATTCATATATATAGAGCTGTCCTGTGAAAAGAAAAAATACATGTTCAGGTATTGCATCTTTGTATTAACAAATTTGACAAACGCATGGGAGACGATAGTTCCTTGACACGTTTCTTCTTAACAGTCTCTTGACATTGAAGTGTCTATTTGTTGACCAGTCATCACTCTCTTCTCGTGGGGTAAAAATTGTTGCTCCCTTTAAATATTACATCCTTGTGCCTGCCCTGATGAGTGCAAGTCAGAAAGTTTGTGTGTGTGTATTTTAGCATTTCTCCAATGCTCTGTCAGAGGCTTGACAACTTGAACTCGTGTTGATCTTCTTTTGCTTTTGCGTAATAATCTGTCAAGGAATTGTATATTGGCAATCCTGAGTCTCCATGTTTATCCCATACTTCAGCACCTTCCTTCTTCCTTACTCCATAATCCTTATCAGAATTTGATGTCCTCAGCATTGCTGTTTCAATTAATAAGTCTAGATCATTTGTATATATACTTTGAATCCACAGAGGAACAAAGAAATAAGAATTGATGATCTTAAGCATTAATTTTAAACAGATTAAACAAGTACAAGTTACACATTGCACATTTCTGAAATGTTTTCAGCCAAGCATTTAGCTCCCTATCAGAAATGTGAGCAGCAAATAAAGTACTTGAGAGTAAATGCTGTATGCATAGATGCAAGATGTATGATCTTCAACGGTGAGAAAAATACGAATAATAAAAGAGTGCAGGGACAAAATGTTAATTCTCATAGCCTGAATTTGATATCTAGTTCACTGCATTATGATTACCTCACTGTGTGGCTAGTTATGGTTCTTAGTGGATGTGTATGTGTGGTTTGAGTTACCTTTGTAGTGTATAGGACTGGATTTGTAAGTTGAAATATTTCTAGGCTGTACTGTTTGCTGAGCACATCTACCCAATCAGTTACTAAACCATCGTATACTGAAAGTCTTGGGTTTGATTTTTCTCAATAAAGCCGTTCATCTGAAATAGAGTAGTAATGTAGTGTTACAAATCATCTTGTCGCCCTTGATACAAGATGTTGAGAAAAGTGGCCAGGGTTCTTGCTCCAAATGGCTATGAGCTGATGTTGAATGTTTGCATATCTGGACACCTCTGATGTGAGGGATAATGGGAACTGCAGATGCTGGAGATTCCAAGATAATAAAATGTGAGGCTGGATGAACACAGCAGGCCAAGCAGCATCTCGCTCCTGAGATGCTGCTTGGCCTGCTGTGTTCATCCAGCCTCACATTTTATTACCTCTGATGTGAGGTTTTGGTTTGGCTGAAATGTCTCGTGGTTGAATATCCAGTAGATAGTTACCATCCTCTTTCATTATATACTCTATTGTGTAGTCAGGAGTAACTGGCTGTGGAAGAGGAAGCAGAAAAAATGGACAGAAAATTGGTTTTAAAAATTCCAGTTGCTTAGAGATTGCTAATTAACTGTGTGTCATGTAATCATGGGTTCCGGCATCTCGAGTTGAATGAATGCCCTTGCATTGCACTGAACTGATAATTATAGGTTCCATCAGCTGACGAATCTGTCATCCAGAGCATCCCCAGATGAAGTAAGTGAGTACTGACTGAATTCTGCTATTAGATTACAGACATGTTAGATTTTCTGAATGTGCCTGTGTTTTTCTATATTTCTAATTCGCAGAATCCTGTTCTGCTTTGATGGTTTCTGTTGTTCCATTTGCCAGCAATAGTTGAACTAAGAAGAGAAAAGAAACTGATCAGGTTTCCTGCTCCAAGGTGCTTTCAAATGACCTCTTTTTCAAAACCGTCTTGACAATTGAATATTCTCCCAACATTTTGAGTTCTAGGAAGAATTGTCTGAAGATTGTATCAATAGCATGTTTCCTGGCTTTTGGAAGTAAAAGACAAGGCAAGATAAAATAAATTGTCCCTTTGTAAAAATGAAAATGGACTTAGAATGTTTAATATATCATTGCTGACAAAAAATATTAGATACGGAATCTTGCCAGATCAACATGCATTGCCTTCCTAATTGGTATTGAAATTTATTTGTTGTGCTCCTTTTTCCACTGTCATCTGGGTAGAATGTTTAATGAGACAGTCTCTAGTTTTGACTCAGAGTTTCAGCAAGTTATCTTACCTTTCAAAGGACAATGCCACTGGGTTAACTAAAAACAAGTGGTAGCTGAAAAATTAGTACAACAGCAATGTCCAGAAATTTGAAAGAAGATTATTTCAAAATAATGATCAGAGATAATGGGAACTGCAGATGCTGGAGAATCCGAGATAACAAAGTGTGGAGCTGGACAAACACAGCAGGCCAAGCAGCATCTTAGGAGCACAAAAGCTGACGTTTCAGGCCTAGACCCTTCATCAGAAAAGGGGGATGGGGAGAGGATTCTGGAATAAACAGGGAGAGAGGGGGAGGTGGACTGAAGATGGATAGAGGAGAAGATAGGTGGAGAGGAGAGTATGAGTAGGGGGGTATGGAGGGGATAGGTCAATCCGAGGAGAATGGACAGGTCAAGGGGGCGGGATGAGGTTAGTTGACAGAAAATGGAGGTGCCGCTTGAGGTGGGAGGAGGGGGTAGGCGAGGGGAAGAACAGGTTAGGGAGGCGGGGACGAGCTGGTCTGGTTTTGGGATGCAGTGGGGGCAGGGGAGATTTTGAAGCTGGTGAAATCCACCTTCCTGCAAAAATTCCATCCCCTATTTCCAATTCCTTCGCCTCCGCCGCATCTGCTCCCAGGATGAGGCATTCCACTCCCGTACATCCCAGATGTCTTCATTCTTCAAGGACCGCATCTTCCCCTCCCCGCCGCAGTAGTCGAGAACACCCTCAACCATGTCTCCCACATTTCTCACATCTCATCCCTCACACCGCACCCCTGCAATAACCGCCAAATGAGAATCTCCCTATTCCTGACACACCACCCCACCAACCTCCGGATACAACGCATCATCCTCCGACACTTCCGCCATCTACAATCCGACCCCACCATTAAAGACATGTTTCCATCCCACCCTTGTTTGCCTTCCGGAAAGCCCACTCTCTCTGCGACTCCCTTGTCTGCTCCACACTCCCTTCCAACCCCACCACACCCGGCACTTAACACTGCAACCGCAGGAAGTGCTACACTTTCCCCCACAACACCCCCCTCACCCACATCCCGGGCCCCAAGATGACTTTCCACATCGGCACGGTGGCTCAGTGGTTAGCACTGCAGCCTCACAGCACCGGGGACCCAGGTTTGATTCTAGCCTCGGGCAACTGTCTGTGTGGAGTTTACACATTCTCCATGTGTCTGCGTGGGTTTCCTCCGGGTGCTCCGGTTTCCTCCCACAGTCCAAAGATGTGCAGGTTAGGTGGATTGGCCATGCTAAATTGCTCGTAGTGTTCAAGGGTGTGTGGGTTATAGGGGGATGGGTCTGGGTGGGATGCTTCAAAGGGTGCTGTGGACTTGTTGGGCCGAAGGGCCTGTTTCCACACTGTAGGGAATCTTAAAAAAATCTTAAAAAAAATCAAGCAGATGTTCGCCTGCACATCCGCCAATGTGGTATACTGCATCCACTGTACCCGTTGTGGCTTCCTCCACATTGGGGAAACCAGGCGGAGGCTTGGGGACCACTTTGCAGAACACCTACGCTCGGTTCACAATAACAACTGCACCTCCCAGTCGCAAACCATTTCAACTCTCTCTCCCATTCCTTAGACGACATGTCCATTCTGGGCCTCCTGTAGTGCCATAATGATGCTACCCGTAGGTTGCAGGAACAGCAGCTCATATTCCGCTTGGGAACCCTGCAGCCCAATGGTATCAATGTGGACTTCACCAGCTTCAAAATCCGCCCCCTCCCCGCTCCACTGCATCCCAAAACCAGCCCAGCTCGTCCCCGCCTCCCTAATCTGTTCTTCATCACCTGTCCCCTCCTCCCACCTCATGTCGCACCTCCATTTCCTCCCTCCTCACCTCATCCTGCCCCCTTGACCTGTCTGTCCTCCTTGGACTGACCTATCCCCTCCCTACTGCCCCACCTATACTCTCCTCTCCACCTATCTTCTCCTCTATCCATCTTTGGTCCGCCTCCCCCCTCTCCCTATTTATTCCAGAATCCTCTCCCCATCCCCCTTTTTTGATGAAGGGTCTAGGCCTGAAACGTCAGCTTTTGTGCTCCTAAGATGCTGCTTGGCCTGCTGTGTTCATCCAGCTCCAGACTTTATCTCTTATTTCAACATAAACCTTCTTACACGCTTGCCAGATTATTGAAGTAGAATTAAAGCTTGATTTGTGTTCTTTTATGTTGTGCATCTCCTGAATAACTTTTATATCAAAATTCCTCAAATCCATCCAAAGTTCTACTGTGGCAACTGCCTCGTGGATTAAGCAGACACAGGATATTTCTGATTTCACCTCCTATTTCTGCTAATCTCAGCTAAAGTTTTGATGGAGATGAAAAGAATGAAGATTCAGACCTGCATTGTTCAAAGTACTACAGTTCTACACCATGTGTTGCTCACCCGTCAGCCTTTTTTTTTCTTGTTGATGCACATCATCTTCCCTTCCACTTGCAGTAAACTAATCCTGCTTCTTTATATCATTTGCACATTCCATTGCTGCCATTTCCTCCTGCCCTCTAATGCCCTTCTCTCTCTACCATGTTCCCCTGAGGACAGCATTTTCTACATTTTCTTCCTTTACAGGTAGTAACAAACTTTCTGCTGCTTGGGCCTTCCTCTCTGAAGTTCACTCCCTAAACCTTACTATTCCACTTCCCTTTATTGAAAGAAAACTTCCGCAGAACTCTTTTTTTATTTCAGTTATCTTTCTGTCTACCATTTTAAGTAATTAAATGTCTGGTATAAATGTTAGTTGTTGTAATGGGCAGGTTTCCCAAGCACACAGCCCATTCATTACAAATAATAAAACCCATGCATACTTGTGGTATAAGGAAGAGTCTTCTCAACTGACCAATTGATATAACTCCAGCTGATATCATTCCTAGACAAGTCAGACTGACATCTGGCTTGATAGATCATACTTTTTTATTTTAGCTTAATCTGAAGGCCTTTCACTGAAGCACAAGCATTCATGCTGCAGATTTGGCCAAAATAAAAGGAGCTATTTATAAATGACAATTTCAGAAGATTTTAAATAAAAATGCACAATATTCTTTTGCAGTACTCTTGCAACATCAGGAAGAATTCCCTTTATCGCATTTATAGATTTAACTTAACTGTTGCTTTCAAGTCCCAGTCTTGAGAGAGTGGTAGCCTCTTCCTTGAGTTTAGTCTTTCAAGGCTTCAGATCATCCCTGCATGGTTATAACCAAACAAAATTTTTGGATCTGGAATGTTCAAACTTGCATCCTTAGACTGAAATAATTATTTTATAATGTTCTGAGCTCACAGCTTATTTTTGGAGAAACTTTACCACACATCCAAATCCTTCAGTTAGGACGTATGCAAACTGAAACCAAAAGCTTCCTGAACTGTGCTGGCTTCTCCAGTCGAAAACAAGAACAATCCTCTGATCTTTCAAACTGAAAACAGGCTAATGCTCTTCAGTTATACTCTTGTATGCTGGTTGAACACTTCTGATGCTAAAAAAAACCCCGTTGCTATTCCAGAACTCCCTATTTCATACTTATTTTTAAAGAAAAGAAAAGCCATGGCTTCAGACGTAGTGATGAGTTCATCTTTAAACTCCCTTGTACAACAGGACCAAAACCTATATGTCGTTAATCAAATTCCAAGCTGTCAATAAAATGATATTAAAACATATTTTAGCTTACACACCATGTATCGTACATTAAACTGCAACTAATGCAGATGCATACATATAGGATTGTTTAAGATCTTCATTTTATATAATCGAAAAGAGGCAATGTTATCGAAGGAGGCATGAGCTATAAGGATGGTACAGTGGCTAAGTGGTTAGGACTGCTGTCTCTCAGCACCTGGAACCCTGGTTCAATTCCACCCTTGGGCGACTGTCTGTCTGGAGTTTGCACATTGTCCCCCTGTCTGCGTGGGTTTCCCCCCGCAGCCCAAAGAGGTGCAGGTTAGGTGGATTGGCTGTGCTAAATTGCCCATAGTGTTTAGGGTGGGAAATTCAGGGATAGGGTAGGGAATGGGTCTGGGTGGAATGCTGTTTGGAGGGGTGGTGTGGGCTCAATGGGTCAAATGGCCTGCTTCTACATTGGTAGGGATTCTGTGATGATGAAAAAGTAGAAATTGAACACACTTGCACATTCTTTCATGTTTCCTCACTCATTTAATGAAAGCAGATTGCTTGCAGCTCTTTTTTGCCTTCGTGCTTCCCACAAGGAGCACAGTCTGCCTATTTAATTAAAATGATCTCATCCCTCCTTAAAATGATAATAATCTCATAATGATGCATTGAATCTAAGTAAAATCTTACAAAATGTTTTAAAACTGTTGTGTATCAATCATCACTTGGGAGGCCCTTACATGGATCCCAAATAGATGGCAAATTGTGTCGGGGAAGAGCACCATCTGAGATGTCAGGAAATGTGAATCAATAAACCTTCATGTACTTATCCCCACATAATACTATCCCAGGACCTGTTTAAAAGGTCCCACTGTACTTGCCCAGACATGCTAAGGTCCTGCCTTTGTGTAGCAGGTCCAAAGGAAAGGACTGCTGGAGACAGCAATTGCAGCATAAGATGGTAAATTGTGCACGTCTGTCACTGTCACCAAGACAATAATGAAATTTTCACCAGCTATTTGATCATTTTCACTTCTACCCATGTTCTCAATGATTTTAAAATATTTGACAGTTCTTAACTGGGAGGTATCAAATTTATATTATCGAGGTTATGGAGCAGTAGGAAAAATCTGTTTTAAAGTCTGCACACGAGCTGTATCTGACATATTAATGTCTTATATTTTCTAGTACTGACAACCCTCTTGCTAAGAGCAAAACAATCATTAAAAGTGTACATTTGTGGTAAAGTTATTTATACTGATCTCTCAGTCTTGTTAATTAAAGAAAAACATCAGCCAGTTGCAAATGTGACATATATTGCAGCACTTGTGGATGTTTATCTCCCTGAATGTGAATTAGAATAAGCTGCGACTGATATGAGAACAAATCATTTTTGATAGTCATTTGCATGATTGAATGCGCACCTGGAAATTGTGATTACACGAGATGTTCTTTGCGACAAACAGCTACCAGCTGTTAAGTGTTGTTATCCAATGTATCCCTTTCAAACCTGACAATCGTGGGTTAAGAAAATAAGACATTTTTATTTTGCATGGCGCAATGATTGATTTCCGTTTACATTTACTATGTTAGGATCATTAGGCTCCATCTTCTAAAGACCTAAGGTTCACTATCTCTTAATTTATCCTTCATCCTTCACGAAGTGATCCTGGTAAATATGAAGCTGTTACCAACAAGGTTGAACAAACACTGATTATATTTCAAGGACATGTGACTGTAAATAAAAAAGACCATGTTTTAGGACCCTTGCCTTTAGAAAATCATTGTTCAGGAGTTTTAGAGAAGGACTGCAATGAAGTGTTGGGTTATGGAACTCCATGGTTTGAGGAGCGAATTGCAGAAGTAAGTTTAACGATATATTTTTGAAAGGTAGAAAACATGACTGAACAAGCTGTATGATGGGCTGTGAGCACACAATTTGAGTTCACAGCTTTAAATTTATAAATCATGAGTAAAAGTAGTTGGAAATTAGGATCAATCTTTTTCTGAAGTCCTGCCATTCAACATATTTAGCAAGTATCTGGCTAAATATTTGGTTAATATCAATGTGAAATTTGAATAGACTATGATGCAGAAATAATGAAACCAATATATAAATTAAAATAGGGATAATCTTTATTTTCTGTTGTAATTGTCAACAAAAAAGTTCATGGTCAGTGTAATCTACTTTGAATTAGTATGTAGACGCAGACAATAGCTGTGCATTTAAGCTGAGTAACTGTTACTGCTTGATATAGCAGGTAATGAATGTGCAAAATTGATTACTTGGCAAAGCTACAGAAGATTCTGCTTCTGCTTTCATTGTAATGGCACTAGAGACTAACAAGTGTATACTGCCAATGTTTACATGATTGGCACAGCTGAACCAGACATACCATGTTGACATGGTAGTCTCAGTAATTTAATTTAAAAAGTTTTGATCTGGAAATGATCCAAAGATGACAGTTGAACATTTCAAGTGATAGGATGTGAATGTTTCCTATGGCAGTTTTTGCAATTTTGACATTGTTCTTAGAAAGAAAGATCATTGGAAACAAATGGTCACTTTGCAGTTTGTATGGATGGCTACCTTTGTGTGCTTTTCTGTTGTCATTGTTTCTGTTAATTCTCAACATGCTTTATATGACTCGGTCAGTCAGTCTATTTTTCTTCCTCCTTTGCTTTAGTGATTCCATTCCAATCCTTTTGATCAGGGATGTGACCCTCGTGTGGTTTGTACTGAATTGTGCAGCTTGATGTTTTTGGATTGTTGCAATCTTATTTACGTCTCACAAGCAACTTGCATACTCTAGGTATAGATGAACAAACGCTTCAACTACAAGTTTCATATTCTTCTTGTGCTATCAATGATGCCATGTCAGAATTTTGGGAATCCTATTTGTTTCAGATGCAATCTCTGCTGGGAACATGTGAAATCCCCATGAAGAGTATTTTGTTGGCTATGTTTATACATCTTGGAACTATCAATTGGGTGAATCCTAATTAGTGATGGACGTCACAGAGCAATTTTTAGAGTTGATTGCTATCTCCCGTGAGCTGAAGCTTCTCATGTGGAAAAAAATTAAAGAAAAAAATAGATATTTAATGTAGAAGGTAGGAGAGAGGCATTTTAGAACTGGCCAAACAGAACCTTTGTTACTGCTGTGCTTTCCAGTGTTACTACAATCTTTTGAAAACTCGTGTCTCTTTGACCCGCATACTCATTTTCCTTTCCTTCACTGCCCCTTCGCCCTCCACCTCCTCATTGTTACTAAAACTACCTTCTCGAGTCTGCCAAAATCTGGCAATGTATGTCATGATTTTATCAACACTAACCTTTATCGCTGCTTGCTCCTTATTTCCTTCCGTTTATAAAATAACTTCACTCATTTATCCATGTAATTAAAAGTTTTACATCTGCCAAATAGCCATAGGATATGGGAAATGTCTGTGGTGTGCAAAGCATGCCAATTAACTCAGTTGTCATGTTGACTAAAAATCCGCCAGTCGAAAGCCGCTCTCTAAAAAGTGGGCCATTGTAATTGATCTAAAACTCCTAATCAGAAATCACTAGCTATAAAAAGAAAATGATTACCAAATCTGATAGAAAATAATTCTGTAAAGTTACAACCCAAATGCTAACCTTCAGTCGTCAGAGATGTCTAGTTAAACAACTAAAATATTACGTTCTCTTCGCTGGCCATATTGTTTCCTTTCAAAACTACATTGTACTACTGAAGTCAAGTAAGACAGACATAATGAGCATAGTGGAAATGGTGACCAAATTTTGTACTGCAGATTTCCTTTTAATTTGGGTAAGTTTACATAGCAATTCTATGAGGAGAAGCAGATGATAATGACTCAGTCTTGTTCCTTTCATCGAATAAACTTTTGTTTCAAACATTGCAAAATAGAATAATCTTTGTCTGTACAGTCTTCCTCTTGCAGACAGGTTTGCCTTCTAGATATAATACATTTCTTGCTCTTCATCTTCATCTCCATCATCAAGCTCACGTGCCCATTTCCTCCATCTGTGTAGCAAACTATAGGTAAAGCAAAACCATCACCTACCTTTGCTGCAATAATGAAGTAGAAAGAACACTTGCTGTTTATGTATGGTTGTGGACTATTAATGAAAAATGTATTAATTCAGAGCACTCAGTAGTATGATTCGTGTAAATTTGATTTTGATGGCCCATGTCAATTTGGGTCTTTTTTTAACAAAGCACTGATGCAAACCCTAAAGCATAAATATGCATGCTCTGAGCCATGTTGTCATCAGTGTTCGAAGGTTGCCATGGCAATGCATTTTTCTGACACGGATTTTATTTAAAACAATGTGCTAATTACAAAAACTAGTGAAACTTTTAAAAACTACCTTTAGAATGCCTGTGTTCACAAAGATGTCGACGGGCAGTAGACTCAGAAACTGGCAGCAGGAACTAGCCATTCAGCCTTTTGAGCCTAATCCACCATTCAATTTGATCATGGTTGATCATCCAACACAGTACTTTGGAGTTCAGTGCAACCTGGAAGAGTAGCACCTCTTTCTGTCCCGGGGGAATCCTGCACCCTTCTGGACTCAATCTTGAGTTCAAATTTAGGGCTCCCCGAAGTCCATACCCCAAACCCCACAACCAAGTCTGTTATCATGTAGTCTACCATTACACAATACCTATTGTTATTTACTAACAGGCTGCATTAACAGCTGTTCACCCTCCTAGCCAGGTGGTTGCCCACTCCTTTGTCTAACTGCTCTTCTCTCTCTTTGAACTCCTTGTGCCCCACCACCCCCACCCCCCACCCCACCCCCCCCACCCCCAACCCCACCCCCCCCACCCCCAACCCCACCCCCCCCACCCCCAACCCCACCCCCCCCAACCCCACCCCCCCCACCCCCAACCCCACCCCCACCCCCCCAACCTCACCCCCACCCCCCCAACCCCACCCCCACCCCCCCAACCCCACCCCACCCCCTCACCCACACCCCCGCCCCCACCCCACCACCCCCCCGCCCCCACCCCACCCCCTCCACCCCCACCCCCCCCGCCCCCACCCCACCCCCTCCGCCCCCGCCCACCCCCACCCCCCACCCCCACCCCCCGCCCCCACCCCCACCCCCCACCCCCCCACACCCACACCCCAACCCCCCCCACCCCCACCCCCCCCACCCCCACCCCCCCAGCCCCCCCCCCAACCCCCCCCCACCACCCCCCCACCCCCCCACCACCCCCCCACCCCCCCCACCCCCCCACACACACCCACCACCCACCACCCCCCACCCCCCCACCCCCCCCACCACCCCCCCCACCACCCCCCCCACCACCCCACCACCCACCCCCACCACCCCCCCACCACCCCCCCACCACCCACCACCCCCCCACCACCCACCACCCCCCCCACACCACCACCCCCCCACCCCCCCCACCACCCCACCACCCCCCCCACACCCACCCCCACCACCCCCCCCACCCCCCACCACCCCACCACCCCCCCACCACCCCCCCACACCACCCACCCCCTCACCCCCCACCCCCTCACCCCCACCCCACCCACACCCCACCCACCCACACCCCACCCCCTCACCCCCCCCCACACGCCCCCCACCCCCACACCCCCCCCACCCCCCCCACCCCCCCCCACCACCCCACCACCCCCCCCACACCCACCCCCACCACCCCCCCCACCCCCCACCACCCCACCACCCCCCCACACCACCCACCCCCCCCACCCCCCCACCCCCTCACCCCCCACCCCCTCACCCCCACCCCACCCACACCCCACCCCCCTCCACCCCCCCCTCCACCCACCCCCCCCACCCCACCCCCCTCCACCCCCCCCTCCACCCACCCCCCCCACCCCCCCCCCACCCCCCCCCACCCCCCCCTCCACCCCCCCTCCACCCACCCCCCCCACCCCCCCCCCACCCACCCCCCCCCTCCACCCCACCCCACACCCCACCCCACCCCACCCCACCCCCCACCCCACCCCACCCCACCCCACCCCCCACCCCACCCACCCCCCCCACCCCCCCCCTCCACCCCACCCCACCCCACACCCCACCCCACCCCACCCCCCACCCCACCCCACCCCCCACCCCACCCCCCCACCCCACCCCCCCACCCCACCCCCCCACCCCACCCCCCCACCCCACCCCCCACCCCATCTTCTGCATGTAAACCAATATTTTCCTAGTTACCATCAGTTCTGAGGAAGGGTCACTCAACCTGAAACATTAACTTCACAGATGCTGCCAGACCTGCTGAGTCTTTTCAGCAATTGCTACCTTTGTATCCAACTCTGAACGCTGTTTCCATGTTCTCCACATTCTCTTTGATTTGTTTCGCCCAAAGAACTATATCCGAATCCTTCTTGAAAACATTTTAACTGTAATGGCCTCAGCTACTTTGTGCAATGGAGAATTTCACAGGCTCAACTCCTTGAGTTGAAGAAATTTCTGCTCACCTCCAGTCTTAAATAACCTATCTGAATCCTTTGACTGTGTTACCTGATTATGGATTTCCTGGTCATTAGGAACTTGCTTTTGGCATTTACCTTGTCTAATCTTCAAATTTTATAGGGTGAGATCCCTCTTATTCTTGCAAACTCCAGTGTACACAGTCCTGACCAATCTAGTCTGTCTTCATGTCTCAGTCTTACCATCCCAGGAATCAGCCTGGTAAACCTTCATTGTGCTCCCTACATAGCCAGAACATCCAAACCTGCATACAGTGCTCCAGTGGAATCAACTTGCTGCAATTTTTCAGGGCCCTTATCCCAGCTTCTTTACCAGAATGCTTTTGCCATGCATCATTTTCTTCATCACTGTCATCTGCACCTGCATGCTCACTAATTAATTAGTGACTGGTATACTGAGACACCCAGGTCTCGTAGCACTTCCCCTTTTTCCCAACTTATCACCATTCTGGTAATAAGCTGTCTTCCTGTTTTTGCAACTAAAGTGAATAACCTCATTATCTACTTCATACTCATTTGCTATGATTGCCCACTCGCCGAACTTGTCCAGATCACTTTGGCTCCATGATTGGATAGCACGTTAAATAATCCTGATCATGTTAAAAGTCATACAGACACCAACTTAGGATTGTCAGTCAGGCTCATAATATGGTGCACCTGCATGTACTGAAAAGTACATATATTTATGCACTGGGACATTTTCTTTGCAGACTGGAAAAACATGTATACACTATGCTTGTTTCAACTCAACAAACAGGTGATAGTCATACTGTAGTTCATTTCTCAAGTCAAATACTTTGACCAACCGGACTCAAACTACCAAGTTTGAAGTTTAAATAAAGCTAAGCCGTTCTTGTTAACCGGTAAATTCTCTGTGGCATTAAGTCAGAGTCAACTTGTCAAACAATCCACAATTTCATACAGTTCAAGCGTTCTTTTTATTTTTACTTCTGTATTTCTTTCTAATTGGAGTTGAGTGCAGGACAAAAAGCTTTGACAAAATATGTCTTTATTTCCAGTGACACTGAAGTTCAACACAGCCAATTTCTCTTTTATTTTGTTATGATTCAGTTTATAACCCAATAAGCAGCAGTGTATGGCAAAAATTGCCACTCGTTATTATGTAGAGATGTGCAATTTTTAGTTGTAAAGTATTCAATACTTAACTGTTCTAATGCATTTTTTAAAATAACAATGAGGTAGCTAACATACTTTGTAATATTTGCTTGCACAATGTGTTACAAGTGAAATTAAAAAATTCTAATTATAAAATTTCCATGATTTTACTTTTTTTAATGATCTATAATTGGATGATTTCGATAAATTGGTACTTTTACAATTGTTATGGATGGGGAGGACATGTGATGAGAAGGTTCTACAAGTAACTTATCTATCTCCCACATGCTTAAATGATGTTCAAGATGAAATTGAACTGGGAAAGAAAATTGCCAAGAAAATAAATAGAATCTATGGTAGTTTATTGGAGCCAGGAACCATTAATGAAAAGTAATGATTGTGAGTCATTTTATTTTTCAGGATACCGTCTGATAGGAAGTCACTCGGGTGTGAAGCTGTGCAGATGGACCAAGGTAACTGATTTCATGAATTATGAATCTCAGAACTTATGTTCATCTGAGCTCCTCTTCATATAAATTTTATTAAAATGGATCCACAAGGATAACTTTTAAGTTTGTATGAGACACTGCATTCAATCACGAAGTTTTTTTTGACAAAGGCATAGAAATAAATGCTGCCGATCATTGAAGATATATCAAGGTTCACCTGTTTTATTACAGTAAATTCTTTGGACAGTCCACAAAGTTTGATCCAATGAATAAGTCAAAAAGATCTGCAATATTTTTGTGCATCATTTTACAAATATTAGAGCTAAAACTTCCATAATCTGAAGATGACAGCATTTAAAACTAAAAAATTATTTAATATTTACATCACACATTACATGCACAGTAATTGGACAGTTTACCTTTCATTTTACATCTCCAAGCTTCTTCTTCTGATTAGTGCCACTGAATATTGAAACATAGTAAATTACCAAAGCACTTCAAGAGCATTATCAATCAATTTTTGTATTTGAGGCTGTATTTGAATGAGCGAATGCAAAACTTTTGAAGTAAAAAGCTGAAGTATGGTTGATGGAACAATATTGCAGATGCACGAGAAGCCAGAATTGGAGAGTGCTTATGGGGTTGTGATGGAGTGAAGGGTTTTGCAGTGATTGGGAGGATCCACAAAGTTTTTAATAGAGTAACTTTTGCAGCAGTGGAAGATGAGAGTCTGACCATGAGACCATTGCAATTTGAGATGATGAGTAGGCAAGACAGCTTCAGCTGAAGTCGGGTGGAGACTGGCAATATTGTGGCAGTGGGAGTAGATAGTTTTGATGAAGAGATTGGGGATCGGAAACTTGGATTGGGCTGAAATAGATGTCCACGACTTAATAACCTGGGTGGCTAGGGAGCACCATTCATTTACGGTGGGGTCTGTAAATACTTATATTTAAATGGAGGAAATGTCCGCTGATCTGATATTAAATATCCTGGTTAATGTGCTAAATGATATGTAATAGTTTAATATCATGCAATTTAGAATATCAAGTGCAGATGAATGTGCAAGAGTGGATGAGGAGTGTGCTGAATCACAGGTTTATGGACAACAAAAACTTGTTCTTTATTTTTCCTGCTCTTCCTCCTTCCATTTCATTATAACATTGTTGGACTGTTTCTTCCCTAATTTTCTAGTTTATGGCTTTCATCCTCTCATGGCGACAGTAAGATTGCAAAGCTTCTGTGTTATCCACACAGACCCTTTTGAATTGCAATCAAGCTTTATTAAAGGGCTACATTTCTTAGTTTGTGGCTACATTTGTGCACATGAAAATCAGGCAAACTACTGTTCACTATGTTGAACCCTTTTATAAAATATTATTAGGACTTCCCTGTTATAGATAGACCTTCTGATTTCCCATTTTATCAGAAATTTGAGATATTTCTCAAAGTCTCAGTGACCCTATGTTGTGTCAATGTTATTTCCACATCTGATCCAGTCCTTATTTTGCACACTTAATTGATATTTTACTATCTTCACTTTGTTACACACAGTTGAAGTGGGGTGAATCGACTCACCCGCTACTCATTTCTGTATTTCCAAGTTGGGTAATGACAGACATGTTGACTTCCAAGATATGAAACTTAGCACATAGTTGCTAATTAAAGAAGTAAGAGTTTCATGTTTCTTTCCACCTGACTGGTTTCATGACCTCTTGATAAAAGTGTAAACTTCAGTTATTACTGCATATAATAAATTTTCATTTTTTTTCATTCGAGCTTTGTTTAACCTGTGGTCAGATGATCACTAGCCATTTTATGTCAGTGCCTTTCCTTTTAAAAGTCTTTTCAATCCATGAAAATACTGCAAATAAAATCAGATGATGGAAGGTTATAAAACTGGTGGCCCACATTTCATTAGTATTGTCTGGTATACAACTGTGATATCCAAGTCCCTGACCTGTACCATATCATTTGGCTCCCCTATCTTTTCTATTTGCATCATATTGATATCTGGTGTTTACTCTTCTTGATTTTTAAATGTACATACATAATATTGATTGATTTGTGTGAGATTTGTTGCATCTTTTTCTTTACTTCCACAGTCCATGCTCCGAGGCAGAGGCGGCTGTTACAAACACACATTCTATGGCATTGAAAGCCATCGCTGTATGGAGGCAACTCCTAGTCTAGCCTGTGCCAATAAATGTGTCTTTTGCTGGCGGTAAGCGACTGAGGTTGCACATTATTAGTTGATTTCCTTAGGTTTTTAGGTTTTTTATGGATTTCAAGGATCAAACCAAGTGATATAAATTAGTGTGCTAACTAAATGAGGTATAATCGTATCTAGTATTTGAGGCACAAAAATATAGTTGTTAGGATGTATATTAAGAAGTCCATTTTTTTTACCATTGCAATGTTGATGTCACTTTCATTACCTGCATTTATGCCGTGAAGTTCATTTTGCAGATGTTGATTTTAAAATCCAGCTGCTTTGCAGTGCTAAGGTTCTAAAAGCTAAACATGGCTTGGTTAAAAATCTTAGTTCTTACAAAGGGAAATGTTGCACTTAGGTTACAAAGTTATTCTAGCTACTTATTTCATTGATCCAAAGCAATATTGCATTGTTGCAACTTTGTTTCAGTTAGTTCTATAGGCAAGCATATCTGTTTAGGTCAAAGCTGGATGCAACCGTCAATAATGGCTAATATTTCAAGAGAATCAAATTACATAATTAAAGCATTCTGTAACTGTTTAATTTCTTCTAAACATTAGGAAGTAGCTTATCAATCTAAGCTAAAGGTTATTTATTTGAGAAGTCTAGCCCTTCAATCACAACATAAATGATCTAAGATGGATTAATGAATTATTTTATTAAAATTTCAGTTTTTTTGAAAGGGTTGCCTGACAGAATCATCAGTTATCATATTTTGACACTGTTTTGAGAAAAAAATTATGTAGCCCTGCTGTAGAGAAATGGTCACCGTATTTGCCTCTATGACCACTCTGTGCTCACTTAAGTAATACCTTGTACATAACACACTTTGAGATGGTATTTAAGATGTTATATTTTTATGAATGGTTCTGTTTCATTCTATTAGTTTCTATTTTTGCATGAATGGAACACTGCTTGAAAGTAAAGTTGCCACAATCCTACCAAACCATAGGGCTGCTCTGTTATTAGAGAGAGATGCATCATGGCTTTTGAACCTGAGCATCACCACGTCTCAGGCGAGGGGCGAGGTTGAGTAGGAGAGTTCTTCATGGTGACCTCAGCTGATACAAGAATTGAACCCATGTTGGTGTAACTCGACATTGCAATCCAGCCATCTGAGTGAACCAGGCCGCTACTACCAGACTGTAGCTCATTTGATTGTTGTAATGTCTATTGAGGGGGACAGGAAGTGTAACAGAAATGACTTGTTTTTTTGTCTGTTAAATTATCAGCTGTCTTCTTCATTGTTGGCCACATGTACTTGAGGTGAATTTTGCTTTCTGTTGTTTATTTTTGGAACAGTCACTGTTGTCAGACAAGACAAAGATCAGCTAAAAGATACGTGATTTCTGGTTTCTATCAGACAGTAGAGAGGCGAATAAGTTGACTGTTTAGCTAAACTAGGGAGGAAGGGGAAAGTTCTGAGGTCGTTCATTAAACACTGCTACAAGCTTGGATCATTGTAAAATGACAGACCATATATACAGTTGAAAACAATGTGTAATCGAAAATAGTGTTTTCTGTGACATTGCTTCATGGCATCTTGAAAAAACATGTAGGAAGCTCTGACAAAGACAAAAGAATCTGCCTGTGAGAGAGGTCAACAGTTGTCAATTTGATATACAACTTCATAGCCACGATATTCTGATTTGGGCGTTGGAGGGAAAGGTGAGCAAACACTTCAGAGATCAATTTATATTGAAAGACAATTTAAAGGAAGCAAATTGTGAATGACAATCAGATTTTGTAATTGTATCTATTTTGAAAATGCTGAATACTGTCAATTTGCACATGCTATGTTAAGGAAATGATCTATTGATTTATGATCTCAGTCATGTTATTGATTGTATGATATGTCCAACTACTGAAGGCAAAGAACGACATGGTGATTTTCAGGATGGTGATGTGTAATGACACTGGCTCACTTTTTACATTGATCTGTGCATCATTAATGAAGTTTTTGACAAGTAATTTTCACTCTGTATTGTAGGGAGGCTGCTAATGCAGACAGTGAAGTTAATGGTACTGAACCAGAGTACTCTATTTTTAAACAACTTGAATGAGTATCCCAAAGTAAGGGTAACTGAGTGAAAAGTAAAATTACAGATATAATAAATAATTGACTGATATTGAATTTGTTGTGTCAGACATCATACGAATCCAGTTGGAACTGAATGGCGCTGGAAAATGGATGAAGCAGATATGATTTTAAAAGAAGCAATTGAGAACCATCAGAACCTGATAAAACAGTTCAAAGGTAAAAGGTTGGCAATCAACTTTTCCAAAAGAATTTTGCAAATTATAGGCAAGTTTTTTTTTGTTCACTTCATAAATGGGCAGTGTCATTGATTGACAAGTTAGACAGGCAAAGAAACAGAAACTTTCTCCTCTAATTCTCACCATGGGCTCTACCTTGTATTCACCATTTGATTTCCAACATTGAATATCCAGCCCAAGCAGACAATCAGTATTATTTTCCTGAAGAGCAATGATCTTGATCCTAGGGGAGGGGCTTGGCTTTTTTTCTGTGTGCGATGTTCTCTTTTACTTAATGCACTTTACTAGCTTGTGCATAAGTGTGGATTAACCTATACTGCCATCACACAATCAAGTTGTGCATTACAATCTTACACCTCTCTCACCCTCGCTAAATAGACAGGCTTCTTCTGCTGTCTGTCC